>NC_064618.1:821885565-822198732 GCF_023898315.1 Schistocerca nitens
CTCTGAATCTGCTGGTTCTCATGTGCAATGTTCATCTCCTGTGAGATTTTGTGACCAGAATGGAAAATAATTTAATTGGTTTTGCTGAGGTTGAGAAATAGCGGAGGACAAGAACAGAACCTTGTAGAACTCAATAATTTACTGTTCCACAGGCAGGCTCGACCCCTCCTATCTGCGTATTGTTACCATCTAACACTATTTTCTGTTGTCTGTCCCACAAATAGGATTTAAGTCAGTTGCTCATTTGCCCTCAGAGTCCATAGTGGCATGCTTTCTCTATAAGTATTCTATTATTGACACAGTTGAATGCCTTATATCGCAAAATATGTCCACAGGAAATGTCTTCTTGTCAAGCCACTCCAAAATGTTTTTGGTAAGTGAAAATTTAGCTTTGGTTGTGGAGATACCTTCTCTGAATCCACACTGGTTTTTACTAAGTATTGCAAAGTTTTCTATCCTGGCATGTATTAATTTTTTGAGCATGTTACTAAATGTAGTGAAAAGAGAGATAGCGTGATAGTTTCTAACATCTGAGGCATCCCTTTTCCCTGTTGGGGAACATACTTTGTTTCAGAGAGGCACTGAATATATGAGCTAGGACCTTCTAACATTTTTGATGCCGATTTAAAGTGTGAAGTAGATGTACAAACCTCCCACTTCTCCATTCCGTTCAACTGCTCTTCCAGATCCTTTGCTGTCTCTGACAGAACTACAATGTCATCAGCAAACCTTAAAGTTTTTATTTCTTCTCCATGGATTTTAATACCTACTCCAAATTTTTCTTTTGTTTCCTTTACTGCTTGCTCAATATACAAATTGAATAACATCGGGGAGAGGCTACAACCCTGTCTCCCACTGCTTCTCTTTCATGTCCCTCGACTCTTACAACTGCCATCTGGTTTCTGTACAAATTGTAAATAGCCTTTTGCTCCCTGTATTTTACCCCTGCCACCTTCAGAATTTGAAAGAGAGTATTCCAATCAACATTGTCAAAAGCTTTCTCTAAGTCTACAAATGCCTTTCCTTAACCTTTCTTCTAAGATAAGTCGTAAGGTCAGTATTGCCTCACGTGTTCCAGTATTTCTACAGAATCCAAACTGATCTTCCACAAGGTCAGCTTCTACCAGTTTTTCCATTCGTCTGTAAAGAATTTGCGTTAGTATTTTGCAGCTGTGACTTATTAAACTGATAGTTCAGTAATTTTCGTATCTGTGAACACCTGCTTTCTTTGGGATTGGAATTATTATATTCTTCTTGAAGTCTGAGGGTATTTCGCCTGTCTCTTACATTTTGCTCACCAGATGGTAGAGTTTTGTCAGGACTGGCTCTCCCAAGGCTGCCAGTAGTTCTAATTGAATGTTGTCTACTCCCGGGGCCTTGTTTCGACTTAGGCCTTTCAGTGCTCTGTCAAACTCTTCACGCAGTATCGTATCTCCCATTTCATCTTCATCTACATCCTCTTCCATTTCCATAATATTGTCCTCAAGTACATCGCCCTTGTATAGACCCTCTATATACTCCTTCCACCTTTCTGCTTTCCCTTCTTTGCTTAGAACTGGGTTTCCATCTGAGCTCTTGATATTCATACAAGTGGTTCTCTTTTCTCCAAAGGTCTCTTTAATTTTCCTGCAGGCAGTATCTATCTTACCCCTAGTGAGATAAGCCTCTACATCCTTACATTTGTCCTCTAGCCACACCTGCTTAGCCATTTTGCACTTCCTGTCGATTTCATTTTTGAGATGTTTGTATTCCTTTTTGCCTGCTTCATTTACTGCATTTTTATATTTTCTCCTTTCACCAATTAAATTTGATATTTCTTCTGTTATCCAAGGATTTCTAGTAGCCCTCGTCTTTTTACCTACTTGATCCTCTGCTGCCTTCACTACTTCATCCCTCAAAGCTACCCGTTCTTCTTCTACTGTATTTGTTTCCCCATTCTTGTCAGTTGTTCCCTTATGCTCTGTCTGAAACTCTGTACAACCTCTGGTTGTTTAGATAAGATCTGAAAATTGTATCTTAACCTCTGTTTTTATGAGCATAATTAGAATTTATTGATTGTTTTACTTTATTATTATTTTCAATTTGTATTCTTAATCTTTGTTTATTGTCCAGATGGAAACAAATGTAATAATGAATTAAATATTTTGATTCCTTCTACATCCATGTGTTACCATACAAAAATGGATCTATGGAATACATATTGTTATAAATAAACAAATAAATGTTAGTTAGATTTGTATGTACCACCTTGGTTATATTTAGTCACAGGCTTCTGTAGCAAAAACACAACAGCACAGTGAAGCTTCATTATATATTAGTAGTGACCTTGATCTGCACTATAGTGTCTTTACATTGCTGTTTATTGTATAGAAAATGTATTTGAAGCAGCTACAATTCTATTTCCAACACTAATAGTGTCAAGATACCATACTCCAGATAGTGGCAGTGTATTATTTACACAGGTCTTAGAAAAAATGTTCTTCCATTTTTAAAAATTAAGCATATACAGAATATTAATCTTTGGAGATATAAACACTGATATAAGGGTAAAGACATCAAAACAGCTTTACCTACAGAATATGCTAAGATCACATAATCTTTATTGCATTAATAGCAATACAACAAGGCAGTCACCCATTCTTGAAGTTACCACCACTGTTGAAAAGGATCTGTATGAGTCAGGGTTGTTCAATACTTACTTTTTTTCTTTAAGATGATGAAGGTGGTTGTTGTTGTTGTTGTTGTTGTTGTGGTGGTGGTGGTGGTGGTGGTGGTGGTGGTCATTGGTCCAGAGACTGGTTTTACATGGTGAATAAAGTGTGTGCACCCAGCAGTTTTTAGCTAATTTACATTTCTTTTCATATAGTTCAAAATTTTCACCCTGTATGTGCTCTATGGAATCTGGGAAATGACCTTTTAGTATTTTTAATGCCTCGTCTAAGGAGCCTTTGTGTCCTGTTTTCTCAGCAGCACTTAATAAGTGATCATTAAAAATTTTTGCCACAGTCTCTTGATTTCACTTAACCAACGTTCATTAAGGCACAATATGATGTTTTTGTTCTTTATTCAAAGTCACAGACTGAAGAAGAGGAGGGGAAAAAATGAAAGGGGAGAGAGAGAGAGAGGGGGGGGGGGGGGGGAGAAAAGCACGATTGCTGCAAAACCGTGACTGTGATGTTCCTGTCAAGACCCAGACTAAAACATTTAGAATGCCAAATTGAACATTATTTGTTCAATCTTATGATGATGTCATATTGCTTTATTAGATATGAAACAAACAAAATAAAAATGTTATAGCCTACACATCAAGCATTCTTACTTTACTTTACGTCTCATATCCCTTATGTATTTGTCATTGGACTGAATCTTGTTTAAAAGTTCCTTTTGTTGACACAAATAAAATTTTACCATTTTACACATTTGACTGCCAGCACATTTCTCTGCACGATCTGTTACAGCCATGTGGATAAGATGCCTGTCATCTTGACTGCTAGTGATACGAAGTCATTGGGACCCAGCACGGCATTCTGTCTTACCCTCCTGAACCCACCGATTCCATATTCTGCTAACAGTCATTGAATCTTGGCCAACGCGAGCAGCAATGTCGCGATACAACAAACCCCAATCGCGATAGGCTACAATCTGATCTTTATCAAAGTCAGAAACGTGATGGTAGGCATTTCTCCTCCTTACACGAGGCATCACAACAATGTTTCACCAGGCAACACCGGTCAACTGCTGTTTGTGTATGAGAAATCGGTTTGAAACTTTCTTCATGTCAGCACGTTGTAGGTGTCTCCATCAGTGCCAACCTTGTGTGAATGCTTTGAAGAGCTAATCATTTGCGTATCACAGCATATTCTTCCTGTCATTTAAATTTCGCGTCTGTAGTACACCACCTTTGTGGTGTAGCAATTTTAATGGCCAGTATTGTATACTCCTCTTGCTGTTTTATAAATGTGATCGATAACTGAACTCTAGCCTTAGCTATAGCATGCAAAATAAGGAGGACCTGTAAGGGATAACAGTTGAGGAATGTAAGAGTTTAGATTAGTGAGTTTTGCTGCTTTAGGCGTAATGCTGTCCTGCAGTTGTAACTAAGTGAAGGCACCAGTCACTAAGCAGTTACTGTATTAACTATGTGTCACAAAGTATGATCAGTACGCCTATAATCACTGTTCCATTCTGCTTCAGGTAACTTTATCTGTGTTGTGTCATGTTATCTTCTTTAGAACAGCCTGAATCTTCTCAAGTGTGTGGATTACTGTCTTTTATGGATTACACCCTCAATCATCCACTTTGAGGTTTGATGTAACAAAAGAAAAAGAAATATTAATTGTACAGTACTTGGGGTACAGACAAAGACAACTTTGGTGAATGTTTCTGTGCTGCCTTCTTGTAGCCTCTGATCCTGTTCCTCCTTTTGGCACACAGAACATATAATTCATGATTCAATGTAGGTGTGCATGTGTAAATCTCATCTAGAACCTACATGCTACAAAAATATCTATAGTTCAAAAACATGAGATATTAGTTATTTTTTGTATGTACCTGTGCACCACAGTCAGTTACCCACAGATGAGAATTTGTCTATCTTCAGTTTTTATTTACGTTGTCAGGTTCTCTTAATCTGTAATTGGTTGCATCAAAAACAGAACTTTAATTATGCACCTAAATGTACAATCAATCAAAAACAAAATAGATGAAATTGATGTGTTCCTAAGTTCTAGCCGGCCGCGGTGGTCTAGCGGTTCTGGCGCTGCAGTCCGGAACCGCGGGACTGCTACGGTCGCAGGTTCGAATCCTGCCTCGGGCATGGATGTGTGTGATGTCCTTGGGTTAGTTAGGTTTAAGTAGTTCTAAGTTCTAGGGGACTTATGACCTAAGAGGTTGAGTCCCATAGTGCTCAGAGCCATTTGAACCATTTTTTGAACCTAAGTTCAAACCCATGTCATGTTTTCTGTGTAAATGAACACTGGCTCACACCAGCTGAAATTGCCCTGTATACCCCAGAAGGATTTGAATTAGCAAGCTCATATTGTAGAACCAAAAGTAGTCATGGAGGAGTCACTATTTTTATAAAGAGAAACTCTAACATTGAATATGTAGCACAAAAAGTCAATCATTTTGATCATTTTTGCAAAGAGCAACTTTTTGAAATTGCTGCATTATTGCTTCCCAAACTTAAAGTAGTGATCATCTCTATTTATCGCACTCCTAGCTCTGATATTCATCAGTTTATTGACCAAATGGAGACTTTAAATAAGTACCTGCTGGTAAAATACAGACACCACAAGATAGCATACATTGGTGACATTAATATAGACATACGACTAAAAACACCAACTTTCACCCACTTTCAAAACATGTTAAGGTCTAACAACTTGTACTGTATGAATAACAAGCCAACCAGATTAGATGCCTGCCTAGATAACATAATCTCCAATTTGACAAAAGACGAGTGTCAGTACGGAGTGATAAATCCAGTTTTATCTGACCATGACAGCCTATGGCTAATGGTCAACTGTGAAAACTATCCTACTCAGCAACCTGAACACATTAAGAGGATCAGATTATTATATCCTGACAACATTACAAAGTTAAGGCAAAAATTATCAGAAGTTGAGTGGGACAGAGTATATAATTGTAATAACAACAATAATGCTTTTAACTTATTCATGAACATACTAACAAGCTTAGTTTAAAACTGTTGCCCACAAATAATCAAAAAGATGAAAATAGATAGTGCATCAAATAGAAAAAAGAAGCACAACTGGTTCACTCCTGAACTGCATTACCTGAGAAAAACACTTATTGCCCTACATAAAATGGCTAAAACTGGTAACCTAGAATCAAAGCAGAGGTATAAAGAAGCCAGGAAGAATTATAGAACTGAAATACAGACAGCAAAGCAGAGAGCCAATGATGCTTTCATTGAAAACTCCAGCAACAAATGCAAAGCAGCCTGGCAGGTAATAAACAAAATAGCAGGGAAGCATAAAAACAGACAAGAAATTCCAATAGTGCCAGAAAAATTAAATGAATTTTTTGTTAACAGTACTAAGTTCGAAGATGATGCAACTTCTGAAAGTTTTACCTACAACATTCCTGACCTAAATAACTTATCCTTTAAATGGAAACAGGTGACCTGCCAAACTGTATACAAAGTCGTCACAAACCTACATGGCTCATACAGTGAAGATCTCTATGGCATCTCCAACACCATCTTGAAACAAATAATTGACATTATTGTTGCCCCTCTTACCTTTCTGATCAATAGTACTTTTACAGCTGGAAAATTTCCTGAGGTCCTGAAGGCTACTATTGTTATCCCAATCTATAAAAAAGGAGAAAAAAACAAACCTGAAAGTTACCGTCCAATATCCCTCATACCTATATTATCCAAGATAATAGAATGCTGCATTAAAACACAACTTTGCAACTACTTTGCTGAACATAATCTTTTTTCCTCCTCGCTCTTTGGTTTTAGGCCAGGATTGTCTACAATAAATGTAGTAGAAACTCTTGTGACAGACATACTTGATGGCTTCGAGAACAATTCCATCACTTGTGCTGTACTACTAGATCTGAGTAAGGCATTTGATACTGTATCCCATGAAATACTAATAAATAAACTAGAGTGCTATGGTGTCAAAAATAACGAACTGGCATTAATCAGATCATACCTGACAAACAGAACTCAGGTAGCTATAGTAAATAGCCAGCAATCAAATGCCCTACCAGTTGTAAGAGGCGTACCACAAGGCTCAGTGCTTGAACTTTTTCTCTTCCTGGTATACATGAATGACTTGCCTACTTTCATGCTTCACAAGTCAATAATATATGCTGACGACACAACCCTGATTACCTCAGATAACAAATTGGAGGAAGTGAAGAAACAAACAAAAGTAATGCTTGAAAAGTCTGCCATATGGCTCCACAGTAACAAGCTGATACTCAACAGTAGCAAGCCTGAAACTATGTATTTCTTGTTGCACAATCTACAGGAAAAATTAAATGAGTCTGACTCTGTAAGACTTCTAGGAATCCACCTGGATCCGAAATTAACATGGAACACCCATACAGAACTGTTATGTACCAGACTATCTACAGTAGTCTTTTTGTTAAGGAAACTAAAAACATTAGTTAGCAGAAAACAACTTTTATCTTCTTATTATGCCTTGTTTGAATCTCACTTACAGTACGGAATAAAATTATGGGGCAACTCAACTGGTGCTCAGACAGTGTTCATGTGGCAGAAGAAAGAAATTAGAGCAATTACAGGTATTAAAAGCCAAGAATCATGGCCGGCCGAAGTGGCCGTGCGGTTAAAGGCACTGCAGTCTGGAACCGCAAGACCGCTACGGTCGCAGGTTCGAATCCTGCCTTGGGCATGGATGTTTGTGATGTCCTTAGGTTAGTTAGGTTTAACTAGTTCTAAGTTCTAGGGGACTAATGACCTCAGAAGTTGAGTCCCATAGTGCTCAGAGCCAGAGCCAAGAATCATGTCGAAAGCACTTTAAGGAACTTAACATCTTAACATTACCTTCTCTGTATATAAAAACGTGTCTTCTTTCCATAAAAAAACAAATACATACCTTACCTTCCAGAACAGATGTTCATTCACATGATACCAGATATAAAAACAATCTTGATGTAGACTTTACTAGGCTATCTAAGGTCCAAAGTAGCTTTAAGCAAACAGGATTAAAATTATATAACAAGTTACCACAATCACTGAAAGACCTACAAGGTGATGCCTTCAAGAAGCAGCTGCACAAATTTTTAGCTGATAAGTGTATCTATGATGTAAAGGAATTAGAATGTAGTAGAGAGTGAGAGTAACTATGATGTAAAGGAATTAGAATGTATTAGAGAGGAACTATGATGTTAAGGAATTGGAATGTAGTAGAGAGTAACTATGATGTTAAGAAATTATAATGTAGAGAATAACTCTTTATCCTCATGTAATGTAATCTGAATGTACATAGTTTCCCAATTTTAGATTCACTATCAAATGTAATGTCAAAACTGTCTATTTCAACAAATGTTGGCTAATGACAAGTAATAAATAAATAATAAATAAATAAAAAAAACTCATAACCATGGAAGAATAAGGGTGTGTTTGCAGAAAGTTCGGGTAGAGGAGACACAGTGATGATGACTGCTTTCAAATACTTGAGGCCACAGTATTTTCTGTTGGAAGTGAGGCACTACTTGATAGCAGATTTATATTTATGACAAAAATTCCCATGGAATATAACCTGATGAAGATTCATATGTGTCAGAAGGTGTATGCAGCTGCAAGATTTCATGTGTCTCTGGCTATCATGATTTTGCTGTTATGTTTGGTTGATCCTATGTAGCTCCATTGGAAAGACCATTTAATGTATAGTTATTTCTATCAGTTGAAATGGAAAGCATGATAATCATGTTGTTGTTGTTGTTGTTGTTGTTGTTGTTGTCTTCAGTCCTGAGACTGGTTTGATGCAGCTCTCCATGCTACTCTATCCTGTGCAAGCTTCTTCATCTCCCAGCACTTACTGCAACCTACGTCCTTCTGAATCTGCTTAGTGTATTCATCTCTTGGTCTCCCTCTATGATTATTACCCTTCACGCTGCCCTCCAATGCTAAATTTGTGATCCCTTGATGCCTTAGAACATGTCCTACCAACCGGTCCCTTTTTCTTGTCAAGTTGCGCCACGAACTCCTCTTCTCCCCACTTCTGTTCAATACCTCCTCATTAGTTATGTGATCTACCCATCTAATCTTCAGCATTCTTCTGTAGCACCACATTTTGAAAGCTTCTATTCTCTTCTTGACTAAACTATTTATTGTCCATGTTTCACTTCCATACATGGCTACACTCCATACAAATACATATAGAAACGACTTACTGACACTTAAATCTATACTCAATGTTAACAAATTTCTCTTCCTCAGAAACGCTTTCCTTGCCATTGCCAGTCTACATTTTATATACTATCTACTTCAACCATCATCAGTTATTTTTTTTTCCCAAACAGCAAAACTCCTTTACTACTTTAAGTGTCTCATTTCCTAATCTAATTCCCTCAGCATCACCCAAGCTAACTCAACTACATTCCATTATCCTCGTTTTGCTTTTATTGGTGTTCATCTTATATCTTCCTCTCAAGACACTGTCCATTCTGTTCAACTGCTCTTCCAAGTCCTTTGCTGTCTCTGACAGAATTACAATGTCATCGGCGAACCTCAAAGTTTTTATTTCTTCTCCATGGAGTTTAATACCTATTCCAAATTTTTCTTTTGTTTCCTTTACTGCTTGCTCAATATACAGATTGAATAACATCAGGGACAGGCTACAACCCTGTCTCACTCCCTTCCCAACCGCTTCTTCCCTCTCATGCCCCTTGACTCTTATAACTGCCATCTGGTTTCTGTACAAATGGTAAATAGCCTTTCGCTCCCTGTATTTTACCCCTGCCACCTTTAGAATTTGAAAGAGAGTATTCCAGTCAACATTGTCAAAAGCTTTCTCTAAGTCTACAAATGCTAGAAATGTAGGTTTGCCTTTCCTTAATCTATTTTCTAAGATAAGTCGTAGGGTCAGTATTGCCTCACGTGTTCCAACCCTTCTGCGGAATCCAAACTGATCTTCGCCGAGGTCGGCTCCTACAAGTTTTTCCATTCGCCTGTAAAGAATTCACGATAGTATTTTGCAGCTGTGACTTATTAAACTGATAGTTTGGTAATTTTCACATCTGTCAACACCTGGTTTCTTTGGGGTTGGAATTATTATATTCTTCTTGAAGTCTGAGGGTATTTCGCCTGTCTCTTACATTTTGCTCACCAGATGGTAGAGTTTTGTCAGGACTGGCTCTCCCAAGGCCGTCAGTAGTTCCAATGGAATGTTGACTACTCCCGGGGCCTTGTTTCGGCTCAGGTCTTTCAGTGCTCTGTCAAACTCTTCACATAGTATCATATCTCCCAATTCATCTTCATCTACATCTCTTCCATTTCCATAATATTGTCCTCAAGTACATCACCCTTGTATAGACCCTCTATATACTCCTTCCACCTTTCTGCTTTCCCTTCTTTGCTTAGAACTGGGTTTCCATCTGAGCTCTTGATATTCATACAAGTGGCTCTCTTTAATTTTCCTGTAGGCAGTATCTATCTTACCCCTAGTGAGATAAGCCTCTACATCCTTACATTTGTCCTCTAGTCATCCCTGCTTAGCTATTTTGCACTTACTGTCAATATCATTTTTGAGACGTTTGTATTCCTTTTTGCCTGCTTCATTTACTGCATTTTTATATTTTCTCCTTTCATCAATTAAATTCAATATGTCTTCTGTTACCCAAGGATTTCTACTAGCACTCGTCCTTTTACCTACTTGATCCTCTGCTGCCATCACTACTTCAGCCCTCAGAGTTACCCATTCTTCTTCTACTGTATTTCTTTCCCCCATTCCTGTCAATTGTTCCCTTATGCTCTCCCTGAAACTCTGTACAACCTCTGGTTTAGTCAGTTTATCCAGGTCCCATCTCCTTAAATTCCCACCTTTTTGCAGTTTCTTCAGTTTTAGTCTACAGTTCATAACCAGTAGAATGTGGTCAAAGTCTACATCTGCCCCTGGAAATGTCTGACAGCTTAAAACCTGGTTCCTAAATCTCTTTCTTACCATAATATAATCTATCTGATACCTTCTATATCTCAAGGATTCTTCCATGTATACAACCTTCTTTTATGATTCTTGAACCAAGTGTTAGTTATGATTAAGTTATGCTCTGTGCAGAATTCTACCAGACAGCTTCCTCATTCATTTCTCACTCCCAATCCATATTCACCCACTATGTTTCCTTCTCTCCCTTTTCCTAGTCTCGAATTCCAGTTACCCATGACTATTAAATTTTTATCTCCCTTCACTACCTGAATAATTTCTTTTATCTCATCATACATTTCATCAATTTCTTCATCATCTGCAGAGCTAGCTGGCATATAAACTTGTACTACTGTAGTAGGCATGGGCTTCGTGTCTATCTTGGCCACAATAATGCGTTCACTATGCTGTTTGTAGTAGCTTACCCATACTCCTATTTTTTTATTCATTATTAAACCTACTCATGCATTACCCCTATCTGATTTTGTATTTATAACCCTGTATTCACCTGACCAAAAATCTTGTTCCTCCTGCCACCTAACTTCACTAATTCCCACTATATCGAACTTCAACCTATCCATTTCCCTTTTTAAATTTTCTAACCTACCTGCCTGATTAAGGGATCTGACATTCCACGCGCCGATCCGTAGAATGCAAGGACCATGGTTCATTGGGGGGGGGGGGGATGATAATCATAGGTCACATATTATACCAAACATCAGAAACTGATGACAGTTTCCTTCCTGCCATTTAAACATTGCTTTAGATGCAACAATGATCCTTCTACCAGATGCCATAAGCCTGATGGGTGGCATTTGAGAGCAAAAGAATGGGCTTATGACATATTTGATGTTTAGTGTGGTCATATTGTTCTTTTGAAAGTACCCTGCTTCTTAAATGACAGTTTTTATAGATTGCAGTATAGGACTTTTGTTATAGTTTATATGTTGTAATATGTTCTGTGTTGTGGGAACATTAATCAGTGGCAGTTTATGCAGGCACAATCTGTCCTCACAAGAAAAAAGAAAATAGCAAAAGAAATATTGTAATGATCTCACCTAAACCTGATGTTACAATTTGCTCTAAACATGCTTGACAGAGAACTTGATCTTGAGATTTTCAGACTTTATCTTCCATAAGAAAAAGCACACACATTATAAAGTTTTGCAAAGAAATTACTGTATCCTTCCTCTCACAAATGTCTGAGAAGGCTTTTTAAGTTTTTTCTTCACACCAGAAAACAATTTCAGGTAAGTGTGTTGTTCCAATTTTGTAGCAATATAGGCTAATTAAAATCCCTTCTACTTTCACACCTGCATCCCTAAGGGTGTCTTACCCCCACTGATTGTTTTTCTCCAAATAGGAAGCGACATATGCATGAAGACTGAAATGCCTCAAGTGTTCCAGAGGTTTGATTACATAGTGGCAGTGCCTACGGCATTATCAGTTAATCCTTCGGACTCTTGATAATCCAAATTTTGTGGAAATGCTCTAAACTGATTTACAGAAACTGCAAATGATGTACACTACACAATTTCCAAGGAACTTGGCTTTTTCCATTGTTATTACAACCAAAGAATGCTATGATGATCAAATTTGATTGCACATCAAAATGTTTCTATGCAAGTGGACAGCCTCACTCTTCTACATCATTGTACCAAAGAGGCAAATACAGTCACTGTCTGAAGTTACAGTCCTTTAGAGACAATATTTTCAGTACATAGTTTATCAAATAGTAACATGCTTTGTGTAGCAAACACTTAACTGCTGTTTGGATCAGCAGTTCCGAAACATTCTTTATAAGTAATAACATGTACTCATCTTTTTATTAAATAGTTCATGTTTTTCCCATCCTAAATGACTAAGTAACCATACTTGTAGTTACTACATGCAAGGTGTTTGTTCAGTTATAGCCCTCTACTCGAGTTTTGTATTGCTTTCAGTTGGTGAGTGAATAGGAGTAGTTCCTCACATGCATTTCCCTAAACTGACCTCAAACCTTTTACTATGGGAAAAATGTAAAGCACATTGTGTTCTCATCACCAATAACAACAGTAGTCAGTTTTTTCAAATGTATATGTGCAGGTTTCTTACACTTTTTCTACAGTGAAACAATACTTTAGCAGCAGTCATAAGGCGTCACTAATGCTTTATGAGCACTTGACGGCACATTAGGTTTACATTTCAATATACTACAAAAATGTTAGGGTATTATTTGTGGAAAAAGGATTTGTAAAGGACCAGGGAAATATTATTTAAATGGGTAAATGATTTTTAAGATTATTCTGGAATACATTATAGGACAAGGAAGGGGTTTCAGCTATCCGAACAGACACTGTAGCTAATAAAGGAAAGGTTGAACATTTCATTAAGAATACATAGATATAAAACTTACAATTGTTTTTATGCTCCTTCTTGAAATAGGTTTCGTTTTTATCACTCTTCAGCACTGCAGTGACACGTTGGCGTTTCCCTCCATCTTACTAGTGTCCTCACAATCGTCCAGAATTGTTACAGTGGCTTTTGGCAGACTTATAAATAAATATTCAAACAACTTTTTTATAACTGTCCGGAATGTATTTGCACACACAACTTTTACATAATAAGCTGAAGAGCCAAAAAAACTGGTAATATCATGTAGGACCTCCACGAGCATGCAGAAGTGCTGCAACACAATGTGGCATGGACTCGACTAATGTCTGAAGTAGTGCTGAAGGGAACTCACACCATGAATCCCACACGTCTGTCCATAGATCCGTAAGAGTATGAGGGGATGGAGATCTTTTCTGAACAGCACATTGCAAGGCATACCAGATATGCTCAATAATGTTCATGTCTGGGGAGTTTGGTGGCCAGCGGAAGTGTTTAAAATCAGAGGAGTGTTCCTGGGGCCACTCTGTAGCAATTCTGGATGTGCAAGGTGTTGCTTTGCCCTGCTGGAATTGCCCAAGTCATCAGAATGCACAATGGACATGAATGGATGCAGGTCATTAGACAGGATGCTTACATACATGTCACCTGTCAGAGTCATATCTAGATGTATCATGGGTCCCATACCATTCCAACTGCACACACTCCACACCATTGCAGGACATACACCAACTAGAACAATTCCCTGCTGACATGCAGGATCCACAGATTCATGAGGTTGTCTTCATACCAGTACATGCCCATCTGGTCAATACAATTTGAAACAAGACTCGTTCGACCAGGCAACATGTTTCCAGTCAACAACAGTCCACTGTCGGTGTTGACGGGCCCAGGTGAGGAATAAAGGTTTGTGCCGTGCAGTCATCAATGGTAGATGAGTGGGTCTTCAGCTCCAAAAGCCCATATCAATGATGTTTCATGGAATGGTTCATACTGTGACACTTGTTCATGGCTCAACGTTAAAATCTTCAGCAATTTGAGGAAGGGTTGCACTTCTGTCACATTGAACAATTCTGTTCAGTCACTGTTGGTCCTGGTATTGCAGGATCTTTTTCTGGACACAGCAGTGTTGCAGATTTGATGTTTTACCAGATTCCTGATATTCACAGTACACTCGTGCAGTGGTCACACAGGATAACCCCCTTTCATCGCTTCTTCTGAGATGCTGTGTCCAATTGCTCGAGTGCCAACTATAACACCACTTTCAAACTCACTTAAATCTTGATAACCTGCCATTGTAGCAGCAGTAACTGATCTAACAACTTGCCAGACACTTGTTGTCTTATAAGGGCGTTGCCCACTGCAGAGCCATATTCTGCCTGTTTAGGTATCTCTATATTTGAATACACATGCCTATACCAGTTTCTTTGGCACATCAGTGTACATTCACAATGTTACTCATACTTGGCAGGTGTACATGTGCGTCCAGTCTCTTTGAGATCCCAACATGGGCAGACAGACAGCTACTAATTAATTAATGTGCACTGGATTGTTCATTAATAATCATCTCTGGCCTCCCTATCTTCCATTGTTGTCATAGATGGTATACTTATCTAGTGGTCAGAGTGCTTATCTTTTAATCGCCTTAAAAATTACCGCCACATCTGTCCCCGTAATGTGTGATTTTTACAAAGATACACAGGCACACAGTACTTACAGATAATTGATCATTGACTTGACTTGACTTTACATGAAGATATTGGTTATTACAAAAAATTTACATACACATTTATAAAGGGGAGGCAGTGTGTCATTAGTAAGGCCATATGGGAAGAGCATTTATTTTTTGGCCTAATCTGTTCTCTGGGAACATACGGTGATATGTTTAATTAATTAAGATGGGAACCTCTTCGATCATAAATGAATATTTATGAAAAAAAAAATGAACAAAAGAGAAACAAGTATTAATTACATAAGAAGCTTATCAAAGTCTTGTAGAATTGTGATATTTCTTTATAGTTCTACACTCCACCTTACACAGATATGAAACAAATATCCTAATATCACAGTACATAGATATAAATATACATGTAACCTTTGGAAGGGGGGAGGGGACCAATGACGTCAATATAGACATGCCAAAGATGTCCCTTTGGAATGTCAGACTTGCCCAATGGAGGTTGAAAGTGCCTGCCGACCTTGCTGCACTGGCACAGGACACATGCATGGGTCCAAGTGCAGTGTGCTTCACGCTGGGCCAGATGAAGCACTCCATAACTAGCCATGTTGTGGCTCACAATCCAGGGTGGGCCAAGCTGTGCAAGGCAGTAAAGACCCCATGACGAAGGGCGGTAGGGACCGGAGTGAGGGGTGTGCCCGTAGAAGTGTCAGAAAGGACAGGGATTGTTGACCCGTGTAGTATATGGGACTGGGCAGAGAGGGATGACTCGTTGTCTGGTATTATTTGCTGTATATCATCATCTTTGGCCTCAAGTCGGGTGAGGTCCTCCAGATTCAGCGGTGCGATTAGCACGCAATGTGGGAAAGGTAGTGCACCACAATGTTCTTCATGCTGTGGATATAGCACACATCGTAAGAGTGCTGACAGGTGTAGTCCATATGACAGAAATGCCTCAGCGGAAGGACCTTAGCAGGATTACAAATAACATCCATGAGTGGCTTGTGATCTGTATAGATCGTGAAAGGTCTCCCCTCGAGGTCACTACAGAAATGTTTAATTGCCTCATACGCTGTGTGGAGCTCATGGTCAAAAGCCAACCATTTACACTGGCTCTTAGTCAGTTTCTTTGAAAAGAAGCAGAGGGGTTGGGTGGAGTCGGTGGTGTTCTGTTGAAAAAAGTGCCCACAGCTCAGTCACTGGCTGCAGTAGTGATCGAGATACGGGCCTCAGGATGAGGGTGAGTGAGTGTGACGGCCTTGGCGATGGCAGTTTTAAGGTTACCAAATGAGTCGAGCATGGGTTTGGTCCACTCAAACTTCCATTTCCCAGTGGTGTTTTTGCCAGAGAGGGCGTTGCTGAGGGCCATTTGGATAAAATCAGCCTATAAAGTATGGTTTCGTCATGAGAACTTGTTGGTCGGAGGCCATTGGTGGAGACGGTATGGAATAGGAAGGTCACTGATGTGGAACACAGTTGAGATTTATCATGGTTGATCACCATGCCGTTGGCAGTGAGGGCCGAATGAACCTCATTGAGGTGAACTTGATGCTCCTCGGTGGAGGAGGAGTAGATCAGTATATCATCTAAGTAAGCGTAAGCAATTGGCAGAGGGAGAAAAGTGGAATCACTGAACTGCTGCCATGTCTGTACAGCATTTTTCAATCCATAAGGCGTGTAACAGTACACAAATAAGCCGAAGGGTGTTGTAACGCTGGAAATGCATATCCTCCTATTTCCATCTATTGTACTGTAAGATTTTTTCCTTAATTTGTTACCTGAATATATGACATTTCTGTGCCTTTATATATTGTAATTGTTTTACTATATATATATATATATATATATATATATATATATATATATATATATGCATTTATGTCGGTGTATAATTGGTTTGTTTCGTAAATATTATTTGTATTTTTACGCTGGGTCTTGCCTAGGGAAAACTGCTATCGAACGATTACATCGATAGGTCGTGTGAAGAATCAAAGTGTGTAGGATCTTTGGTAGTGTTAACTCTGCCGCGTGGAGCGCGGGCAGGGCAGTTGGGGTCTGGCTGGAGTAGCGAGTGGAGCAGGTGTGTGGTGTGACGCTCCCGCGAGTTGCCGCGCTTTCGGGGTTTAGCAGCATGTAATTGCGCTCGACTTGCTATGTTAGTTTCTGGCACGGTGTCGCGGACGGGAAGCATTAGCTGGCGCACATCAAGAGCCCGTTTCGTTTGGTGACCGTGTCGAGAAGACGGCGCGCCAACATCCAGCTTCTGCAACAGCGACGGCCGACAATGAGTGACTGTCGCCACCTCCTCGATCGACGGCTTCAAACCTTCAATCAACTAACAAGGAAGACTAAAAGCACGTAAAGTTTCAGAACTGTATGGCAGACCTCAGCTTTTCAAATTGTTCCATTTGCCTCGCAAAATTACAGCAACTCAGCATGAACCTTTGTTGCTCATTGTCCCAATTGCATTACCAAGCAGTGTCCCTTCCTTTTCCGAAATGAAACCGAGTGTCGTTGAAATTCAGACGCCAGCATTAAAGTACTATCATTGCATTTCATTACTTTAGTTTCAAAGTGCAGTTAAAGCATAGCTGGCTACAATAGTTAGATTACACAAGCACAAATTAAGAGTGCGAGTTTTGTTAGCATATTTTAGCTTACCTGTGACTGCAGCTCAGCTTGGTACATACTAAATTTTATTATTGTTAATTATTCAGAATCATTTAATTCAAGTTCAGCGTTAAATCTCTTGTTTCTAAATTGCGTAGAGTCAAGTTGCTTTTGAAATGATTGTTGAGGTAGTTCAAGACTAACCGTATTCTGCTGGATTTCGATGTGCTTCAGAAAGAAAGCTCACTATTAACTTCAGTCACTAAATTAACTTTTGATTTTCCGGTTTTATTAATTCTTTTGCTAAATTAAGTCAGAGTGTAGCGAAATTTATTACTTCTGACAAACTTTCAGTTTTCACACTACACGTGTCAACCTTCAGTTGCCACGCTTCTAGTGCTAATTATATGTGTAATAACCTTTCTTTTTCAGTTACTATAGTAATTGTCCTTAGGACTGGCGACCGTGATTTCCCCCAAATCTCAAATATCTAATTACTGCTAGTTAATTGTTGACGTAACGGCCGCACATTTACTTTCTTTATTAACTTTACCCCTTTTCAAAATTAATTACCACCAGTTTCATTTGCATTTTTCCTTTCATTTAGATGAAACCCTTTCCTCCCTCTTTACCGACAGATTAACTTCGGTGACGATTGCTTTTCCAAAATTCCCATTAGGTACACGCGGTTTAATTTTTCACTGTCATTAAGGTCGATAAGAGAGGGGGAGGTTACACGTGGCGACCTGGTGACAGGACAATCTTCAAATTTGAGGTTGTTCTGGACACGAATTTTGCATTGTGCAAATCTCGTAACAAAGTACTGGTTACGAAATGGTCGATACGTCAGCGAGAATATTAGTCTGAGGAATCCTAATTAGATTTGAGATTTGTTATTTATATTGAAAATTATTAAAATGAGTGAAGGCAACAATTACCAAAATTTGGTAGACTTGGGTACGGAACAATCGGTCGAACAGTGGGAAACACGCACCGCGGTACCCATTGTTCAGGGGCAGGCGGCTAACATGAAAGACGCGACCGCCGAGACGCAACAAAGAGCAGAAATGGAATTCCAAACATTAGAAAATGTTTCGGAATCGGAAGTGAAAATCAAATCGGAATCCCTTGATGACGAATACGGGGGGACAATTAAAGAGGAAGCCGCTACGGAAGTAAAACCGGTAGTTTCCAGGAATTTAACTGATTTATTGAATGTTTTGATTAACGAAATCAAGGCTCAGTCTAGCAAGATAGAAACTCAATCGGCAGAAATTAAAGCTCAGTCTGAAAAAATTGACAGGAAGCTAGACAATCAGAACAAAGCTATTAATGTTGTTAACAACAATGTTGGAATTGTTAACACAAAAGTTGATAAAATCAAAGAAGATATTGTTGTGATTAATACCGAAATCGGTAATCTTAAACAGGAAATGATAGGCGTTCAGGCGGAAATTGCGAGCATAAATACGCGTTTTAATTCCGAAATTAGCAGAATCGAGAAAAGTGTAGGAGACGCAGTTGTTCCGATCATCGAGAATAAGTTGACGGAACAAATTCAATTAGTGAGAAAAGACGATCAACAGAAGGTGGAAACTTTAAAGGTTTTAGTATCCGAAGTAGATACCAAAGTGAGGAAGCAGGCTAATACCTGCGAAGAGAAAAAGAGGGAAGTGGAAACGCTTGCGACAACGACTTGCCAAGTGATTACGAGAGTGTCGGAATTAGAAAAGAAACTTGAAGAAAAACAGAGCTATGTGCCAATCTGTGCACATAGTTCGGAATTGTTGACGAAAGAGGAGCGGTTCGACCACTTGAAAAAAGGCGGTATACACGCGACGGATTTCATTAAAAACTGTGAAAGAGTTTTACCCAGATCATGGACTAATGAGAGAAAAATTAATGCGGTTATTGATGTGTTGGCTGGTGATGCCAAGCGTTGGGGCTTAAACCTCAACATTACGAACCTGACCTTTGACGAGTTTAAAAATTTGTTTCTGGCTGAATACTGGTCAGAGCAAAAACAGCAAAGTGTCTGGCGCGAATTTGTCGTATCGAGGCCTTTCGATGCGAATTCGCGCGGCTCGATGAAGGAGTTTTGTGAGGGCTGGATCCGCAAGTTGGAATATTTGCGTGATCGCCGCACGGAATCCGAAATAGTCTGGGAACTCTACAAGAAGCTTCCAGATGATACAAAACGCTACGTAGGAAGCAATTACAGGACAATCAATGATTTCCTGGAAAGAGTTGAGGACGAGGACAATTGGCGCAATAATCGCGATACTGGTAGAGGCCGTGGTAACAAAAACGGGTACCACAGCAACCACAACAATCATAACTATGGGAATAATGCATACCGCAATCTTGGCAGCAGTAACAATAGTGGTTCGGGCCGTAATGACAATCGATACACTGCAAATAATAACAGGAATGACGGAAACCAGTATCATACTAGCGTGATACGGGCTTCGCAGAATAGTAATAACGCCAGAGTGTGTGATCAGCCGCCTCAGCAGCATCCGGGGAGCGTATCTGCTGGGACGAGACAGGGAAACCATTAGCCGCGCCGGTGAGGGGCCGACCGGGCGTGGGGAAATTTTGGCGGCCCAATAACAGTAGAAAACCCAGGTGTCGTCGTTATGAAAATTCCGTGTGGAATAATCAACGGCGGGAGAGTGTGCCAGTGTTAGGAGAAAGGAGTGCGCCCACAGGTAGTAAATCAGCTGTATACACGGCAGTAGGAAGTACATTCACTGTCAATGAGAACAATTTAAGTAGTGTTCCGGAAATCGATTACAAAGTGGTAGATGTAATACCCACAGCGGAACTGGAGATTGAGTTTAAGAATGATTCGCAAGTGTTGAGAGAAGATCAGATGTCGGATAAAACGTCCGTCATCGAGCGAGGGGATGCAGAGAGGGATGAGGTCTGGTTAAGGCAGTTCTGTCGCTTATACGACGAACTAAGAGATTATAGGGGTCTGTATGGGAGAAGCGTTTATGGGGAGCATGGGCAGGATTTGCCGCGTCTCGTCCCGCAGGTAGATAGTGTTTGTGAAGTGATAGAAAGTTCTGGCCCTAACCGGCAGACTTTACCAGAAATAGTTGATGTTAATGGGGAGCACGACCAAGATTCGTCGTGTTTCGTCCCGCAGGAGTTGGATGTTGAAGCAGTAACGGAAAGTTCTGGCCCTGACCGGCAGACTTTACCGAAAGTTATAGTGTTAGAAGTGACCGACCCATCCGATGCAAAGCTCCAGTTTAAACATTGCGAAAGTATTGAGGAGAAAGATTACGAAAATTTTAGTGATAGCCGGACACGATTGGTAGAAAAGCATGTGGATTACAGCGTGTATGAGGTTAGAACTGACATTATACGGTCAGACGATAGCAGTGTGGGTTGCGCAGATCTAGCGGAAGTAATTGCAGAGACTACTGGGCACATTCCTCCAGGTAGATTGGCGGATGATATCAATCTGGCCAAAGTGGAATCAACGAAGGTGACAATTAGTGAAATGATAGCAGGGCAACACTCACTAGTTGACGAGTTAGAGGAAAAGGTTTCGGTATTGGAGGCGAAGCTACAGACTAAGCCTCAGGACAAACGTGTTGAAATTAAGACTGTATGTGAACAGAGGCTGAAAAAGCCGTCAGATAAACCGGATTTAGGATCAAAGCCGGATGGTTTTTTCTGGAATGACCTGGATATAGACGAGGATTTACTGTGGGAAAATAAAGAAACAGTCGAGGACAAGTGTAGACAGATAGTAGTGTCTGCTAATATGCACGACCTACAACTAAACGTGTTGATTGACACTGGTGCAGAATTGAGTGCTGTATCTGGGAAAATATTTGAGTTACTGAAAGACAGACCTGGTATCGTAGTTATGCCAGTAACAGGAGTGAAAATTATCGGTGCTACTGGGAAGGCCAGTAAACCGGTCACAAAACAGATTTTTGTCAACTTTGAGATATGTGGGGCACGATTTGAACAAGAGTTTGTCGTCGTGCCAGACTTAACTACGGAAGTAATTATTGGGTTAGATTGGCTATTAAAGTACCGTGCAGTGATTAATTGCGAAAGCAAAACTTTGACATGTATGTCACTAGATAAAACAATGGTAGTTGGTTTTGACGAGGCAGGAGACGGTGTGCATAGGCAATACCAGCCTATACACATTGTTAACTGGCCGGATGACATTGACGCAGGAATGAATTTGAACTGCTGTAACGTGAGGAATCTCAGCATTGACAAAAGTGTAGAAAGTGAATTGGAAGAGATAATCAAATTCCCTCCACGGATTGACATTAGTATTGGTGTGAAAAAAGATCGTTTGCGAAAAGTAATGAAGCTAAAAGCCGATGCTCGCATACGTCGTCATGACGCTGAAGCGCGTTTTGCTAAGTTTGCAATCGGAGACTTAGTACTTGTAAAAGCTCATGAGAAATCGAGCGAGATAGACCATGAAATCTCTAAATTTAAGTTTGTTTATAATGGACTATATAAAGTCATTGGTATACCTCACACAAATGCTTATTGCTTAGAGTATCCAAGCTCTGGAAAACTATTAGGTATACGGAACATTGTAGACCTGAAATTGTACCAACCTAGGATTGATTAATACCACAGAATGGGTAATTTGTACAGTATGTAAAATAGAGTGTAAGATTTAACGATTTGCTAGATTGCCATGCTTTTGACTGACCTAGAGGTCATTAAAGAACTTGTAATTAACAAGTAATTAATTTTTTATTAGACGTTTTAACCAATTGAAAAATCCATGCTGCTAGTTTAAGTTTTCAGCTGAGTCACAGTAGATTAAGGAATGTAAATATGCTTTTGTAACTAGCTGTCAGATTTCATGAATGTGTGTTTTACTAGTCATTGCCGATGTACTTAGACGCTGTTTTAAGTTTCAGGCTAGTACATGCGTGTGATCATGGACAGTGTTGAGTTATCCACTGTGATAGTATTAAGGGACTCCTTGAGATTACTCGGGAGTGAGTTTTCCTAAAGAATTCAGTGAAACGGACGTTCTGGAAATGCCGCTACACAGGCGAGTGAGATCAAGCGTGCCGCACAGGCGGGCGCAACAATACTGGCAAGGTGGGGCCGCTGTCGGCTCTCGGGTCGCTGTCGGCTCTTGTGCCGCTGTCGGCATTCTTTGTACTTGCGAGTACGGAAGGCGGAGTTGTTTTTCTTCCCGGACAGCTGATATGAAAGAATTCTGTTGTCAACATTTATGTTTTTGTCGATCTGCTGTATATTATTTTCTTGTTTAGCGTCAAGTGCACACTCATGACGAGAATATTAATTATGAAAAGTTTATATAAAATACGTATTCTATGTAATTAATTATTAATTTGCGTATTTTGATATACCTGTTTTCTATGACCATGTAATCTGATTAATTTTGTAAATAGTATTCCATTTCTTGATACTGCTAGGAATTTAGATTTTTAGAATAGCTAAACCATTTTCTATGCTTTCTATGAATTTTAATATGTCGTCAACCTGTTTTATTTTGTGCAAGATGACAGAGTGGAATAAGATTACGACTGTCTCCACTCAAATTTTATGGTCTAAAAAATTGATTTATGCTTAATTAGACGAATGCTAAATTTTGATGATGTTTTGAGCATATGCATTTCCGCTGTTTATTTTTTGGGACATTTTCTGAGTCTGTTTAGGTTACACGAACATCCTCAGACAATGTGGGGCACGTGTAACGCCGGAAATGCATATCCTCCTATTTCCATCTATTGTACTGTAAGTTTTTTCCTTAATTTGTTACCTGAATATATGACATTTCTGTGCCTTTATATATTGTAATTGTTTTACTATTTGTATATATATATATATATATATATATATATATATATATATATATATATAATATGTCTGCTTGTGTCTGTATGTGTGGATGGATATGTGTGTGTGTGCGAGTGTATACCTGTCCTTTTTTCCCCCTAAGGTAAGTCTTTCCACTCCCGGGATTGGAATGACTCCTTACCCTCTCCCTTAAAACCCACATCCTTTCGTCTTTCCCTCTCCTTCCCTCTTTCCTGATGAGGCAACAGTTTGTTGCGAAAGCTTGAATTTTGTGTGTATATTTGTGTTTGTTTGTGTGTCTATCGACCTGCCAGCGCTTTTGTTTGGTAAGTCTCATCATCTTTCTTTTTATATATATATATATATATATATATATATATATATATATATATATATATATATATATATATATATATATATATATATGTCGGTGTATAATTGGTTTGTTTCGTAAATATTATTTGTATTTTTACGCTGGGTCTTGCCTAGGGAAAACTGCTATCGAACGATTACATCGATAGGTCGTGTGAAGAATCAAAGTGTGTAGGATCTTTGGTAGTGTTAACTCTGCCGCGTGGAGCGCGGGCAGGGCAGTTGGGGTCTGGCTGGAGTAGCGAGTGGAGCAGGTGTGTGGTGTGACGCTCCCGCGAGTTGCCGCGCTTTCGGGGTTTAGCAGCATGTAATTGCGCTCGACTTGCTATGTTAGTTTCTGGCACGGTGTCGCGGACGGGAAGCATTAGCCGGCGCACATCAAGAGCCCGTTTCGTTTGGTGACCGTGTCGAGAAGAAGGCGCGCCAACATCCAGCTTCTGCAACAGCGACGGCCGACAATGAGTGACTGTCGCCACCTCCTCGATCGACGGCTTCAAACCTTCAATCAACTAACAAGGAAGACTAAAAGCACGTAAAGTTTCAGAACTGTATGGCAGACCTCAGCTTTTCAAATTGTTCCATTTGCCTCGCAAAATTACAGCAACTCAGCATGAACCTTTGTTGCTCATTGTCCCAATTGCATTACCAAGCAGTGTCCCTTCCTTTTCCGAAATGAAACCGAGTGTCGTTGAAATTCAGACGCCAGCATTAAAGTACTATCATTGCATTTCATTACTTTAGTTTCAAAGTGCAGTTAAAGCATAGCTGGCTACAATAGTTAGATTACACAAGCACAAATTAAGAGTGCGAGTTTTGTTAGCATATTTTAGCTTACCTGTGACTGCAGCTCAGCTTGGTACATGCTAAATTTTATTATTGTTAATTATTCAGAATCATTTAATTCAAGTTCAGCGTTAAATCTCTTGTTTCTAAATTGCGTAGAGTCAAGTTGCTTTTGAAATGATTGTTGATGTAGTCCAAGACTAACCGTATTCTGCTGGATTTCGATGTGCTTCAGAAAGAAAGCTCACTATTAACTTCAGTCACTAAATTAACTTTTAATTTTCCGGTTTTATTAATTCTTTTGCTAAATTAAGTCAGAGTGTAGCGAAATTTATTACTTCTGACAAACTTTCAGTTTTCACACTACACGTGTCAACCTTCAGTTGCCACGCTTCTAGTGCTAATTATATGTGTAATAACCTTTCTTTTTCAGTTACTATAGTAATTGTCCTTAGGACTGGCGACCGTGATTTCCCCCAAATCTCAAATATCTAATTACCGCTAGTTAATTGTTGACGTAACGGCCGCACATTTACTTTCTTTATTAACTTTACCCCTTTTCAAAATTAATTTCCACCAGTTTCATTTGCATTTTTCCTTTCATTTAGATGAAACCCTTTCCTCCCTCTTTACCGACAGATTAACTTCGGTGACGATTGCTTTTCCAAAATTCCCATTAGGTACACGCGGTTTAATTTTTCACTGTCATTAAGGTCTATAAGTGAGGGGGAGGTTACAGTGTGATGATGGCCATCTTAGGAATATTCAGTGGATGCATAGGGATCTGATGATATGCCTTGGTACAATCTAAAACAGAGAAAAAACTAGAGCCATGTAGTAATTGTGTGAAATCCTGTATATGAGGAATGGGACAGTTATCGATAATGGGTGTGAGCATTAAGGGACCTGTAGTCCCCACACATGCATAAGGTGCCATCCTTTTTAGGAAGAAGGTGAATGGGCGAAGACCGGTTGCTATCAGAGGGGCGGAGGACGCCCGAAGCCAAGAGATTCTGAACAATCTACTTGGCGCGCAGAAGTTTGGAAGTGTTAAGTCACCTGCCCTTATAATATACAGGTGGGCCATCGGTGGTGCAAATCCTATGACAAGTGCCATTACTGATGGCCGATACTCACGAAAGGGGGTCAGCAAGAGAGGTCAAGATGGGATCCGCAAGCTACGTTGGTTTACTGACCTTGATGAACCAGGGTGGTGCAGGTGGGGCATGAGCTGTAGTCGATGATGGGAGATGTTGTGCAGGAGCCGCTCAGTGTGAAGAATCAGGAGGGGCACATGCTTGTGCGTCTTGGAGATTCATCCACGGCGATGCGGAAATGACAGCAGGAGGCGGAATACTCAACAAGAGAGCAGGTTGGCGAGAAGATGTAGAAGAGACATGTGTTGGGTTGCCTCATTGTGATTTTGCAGATAGGGAATGTATAGTATGCCATGCATGTGACAACTCATCGGAGGTTGAGGCTATTCAGGTGCATAAGGCGACATTCTGGGTGTGGTGTTCGTCGATTTGTGAGTGCACGTCTGACAGGTCAGAGAGCCATGCAGTAATGCACTCGAGCAGGGATGCACATGTGGAAAGTGTAGCTGAGGAGGCAGAGAGTGAAGTCATGCTGAACTCATGTAAGCACGGGACAGCAAAGCCAGACACATGGCGGAGCATGGCAGCTTGCAGGTCTGGTGAAAGGAAGGTCATAATGATGTATAAAATCCAAACTAATCACAGGTTCATCCACATTGGCAATGTGGAAGGTACAAGGGAAGGTGACCCCTGGTGATAGGTGAAGCGACATCTTGACGATGACGTGGACTGCAGGAGAATGATTGGTGGCAATCAAGGTAAAAGTATTAGGTGAAAGTGTGTCACCAGCATGCTTGGCCGGGTTAACACTAACACTGGCACCAGTGTCAACAAGAAACCAAATGCCTGATGACATGTTTGTGGCATAGAGGCATCGCGTTGCTGAAGCGAGTGGTGCAGCGTCAGACGGCAGGTGCCGTGAGGGAATGTAGCAGGACATGGAGCCTAAATGTGCCTGCCGGAATCGTCTGGGTAGGCGCAAGGTGCGCGGCAGTTGCGAGTGGTGTCCCTGTAAGTAGTGTGGAACCAGCACACCACTGATCTGTGCCAGTAGGCAGAGTGGTGTAGGGCAGGAGGGGGCTCCAGCTGACTGTGTCGGAGCCGGTAGCCGATCGGGCTGCTGTTCGGGTGAGTTCGGCAGCTGTCGGGAGGCTGCAGGCAGTACCTCCTGTAGGCCGCTGGGTGGCGGCTCCTGACTGGCAGCTGAGGTGCCGAAGTGAGCGCACTAGCCTCTGCTGGCAGGGCATGGAACCGAATGTGCAGGATTGCCAACTGAGGGCGATGGAGATGTCATCCGTGACAGGCGGTGTCGGTGATGAATGATAGCCTAAGCCTGATCTGCCATACATAAACCAACCTCAAGTGGGTCGGTGACGTGAGACAGTAGATAAAGTTGTAGATCTAAAGGCATTTTGACCATCCACAATGTCCAAAGCATGGCATCAGTTAATGCTTGATCATCAATTAATGCACATAGGTGCCACAAAACCTGTGCAGGAGTGCTGTTGTCGAGATGCTTATCATGAATAATGTGGTGGATAGCCTCCTCCGGAGGGTGAGAAAGGTGCTCAGTGAGCAGTGCTTTCGCCAATGAATGCTTGTGCAAGGTGGGCAGTGAGAGAAGCAAGTTGCTGATGAGGTCCAGATGAGCGTGGAGGTGACTCACCAGGCAGACAAAATGGGTGTTGTTATCCGAAATGCCATGGATGTGCAGCAGGTGATCCACTAAGGTTGGTTGGTTGGTTGGTTTGTGGGATTAAAGGGACCAGACTGCAATGGTCATCGGTCCCTTTTTCCAAAAAATTAAAACCGCCCAAAGAGCATAAAAAAAACGAACAGCAGGAAAGACGCAGACGACACAGGACGAGAAAGACTCCGACAGAGATCAGACAAAACAAAGTAAAACACACAGAGTGTGACGGTGGTTGGCCGACCATAGAGAAAAAAAAGAGGAAAAGCCAACCACCAAGAACACATTAAAAACTCAGTTTAAAATCAGAGGCTAGAAGCCAGAATCAACACTAAAAAACAAACACTCAGATTAAACTATAAAAACCCCCTGCCCGAATAAAACGCAAAACTAAGTCCACCATGGCGGAGTCATCTAGTAAAAGGGCAGGGAGCGTATCAGGCAGCGCAAACGTCTGCCTGAGCACAGTTAAAAGCGGACAAGTTAATAAAATGTGCACCACCGTCAAAACCGCCCCACAGCGACAGAGAGGCGGGGCCTCTCGACGCAATAAATAACTGTGAGACAGTCGGGTGTGGCCAATGCGGAGCCGACAAAGAACAACGGAATCTCTGCGAGTGGCTCGCATGGATGACTGCCACACATGCGTCGTCGCCTTGAGAGAACGGAGTTTGTTTGGCGTGGGCAGATTGCGCCATTCAGTGTCCCAAAGCGAGAGAACTTCGCGGCGGAAGACTGCCCGCAAATCAGTCTCCGGGAGGCCAATGTCCAGGGTGGGTTCAGTGGTGGCCTGTTTGGCCAGGCGGTCAACATTCTCATTGCCCGGGATACCGACGTGACCGGGGGTCCACACGAAGACCACAGAGCGGCCGCAACGCGCAAGAGTATGCAGGGACTCATGGATAGCCATCACCAGACGGGAACGAGGAAAACACTGGTCGAGAGCTCGTAAACTGCTCAGGGAATCGCTACAGATAACGAAGGACTCACCTGAGCAGGAGCGGATATACTCTAGGGCACGAAAGATGGCGACCAGCTCAGCAGTGTAAACGCTGCAGCCATCCGGCAAGGAACGTTGTTCGGAATGGTCCCCTAGAGTTAGCGCATACCCGACACGACCAGCAACCATCGAACCGTCGGTGTAAACAATTCCAGAGCCCTCATACGTGGCCAGGATGGAAGAAAAGCGGCGGCGGAAGGCCTCTGGAGGGACTGAGGCCTTCGAGCCCTGTGCCAAGTCGAGCCGAAGGCAAGGGCGAGGACAACACCATGGGGGTGTACGCAAAGTGGCCCGGAAAGGAGGTGGAACAGGGAAAAATCCAAGCCCGGAGAGAAGCTCCTTAACGCGTACGGCGATCGGACAACCCGACCGGGGCCGACGCCCTGGCAGATGGACGACCGACTGTGGGAACAGCACACGGTAATTTGGATGCCCGGGCAAGCTAAGAACATGGGCAGCATAAGCAGCCAGTAATTGTTGGCGTCGGAACCGCAGTGGAGGGACACCTGCCTCCACGAGTAAGCTGTCCACAGGGCTGGTGCGGAAAGCACCAGTGGCAAGGCGTATCCCGCTGTGGAGAATTGGGTCCAGCACCCGCAACGCAGACGGGGATGCTGAGCCATATGCCAGGCACCCATAATCCAGACGGGACTGGATTAACGCCTGGTAGAGCCGTAACAGGGTAGAACGGTCGGCGCCCCAGCGGGTGTGACTCAAACATCGCAGTGCATTGAGATGCCGCCAACACGCCTGTTTGAGCTGCCGAATATGAGGCAGCCAAGTCAACCGGGCATCGAAAACCACCCCCAAAAACCTGTGTGATTCCACCACCGAAAGAAGCTCGCCGTTAAGAGAAAGCTGCGGCTCCGGGTGGACAGTACGTCGCCGGCAGAAATGCATAACGCAGGTCTTGGCTGCCGAAAACTGAAACCCATGCGCCACAGCCCAAGACTGCGCCTTACGGATAGCGCCCTGTAGCTGACGTTCAACAGCTGCAATGCCAGGAGAGCTGTAGTAAAGGCAAAAGTCGTCAGCATACAGGGAAGCGGAGACAGAAGTTCCCACGGCCGCAGCAAGCCCGTTAATGGCTATTAAAAACAGACAGACACTTAAAACAGAACCCTGTGGCACACCGTTCTCCTGGACGTGGGAGGAACTATACGAGGCCGCGACTTGCACGCGGAAGGTACGACACGACAGAAAATTGCGGATAAAAATCGGCAGAGGACCCCGAAGACCCCATCCATGAAGCGTAGAAAGGATGTGATGACGCCATGTCGTATCGTACGCCTTCCGCATGTCGAAAAAGACAGCGACCAGGTGCTGACGGCGGGCAAAGGCAGTACGGATGGCCGACTCCAGGCTCACCAGATTGTCGGTGGCGGAGCGGCCTTTACGGAACCCACCCTGAGACGGAGCAAGAAGGCCCCGAGACTCCAGTACCCAATTCAAGCGCCGGCTCACCATCCGTTCAAGCAACTTGCAAAGAACGTTGGTGAGGCTAATGGGACGGTAGCTGTCCACCTCCAGAGGGTTCTTTCCAGGTTTCAAAACGGGGATTACAACGCCTTCCCGCCATTGCGACGGAAACTCCCACTAACGCAAAGACGGTTGTAAAGATCGAGAAGGCGCCGCTGGCAGTCCACTGAAAGGTGTTTCAGCATCTGACAGTGGATGCCATCTGGCCCAGGAGCGGTATCAGGGCAAGCAGCTAGGGCACTGCGAAATTCCCACTCACTAAATGGAGCATTGTAAGATTCTAGGTGGTTGGTGCGAAACGAAATGCTCCGACGTTCCATCCGCTCTTTAATGGAGCGGAAGGCCTGGGGGTAATTCGCAGAGGCGGAACTCATAGCAAAATGCTCTGCTAAGCGATTTGCAATAACGTCGGAGTCAGTACAAACTGCTCCATTCAGTGAGAGCGCAGGGACGCTGGCAGGGGTCCGATGGCCGTAGACGCGTCGAATCTTGGCCCAGACCTGCGATGGAGTGACATGGAGGCCAATGGTGGATACATACCGCTCCCAGCACTCCTTCTTGCCTTGGCGGATAAGGAGGCGGGCCCGCGCACGCAGCCGTTTGAAGGCGATAAGGTGGTCGATGGAGGGATGTCGCTTGTGACGCTGGAGCGCCCGCCGGCGATCTTTAATCGCTTCAGCGATCTCAGGTGACCACCAAGGCACAGTCCGCCGCCGAGGGGACCCAGAGGAACGGGGAATGGCTGATTCGGCGGCAGTAACGATGCCGGTGGTGACCGATTGAACCACCGCATCGATGTCATCACTAGAGAGAGGCTCAAAAGCGGCAGTGGAGGAGAACAAGTCCCAGTCAGCCTTATTCATAGCCCATCTGCTAGGGCGCCCAGAAGAGTGACGCTGTGGTAGTGACAGAAAGATCGGAAAGTGGTCACTACCACACAGGTCGTCATGCACACTCCATTGGACAGATGGTAAGAGGCTATGGCTACAGATTGAAAGGTCAATGGCGGAGTAGGTGCCATGCGCCACACTGAAGTGTGTGAAGGCACCATCAGTTAACAGCGAGAGATCGAGCTGCGACAAGAAACCCTCAACGATGGCGCCTCGACCTGTTGCCACTGACCCACCCCACAGAGGGTTATGGGCGTTGAAGTCGCCCAAGAGCAAGAAAGGTGGCGGCAATTGGGCGACCAGTGCAGCCAGGACATGCTGCGAGACATCACCATCCGGTGGAATGTAAACACTGCAGACGGTAACAGCCTGTGGCGTCCACACGCGTACAGCGACAGCCTCTAAGGGCGTCTGGAGAGGGACAGACTCGCTGTGCAGAGTGTGAAGGACATATATGCAGACGCCACCAGACACCCTTCCATAAGCTGCTCGGTTCTTATAATAACCCCGATAGCCACGGAGGGCGGGGGTTCGCATTGCAGGAAACCAAGTTTCCTGGAGAGCAATGCAGAAGAAAGGGTGAAGGCTGATAAGTTGGCGGAGCTCAGCGAGATGGTGGAAGAAACCGCTGCAGTTCCACTGGAGGATGGTAGTAGCCATTGCGGAGAAAGGCGTGACGGGACTGGGAAGGCAGATTACGCCGCTGGGTCACCTGCCACATCCGATGGAGCACCCGTGCAAGTGCTACCCATTGCGTCTGAGGGATCGGCGAGATCGAGGTCCTCAGCGGACGCAAGGATCTCCACCTCATCCTCAGATGCAGAGCTTTTATGTAGCGGTGGAGTAGGTGCCACCGCAGGTGGCTTGGACTTACGGGTCTTCAGAGTCGTTTTCTCTCGCTGTTCCTTTGGTTGCCGTTGGTGAGAGGGCTTATTGGAGTCAGTCTCTGGGACCGAAGTGGAACGCGAAGCCCGTCGACCAGCGACCTGTGGCTGCTTCAGCCACTGGCTGGTGTCTGCTGTGCCGCTGGTAGGAACCTGGGAAGGGAGTGACCCAAGGGATCCCTTCCGAGCGAGAGAAGCCGAAGAAGACTTACGCTTCTCCGGCTGAGAAGGGGGGACTGGCGTCCCCGATGGTTTAGTGGGTGCTGCTCCCGAGGTAGATGGTGTGGGAGCAACAGCAAGAGAAGGGGACCCCATTGTCAAGGGGGCAGGTGAGGTCCTCTGGTTCTGAGAGCTGACTGTATATCTTGCAGCTGAAGGAGCTGGAGCAGGAGTGACAGTGGAGGCATAAGATGACATCATGCGCACGGGATGTAGCCGTTCAAATTTCCGCTTGGCCTCAGTGTAAGTCAGTCGGTCCAGGGTCTTATATTCCATGATTTTGCGTTCTTTCTGTAAGACACTACAGTCCGGCGAGCAAGGGGAATGAGGCTCTCCACAGTTGACACAGACGGGAGGCGGAGCACATGGAGTATCGGGATGAGATGGGCGTCCACAATCTCGACATGTGAGGCTAGAAGTACAGCGAGAGGACATGTGACCGAACTTCCAGCACTTAAAGCACCGCATCGGGGGAGGGATATAGGGCTTGACGTCACATCGGTAGACCATCACCTTGACCTTTTCCGGTAACGTATCACCCTCGAAAGCCAAGATGAAGGCACCGGTAGCAACCTGATTGTCCCTCGGACCCCGATGAACGCGCCGGACGAAATGTACACCTCGTCGCTCTAAGTTGGCGCGCAGCTCGTCATCGGACTGTAAAAGGAGATCGCGGTGAAAAATAATTCCCTGAACCATATTTAAGCTTTTATGGGGGGTGATAGTGACAGAAACATCCCCCAACTTCGTACAAGTGAGCAAGGCTCGTGACTGGGCAGAGGATGCCGTTTTTATTAAGACTGACCCTGACCGCATCTTGGACAAGCCCTCCACCTCCCCGAACTTGTCCTCTAAATGTTCCACAAAAAACTGAGGCTTCACAGACACAAACGATTCCCCGTCAGCTCTGGTACAGACGAGATACCGGGGCGAATACCTGTCGCTCTCATTCATAGCCTTTCGTTCCTCCCATGGTGTGGCCAGGGAGGGGAACGATTTGGGGTCATACACATTAGCCTTAAAGTGAGCTTTGGAACGCTTAGAGACTGCTGACGGCTGGCCGCCAGCGAGAGATGATGTACCACGCTTCATTGCGGGTCATCCGCCCTGATGCCACCTACTCCGACCAAGGGCCCTCCCCACGGGCGCCACCCAGCCGCAGCAATAGCCATCTGGCAGGACGGCCATTGCCGGGAGTCCTGATGCCCCAAGGCGATGGGCATCTACTCCTTGGCATACGTGGGGAGTTAACGGCGCAGGCATCAGTAGAGCGATCCCTGTGTTGTCAGGGGGCTACAACCAAGAGGGTACATGGCGGCCCCACCACAACGGACTGGCTACCGTGCTGGATCTTAGGTGCAAAACTGTCCAAGGTCGTCGTCGCAGTTAAAAGAAACACTGCAGAGTGCTGCGTGGTAATCGCCCAAGAGATCGAAAACGAGCGGGACACCATTGCAACGACGAGAAAGCCGGCTAAAGGTCTAATTGCACGACGGATACAGTGCACCATGTAAGGCGCCCTTCCCCAATTGGCTCGCTCTTCGGAATAATTTAGAAAGATGGAGGTCAAACCCGAGAGGGGACCATCACATAAGGCCGAAACATTTGAGACTCCTTTTAGTCGCCTCTTACGACAGGCAGGAATACCGCGGGCCTATTCTAACCCCCGAACCCGCAGGGGGGGATCCACTAAGGTGAACCAATTCTTAGGGTTATCTTTTTGCAAAGCTGGTAGCTTGGGAAACCTGCCAGGGAACACATGTTTTGGCAGCACCAGCAAACGGAGATCTGTGCGAGCAGAGCAGGACACCTCCAATACCAGAAGTGCAGTAATGATGACAGTAGTGATGAACGGTTTGTCTCCTGAGGTGTGCCTCACGCAGCACACGCTGTGGTGGGGGCGGGCGTAAAAGTCAGCACAGTGTGTCCAAACTGCAGGTCCGACGAAGACCAAACGAAGAACACAGTGTGGGTGTAACGGCTGGTGCCATTGCAACAGCAGGCAGAAGGTGGTCACTGAGTATCCATGGTGGAGGGGGGGGGGGGGGGTTGACCCAGGAACCGGCGTGGCGGAATGGCTGGCACAGTTACAAAAATGGGTGGAAGGCGGTCTTGGTGAAGGCACAGTGCAGCAGTTGCGAAACTGGCAGGGTCAAGGTGACTGGCGTCGCCGAGATGACATGCATGGGAAAGGGGGGGGGGGGTGCTGCGACACTAGGTACATAAGAATTTGCTACTATCCCATGATCCCATGTATAGTACTGTTCACAGTTCCAGAACTTCGTCGGCACGTCAAACCATCCCGAAAGTAATGACGTAGGTGAAGGATAAACATCAATATCTTTAACTGGAAGATCTTCCCCGATGTCATTAGGCAGTGTGTGCACTGTACATGATGTGGCAGTTGTTGTGCCACCATACTATGTAACCTCCCCCTCACTTATCGACCTTAATGACAGTGAAAAATTAAACCGCGTGCACCTAATGGAAATTTGGGGAAAGCAATCGTCACCGAAGTTAACATGTCCGTAAAGAGGGAGGAAAGGGTTACATCTAAATGAAAGGAAAAATGCAAATGAAATTGGCGGAAATTAATTTTGAGAAAAGGGTAAAATTACTAAAGAAAGTAAATGTGCGGTCGTTACGTTAACAATTAATTGGCGTTAATTGGATATTTGAGATTTGGGGAAAATTACAGTCGCCAGTCCTATGGACAACTACTATAATAACTGAAAATGTAAGATTAATGCACATATAATTAGCACTAAAAGCGTGGCAACTGAAGGTTGACACGTGTTGTGTGAAAACTGAATGTTTGTCAGAAGTAATAAATTTCGATACACTCTGACTTAATTTAGCAAAAGTATTAATAAAACCGGAAAATTGAAAGTTAATTTAGTGACTGAACTTAATAGTGAACTTTGTTTCTGAAGCACTATGAAAGTAAATTAAATAAGGTTAGTCTTGGGCTACCTTAACAATCATTTCAAAAGCTACTTGAATCTATGCAATATAGAAATAAGAGATGTAACTTTGAACTTGAATTAAATGATTCTGATTAACAAAAGTAAAATTTAGTATGTACCAAGCTGAGCTGCAGTCACAGGTAAGCTAAAATATGGTAACAAAACTCGCTCTCTTAATTTGTGCTTGTGTATTCTAAATATTGTAGCCAGCTATGAATACTTTAACTGAACTTTGAAATTAAAGCAGCGAAATGGAATGATATTACTTTAATGCTGGCGTTTGAATTTCAACTATACTCGGGTTCATTCCGGAAAAGGAAGGGACCCTGCTTGGTAATGCAATTGGGACAATGAGCAACAAAGGTTCACGATAAGTTGCTGTATTTTGCTAATGGAATACTTTGAAAAGCTGAGGTCTGCCATACAGTTCTAAAACTTTACGTGCTTTTAGTCTTCCTTGTTGGTTGATTGAAGATTTGAAGTCGTTGATCAAGGAGGTGGCGACAGTCACTCATTGTCGGATGTCGCTGTTGCAGAAGCTGGATGTGGGCGTGCCTTCTTCTTGACACGGTCACCGGGCGAAACGGGCTCTTGATGTGTGCCGGCTAATGCTTCCCGTCCCGACACCGTGCCAGAAACTATCATAGCAAGTCGAGTGCAATTACATGCTGCCAAACCCCGGACGCACGGCAACTCGCAGAAGCGTCACACAACACACCTGCTCCATCGCCCTACTCCAGCCAGATTCTGCTCTGCCCGTGCTCCACGCGGCAGAGTTAACACTACCAAAGATCCTAAACACTTTGGTTCTCCACACGACCTATCAATGTAATCGTTCGATAGCATAGTTTTCCCTAGGCCAGACCCAGCGTAAAAATACAAATAATATTTACAAAACAAACCAATTATACATAGACATAAATGCATATATATAAAACAAAGATGATGTGAGACACAGAAATGTCATATCTTCAGGTAACAAAATAAGGAAAAAAGTTATAGTACAATAGATGGAAATAGGAGGATATGCATTTCCGGCATTACACATGCCCCACATTACTGAGGATGTTCATGTAACCTAAACAGACTCAGAAAATGTGCCAAAAGGGGAAATGCATATGCACAAAACGTCAAGAAAATTTAGCATTAGGCTAATTAATCATAAACCAGTTTTTAGACCATAATAATTGAGTGGAGACACTCCTAACCTTATTCCACTCTGTCATCTTACACAAAAGAAAACAGGTTGACAACATATTAAAATTCATAGAAAACATAGCAAATGGTTTAGCTATTCTAAAATCAGCAAAATTCCTAACAGTATCAAGAAATGGAATACTATTTACAAAATTAATCAGAGTATATGGTCATAAAAACAGGTAGATCAAAATATGCAAATTAATAATTAATTACATGGAATACACATTTTTATATAATCTTTTCATAATTAATATTCTTGTCATGAGAGTCCACTTAACGCTAAACAAGAAAATAATACACAGCAAATCGACAAAAACATAAATATTGACAGCAGAATTCTTTCCTATCAGCTGTCCGGGAAGAAAAACAACTCCGCCTTCCGTACCCACAAGTACAAAGAATGCCGACCGGCACAAGAGCCGACAGCGGCTCTGCCTCGCCAGTATTGCTGCGCCCGCCTGTGCGGCACGATTGTTCTCACTCGCCTGTGTCACGGCATTTCCAGAACGTCCGTTTCTCTGAATTCTTTCAGAAAAACTCACTCCCGAGTAATCTCAAGGAGTCCATTAACACTATCACAGTGGATAACTCAACACTGTCCATCATCACACGCATGTACTAGCCTGAAACTTAAAACAGCGTCTAAGTACATAGGCAATGACTAGTAAATCACATATGCATGAAATCTTACAGCTAGTTACAAAATCATATTTACATTCCTTAATCTACTGTGACTCAGCTGAAAACTTAAACTAGCAGCTTGGATTTTTCAATTGATTATTAATCAGTTATTCTTAAATCATTTAGTCAAAATTAATTACAACTTCTTTAATGTCCTCTTGGTCAGGCAAAAGCATGGCAATCTAGCAAATCCTTAAATCTTACACTCTATATTGACATACCGTACAAATTACCCATTCTGTGATATTAATCAATCCAAGGTTGGTACAATTTCAAGTCTACAATGTTCCGTATACCTAATAGTTTTCCAGAGCTTGGATACTCAAAGCAATAAGCATTTGTGTGAGGTATACCAATGACTTTATGTGGTCCATTATAAACAAACTTAAATTTAGAGATTTCATTGTCTGTCTCGCTTGATTTCTCATGAGCTTTTTCAAGTACTAAGTCACTGATTGCAAACTTAGCAAAACACGCTTTAGCACCATGACGACGTATGCGAGCATCGGCTTTTAGCTTCATTATTTCTCGCAACCGATCTTTTTTCACACCAATACTAATGTCAATCCATGGAGGGAATTTTATTATCTCTTCCACAAATCCCGGTTTGTCCGAAAACACACTCTTATTCCTCGTTATTACTTCATACAGGCCTTGTCTTTGTTCGCGTGTTACGTTTGATACACCGTCTACAATACTTTCCAATTCACTTTCTACACTATTGTCAATGCCAAGAGTCCTCACGTTACAGTAGTTCAAATTCATACCTACGTCAATAGCATCCAACCAGTTAACAATGTGTATAGGCTGGTATTGCCTATGCACACCGTCTCCTGCCTCGTCAAAACTAACTACTATTGTTTTATCTTGTGACGTACATGTCAAAGTTTTGCTTTCGCAATTAATCACTGCACAGTACTTTAATAGCCAATCTAACCCGATAATTACTTCCGTAGTTAAGTCTGGCACGATAAACTCTTGTTCAAATTGTGCCCCACATATCTCGAAGTTGACAAAAATCTATTTTGTGACTGGTTTACTGGCTTTCCCAGTAGCACCGATAATTTTCACTCCTGTTACTGGCATAACTACGATACCAGGTCTGTCTTTCAGTAACTTAAATATTTTCCCAGATACAGCACTCAATTCTGCACCAGTGTCAATCAACACGTTTAGTTGTAGGTCGTGCATATTAACAGACACTACTATCTGTCTACACTTGTCCTCGACTGTTTCTTTATTTTCCCACAATAAATCCTCGTCTATATCCAGGTCATTCCAGAAAAAACCATCCGGCTTTGATCCTAAATCCGGCTTATCTGGCAGCTTTTTCAGCCTCTGTTCACATACAGTTTTAATTTCAACACGTTTGTCCTGAGGCTTAGTCTGTAGCTTCGCCTCCAATACTGAAACCTTTTCCTGTAACTCGTCAACTAGTGGGTATTGCTTTGCTATCAATTCACTAATTGTCACCTTCGATGATTCCTCTTTGGTCAGATGGATCTCATCTGCCAATCTACCTGGAGGAATGTGGCCAGTAGTCTCTGCAATTACTTCCTCTGGGTCTGCGCTACCCACACTGCTACCGTCCGATCGTATAACGTCAGCTCTAACTTCATACACGCTGTAATCTACGTGCTTATCTACCAATTGTGTCTGGCTATCACTAAAATTTTAGTAATCTTTCTCCTTAATACTCTTGTAATGTTTAAACTGGAGTTTTGCGTCGGATGGGTCGGCTACTTCTACCACTATAACTTTCGGTAAGGTCTGCCGGTTAGGGCCAGAACTTTCCGTTACTACTCCAACATCCAACTCCTGTGGGACGAAACATGACAAATCTTACTCGTGCTCCCCATTAACATCAACTATTTGTGGTAAAGTCTGCTGGTTAGGGCCAGAACTTCCTATCACTTCACAAACACTATCTTCCTGCAGGACGAGACGCGGCAAATCCTGCCCACGCTCCCCATAAACACTTCTCCCGTACAGGCACCTATAATCTCTTAGTTCGTCGTATAAGCGACAGAACTGCCTTAACCAGACCTCATCCCTCTCTGCATCCCCTCGCTTGATGACGGACGTGTTATCCAACATCTGTCCTTCTCTCAACAATTGCGAATCATTCTTGAACTCAATCTCCAGTTCCGCTGTGGGTGTTACAGCTGCCACTTTATAATCGATTTCCAGAACTCTACTTAAATTGTTCTCACTGACAGTGAATGTATTTTCTACTGCCGTGTCTACAGCTGATCTACTACTTGTGGGCGCACTCCTTTCTCCTAACACTGGCACACTCTCCCGCCATTGATTATTCCACACGGAATTTTCATAATGACGACACCTGGGTTTTCTCCTGTTATTGGGCCGCCAAAATTTCTCCACGCCCGGTCGGCCCCTCACCAGCGCAGCTAATGGTTTCCCTGTCTCGTCCCAGCAGATCTGCACCCTGGATGCTGCTGAGGTGGCTTATCACACCCTCTGGCATTATTACTATTCTGTGAAGCCCATATCACGTTAGTATGATACCGGTTTCCGTCATTCCTGTTATTATTTGCATTGTACCAATTGTTATTATGGTCCGAACCATTATTGTTATTGCTGCCATGGTTGCGGTATGCATTATTCCCATGGTTATCGTTGGTGTGGTACCCTTTGTTGTTAATACGACCTCTACCACTGTCACGATTATTGCGCCAATTGTCCTCGTCCTCAACTCTTTCCAGGAAATCATTGATTGTCTTGTAATTGCTTCCTATGTAACGTTTTGTATCATCTGGAAGCTTCTTGTAGAGTTCCCAGACTATTTTGGATTCCGTGCGGCGATCACGCAAATATTCCAACTTGCGGATCCAGCCCTCACAAAACTCCTTCATCGAGCCACATAAATTCGCATCGAAAGGCCTTGATATGACAAATTCGCGCCAGACACTTTGTTGTTTTTGTTCAGACCAGTATTCAGCCAGAAACAAATTTTTAAACTCGTCAAAAGTGAGGTTCGTGATGTTGAGGTTTAAACCCCAATGCTTGGCATCACCAGCCAACACGTCACTAACTGCATTAATTTTTCTCTCATTAGTCCATGATCTGGGTAAAACTCTTTCACAATTTTTAATGAAATCAGTCGCGTGTATACCGCCTTTTTTCAAGGGGTCGAACCGCTCCTCTTTCGTCAACAATTCCAAACTATGTGCACAGATTGGCACATAGCTCTGTTTTTCATCAAGTTTCTTTTCTAATTCCGACACTCTCGTAATTACTTGGCAAGTGGTTGTCGCAAGCGTTTCCACTTCCCTCTTTTTCTCTTCGCAGGTATTAGCCTGCTCCCTCACTTTAATATCTACTTCGGACACTAAAGCCTTTAAAGGTTCCACCTTCTGTTGATCCTCCTTTATCACTAATTGAATTTGTTCCGTCACCTTATTCTCGATGATCGGAGCAACTGCTCCTCCTACACTTTTCTCGATTCTGCTAATTTCGGAATCAAAACGAGTATTTATGCTCACAATTTCCACCAGAATGCCTATCATTTCCTGTTTAAGATTACTGATTTCGGTATTAATTACAACTATATCTTCTTTGATTTTATCAACTTTTGTGTTAACAACTCCAACATTGTTGTTAACAGCATTAATAGCTTTGTTCTGATTGTCTAGCTTCCTGTCAATTTTTTCAGACTGAGCTTCTTGCTTGGTAGACTGAACTTTAATTTCTGCAGATTGACTCTTGATTTCGTTAATCAAAACATTCAATAAATCAGTTAAATTCCCGGAAACTACCGGTTTTACTTCCGTAGTGGCTTCCTCTTTAATTGCCCCCCATATTCGTCATCAAGAGGTTCAGATTTGATTTTCACTTCCAATTCCGAAACATTTTCTAAAGTTTGGAATTCCATTTCTGCTCTTTGTTGCATTTTGGCGGTCGTGTCTTGCATGTTAGCCGCTTGCCCCTGAACAATGGGTTCCGCGGTGCGCGTTTCCCACTGTTCAACCGATTGTTCCGTGCCCAAGTCTACCAAATTCTGGTAATTGTTGCCTTCACTCATTTTACAAATTTTCAATATAAATGACAAATATCGAATCTAATTAGGATTCCTCCCACTACTTATTCTCGCTGACGTAACGAACTGTTCGTAACCAGTACTTTGTTACGAGATTTGCACAATGCAAAATTCGTGTCCAGCACAACCTCAAATCCGAAGATTGTCGTGCCACCAGGTCGCCACGTGTAACCTCCCGCTCACTTATCGACCTTAATGACAATGAAAAATTAAACCGCGAGCACTGGAAATTTGGGAAAAGCAATCGTCACCAAAGTTAACATGTCGGTAAAGAGAGAGGAAAGGGTTACATCTAACTGAAAGGAAAAATGCAAATGAAATTGGTGGAAATTAATTTTGAGAAAAGGGTAAATTTACTAAAGAAAGTAAATGTGCGGTCGTTACGTTAACAATTAATTGGCGTTAATTGGATATTTGAGATTTGGGGAAAATTACAGTCGCCAGTCCTATGGACAACTACTATAATAACTGAAAATGTAAGATTAATGCACATATAATTAGCACTAAAAGCGTGGCAACTGAAGGTTGACACGTGTTGTGTGAAAACTGAATGTTTGTCAGAAGTAATAAATTTCGCTACACTCTGACTTAATTTAGCAAAAGAATTAATAAAACCGGAAAATTGAAAGTTAATTTAGTGACTGAACTTAATAGTGAACTTTGTTTCTGAAGCACTATGAAAGTAAATTAAATAAGGTTAGTCTTGGGCTACCTTAACAATCATTTCAAAAGCTACTTGAATCTACGCAATATAGAAATAAGAGATGTAACTTTGAACTTGAATTAAATGATTCTGATTAACAAAAGTAAAATTTAGTATGTACCAAGCTGAGCTGCAGTCACAGGTAAGCTAAAATATGGTAACAAAACTAGCTCTCTTAATTTGTGCTTGTGTATTCTAAATATTGTAGCCAGCTATGAATACTTTAACTGAACTTTGAAATTAAAGCAGCGAAATGGAATGATATTACTTTAATGCTGGCGTTTGAATTTCAACTATACTCGGGTTCATTCCGGAAAAGGAAGGGACCCTGCTTGGTAATGCAGTTGGGACAATGAGCAACAAATGTTCAAGATAAGTTGCTGTATTTTGCTAATGGAATACTTTGAAAAGCTGAGGTCTGCCATACAGTTCTAAAACTTTACGTGCTTTTAGTCTTCCTTGTTGGTTGATTGAAGGTTTGAAGTCGTTGATTGAGGAGGTGGCGACAGTCACTCATTGTCGGCCGTCGCTGTTGTAGAAGCTGGATGTGGGCGTGCCTTCTTCTTGACATGGTCACCAGGTGAAACGGGCTCTTGATGTGCGCCAGCTAATGCTTCCCGTCCGCGACAGTGTGTCAGAAACTATCATAGCAAGTCGAGCGCAATTACATGCTGCCAAACCTCGAAAGCGCGGCAACTCGCAGGAGCATCACACAACACACCTGCTCTACCACCCTACTCCAGCCAGACCCCCTCTGCCCGCGCTCCACGCGGCAGAGTTAAAACTCCCAGAGATCCTTAACACTTTGGTTCTCCACACGACCTATCGATGTAATCGTTCGATAGCATAGTTTTCCCTAGGCAAGACCCAGCGTAAAAATAAAAATAATATTTACAAAACAAACCAATTATACATCGACATAAATGCATATATAAAAAAACAAAGATGATGTGACTTACCAAATGAAAGTGCTGGCAGGTCGACAGACACACAAACAAACACAAACATACACACAGAATTCAAGCTTTCGCAACAAACTGTTGCCTCATCAGGAAAGAGGCAAGGAGAGGGAAAGACGAAAGGATGTGGGTTTTAAGGGAGAGGGTAAGGAGTCATTCCAATCCGGGGAGCGGAAAGACTAACCTTAGGGGGAAAAAAGGACGGGTATAGACTCGCACACACACTCATATCCATCCGCACATATACAGACACAAGAAGACATATTTAAAGACAAAGAGTTTGGGCAGAGATGTCAGTCGAGGCGGAAGTGAAGAGACAAAGATGATGTTGAATGACAGGTGAGGTATGTGTGGCGGCAAATTGAAATTAGCGGAGATTGAGGCCTGGTGGGTAACGGGAAGAGAGGATATATTGAAGAGCAAGTTCCCATCTCCGGAGTTCGGATAGGTTGGTGTTGGTGGGAAGTATCCAGATAACCCGGACGGTGTAACACTGTGCCAAGATGTGCTGGTTTGCACCAAGGCATGTTTAGCCACAGGGTGATCCTCATTACCAACAAACACTGTCTGCCTGTGTCCATTCATGCAAATGGACAGTTTGCCACATAGAATGCATCACAGTGTAGGCAGGTCAGTTGGTAAATCACGTGGGTACTTTCACATGTGGCTCTGCCTTTGATCGTGTACACCTTCCGTGTTACAGGACCGTAATCTGCTATACAATTTTATCCCGCCTATATATACTTAATAATACGTAACCCACTTCCAAACCATAACCAAAAAAAATTTTTTTACCGCTTTCAACAGTACCGCCACTATAAAATCCACCATTTCTAGTTCACAAACAGTTCCTTTCACCTTTTAAACAACCATTTCGGCTAGTTCTAATAACTTTCGCTTTATTTCCATTTCCGTTTTTCCCACATCACTGATAATTTATATCCGCCTCCCACAGGTTTTAACGTCATTATTTCTTCATCAGACAATTGTTAACCTCATTTTCATAATCTGCCACCACAAAACCACTCCTTTTAATATATTACACGCAGTTTTTTTGAAATTTTCCCGAATTTCTCCGTCCTTTAACGTGTTTTGGCGGCAACACAACCACCTAACCTTTGTGCACATCGTTATCTACCAACCCAAGTCCAACATAGCCCAGCTGTAACCAACACCTTCTCACCTTTTTTCACACCAGATCTCCAGTTACTTTCCAGTCCACCTTTATCTCTCCCCATATATTTTTATTTTCATTTTCATTTCACCTCATGTTACACTTTCCACCTTCTAATACCATGTCACCCTCACAACACCCCCACAACGACCCCATTAAGTTTTATTTACATTCCCTCCGCAAACATGCCTTCGCGCTAGCCAGATTACGCTCCCATATTCTATTTTCTCAGGCTTGTCTGACATTTGGCATTACCCCCGAAGGCCTCACACTTAAAGTTCCCATCTCTGGCTGCAACCCTTCTTTCCACCAGTCCCTATACCAGTTCCAAACTGAACAATCCATTGCCCTCACCCACCTAATCCTTCACCTACACATCAACTCAGCCAATGAACACACCCGTCAACTCCTATCCTTAATAAAAGTCCTTAATCTTTCCTCTCCCACATCCACACTGGCTGTTCAGAGCATCCTCCTACAGGCCAACAGTAAATTAGAACAGCATGCCACCCTCCACCTCAAAAAACTATCCAATCTCCTGGTTTCCCACCTCCGGAAAGGCAACTCACTCACCCTTCACAACCTTTCCAGCAAACCTCAACCTCCTCTCTTTGCACACCAACCCAGTCTCTCCATCTACTCAATCTCCCACTTCCAGCTCCACTCCCTCCAAAACCTCAAAATTCCAATCAACACAACCTGGAACCACAACACCCTAATTCAGTAGATAACCTTTCGTCCAAACCTCTCTCCCAATCCGAAACCTCTGTCCTATCCAAAGGCCTCACCTTCAGCCCCACTCCCAGATTCAACCAAACAGCCCTCGTCAAAGATTTACTGTCCTACACTCGTACTCTCTGCTGGAAATATCACTTTGCCATGAAGAAAAATGATCCTAATCCTACTCCTAATGATCCAACTCTCCAAGACACCATCCAAATTGAACCCTGCGTGGAACAGTTCCGTCCTCCGTCGCAGCGGGACCCACCTCCTCTTCCTCAAAATCACCCTCTCCAAACCTTCCAGGAATTTCTGACTTCCAGCCTTGCATCTCAATCCTTCTTAAAAAACCTTGATCCTACTTCCAACATCACCACTGCTGAAGCCCAGGCTATCCGTGATCTGAAGGCTGACCGATCCATCGTCATTCTTCCGGCGGACAAGGGTTCCACGACCGTGGTACTTGATCGTCGGGAGTATGTGGCTGAGGGACTGCGTCAGCTTTCAGACAACACCACATACAAAGTTTGCCAAGGTAACCCTATTCCCGATGTCCAGGCAGAGCTTCAAGGAATCCTCAGAACCTTAGGCCCCCTACAAAACCTTTCGCCTGACTCCATCAAACTTCCTGACCCCACCGACACCCCGCACCCCTACCTTCTACCTTCTTCCTAAAATCCACAAACCCAATCATCTCGGCCGCCCCATTGTAGCTGGTTACCAAGCCCCCACCGAACGTATCTCTGCCTACGTAGATCAACACCTTCAACCCATTACATGCAGTCTCCCATCCTTCATCAACGACACCAACCACTTTCTCGAACGCCTGAAATCCTTACCCAATCTGTTACCCCCAGAAACCATCCTTGTAACCATTGATGCCACTTCCTTATACACAAATATTCCGCACGTCCAGGGCCTCGCTGCGATGGAGCACTTCATTTCACGCCGATCACCTGCCACCCTACCTAAAACCTCTTTCCTCATCACCTTAGCCAGCTTCATCCTGACCCACAACTTCTTCACTTTTGAAGGCCAGACATACCAACAATTAAAGGGAACAGCCATGGGTACCAGGATGGCCCCCTCGTACGCCAACCTATTCATGGGTCGCTTAGAGGAAGCCTTCTTGGTTACCCAGGCCTGCCAACCCAAAGTTTGGTACAGATTTATTGATGACATCTTCATGATCTGGACTCACAGTGAAGAAGAACTTCAGAATTTCCTCTCCAACCTCAACTCCTTTGGTTCCATCAGATTCACCTGGTCCTACTCCAAATCCCATGTCACTTTCCTTGACGTTGACCTCCACCTGTCCAATGGCCAGCTTCACACGTCCGTCCACATCAAACCCACCAACAAGCAACAGTACCTGCATTATGACAGCTGCCACCCATTCCACATCAAACGGTCCCTTCCCTACAGCCTAGGTCTTCATGGCAAACGAATCTGCTCCAGTCTGGAATCCCTGAACCATTACACCAACAACCTGACAACAGCTTTTGCATCTCGCAACTACCCTCCCGACCTGGTACAGAAGCAAATAACCAGAACCACTTCCTCATCCCCTCGAACCCAGAATCCCCCACAGAAGAACCACAAAAGTGCCCCACTTGTGACAGGATACTTTCCGGGACTGGACCAGGCTCTGAATGTGGCTCTCCAGCAGGGATACGACTTCCTCAAATCCTGCCCTGAAATGAGATCCATCCTTCATGAAATCCTCCCCACTCCACCAAGAGTGTCTTTCCGCCGTCCACCTAACCTTCGTAACCTGTTAGTTCATCCCTATGAAATCCCCAAACCATCTTCCCTACCCTCTGGCTCCTATCCTTGTAACCGCCCCCGGTGTAAAACCTGTCCCATGCACCCTCCCACCACCACCTACTCCAGTCCTGTAACCCGGAAGGTGTACACGATCAAAGGCAGAGCCACATGTGAAAGCACCCACGTGATTTACCAACTGACCTGCCTACACTGTGATGCATTCTATGTGGGAATGACCAGCAACAAACTGTCCATTCGCATGAATGGACACAGGCAGACAGTGTTTGTTGGTAATGAGGATCACCCTGTGGCTAAACATGCCTCGGTGCATGGCCAGCACATCTTGGCACAGTGTTACACCATCCGGGTTAGCTGGATACTTCCCACCAACACCAACCTATCCGAACTCCGGAGATGGGAACTTGCTCTTCAATATATCCTCTCTTCCCGTTACCCACCAGGCCTCAATCTCCGCTAATTTCAATTTGCCGCCACTCATACCTCACCTGTCATTCAACATCATCTTTGCCTCTTCACTTCCGCCTCGACTGACATCTCTGCCCAAACTCTTTGTCTTTAAATATGTCTGCTTGTGTCTGTATATGTGTGGATGGATATGAGTGTGTGTGCGAGTGTATACCCGTCCTTTTTTCCCCCCTAAGGTAAGTCTTTCCGCTCCCGGGATTGGAATGACTCCTTACCCTCTCCCTTAAAACCCACATCCTTTCGTCTTTCCCTCTCCTTCCCTCTTTCCTGATGAGGCAACAGTTTGTTGCGAAAGCTTGAATTTTGTGTGTGTGTTTGTGTGTCTATCGACCTGCCAGCGCTTTCGTTCGGTAAGTCACATTATCTTTGTTTTTAGATATATTTTTCCCACGTGGAATGTTTCCCCCTATATATATATATATATATATATATATATATATATATATATATATATATATATATATAAAGAAAGATGATGAGACTTACCAAACAAAAGCGCTGGCAGGTCGATAGACACACAAACAAACACAAATATACACACAAAATTCAAGCTTTCGCAACAAACTGTTGCCTCATCAGGAAAGAGGGAAGGAGAGGGAAAGACGAAAGGATGTGGGTTTTAAGGGAGAGGGTAAGGAGTCATTCCAATCCCGGGAGCGGAAAGACTTACCTTAGGGGGAAAAAGGACAGGTATACACTCGCGCACACACACACATATCCATCCACACATACAGACACAAGCAGACATTATATATATATATATATATATATATATATATATATATATTATATATATATATATTATATATATATATATTATATATATATATATAAAGGAAAAAATTTATAGTACAATAGATGGAGATAGGAGGATATGCATTTCTGGCGTTACAACTAGACGGTGGCCATGTTGAGCCACTTTTAACCAAAGTCGCAGTAGGTACACTTGACCACTTGTGGTCGCAAGCACAGTTAATAGGACACATAACACTTGACCAAAACACAGTGTGGTAGATCCAGCCAGAGATGCCACAGGGGTAAATGTCATTTTTGGTTTCATTTTTCCTTATTAAGTTTTGCAAACTTTGCGATTAATATTGTGGGATTACACAAGGTCCTTATTAATTGCAAGAGATAGGAAAAATTTGATTGTTTCTGTTGGCCCTGCTGATTGGGTACACTTCTGGATCTGACTGACACTGCCAATGTCGCTGGCCATGACCAGCTATTTTCATTGTCTGAGCAGTTGTGGCATTGTCTTTCCTCACACATGAAATAGTCTTGTACTACGTGGAGTCTGAGAGTGGTTCTCCTTAATTTTCCTACGTAATATACAAACTCTGATGACAGCATTTATGTGCATCGCCTAAAGAACCCAAGCCTGGTGAAATTATCCCAGTATCTGAGGTGAGTACTGCATTCCTTCACCAACAATGTGTCATTGTTTTGCTCATAAAGCCTGGTGTCATCATTAAATGGATTCCTTACCTGGTTTATAGATAAAATTTGTGCACTCAAAGAGTGTACTTTTAACGATGCACAGCACATCAGTTTTTCACTGGGTGGATGCCTCACTGATTTGACGTATGTAACTCATTAATTGCATTGCACTTAACCACTTCATTGTAACACCTTTGGGATGCTTAATTCACTGTGTCATGATTTTTTCTGATTCACATGCTTGGATCAGACATGTTTGGACTTCACATAGAACATTTACGCATATATACAAATATATGAAACTTAAAGCTAATTACAAAATTGTTGGAAATGAACTTTACATACAGACATCTCTATGAAGGATTAAAGTTTTTTAAATCTTACATATTTTTGACATTTAAATTACTGGTCCCATCTAGCATCACCTTACTAGCTTGTTTTGAGGTAAACTTCCTTCTTAAAAACTATTCCTTTTTCCCTTTTATATTTATTATAGTTGTCTCTTTCAGACAGATAGAAAATGTGAATACCAGAGAGAAACATCTGTGAGCTGAGTCTGAAAATCATGAATATTGCTGTCATCATACATGCAAGAACATTTACATCACATAAGGAGAGGATAGGAAAGAACTTCATTAAGCAACTTATTAGTCAGCTATTTGTTAAATTTTGTCTATTACTAGCTACCTTCATCTTCAAAAGTTATTGCATTGAGCAAACATTAGTGTGGACATATATCTTTTATAATATTTCTAAGAACTTGTAATCTTGTACCTTAGTTGTTGTTGTTGTGGTCTTCAGTCCTGAGACTGGTTTGATGCAGCTCTCCATGCTACTCTATCCTGTGCAAGCTTCTTCATCTCCCAGTACCTACTGCAACCTACATCCTTCTGAATCTGCTTAGTGTATGCATCTCTTGGTCTCCCCCTACGATTTTTACCCTCCACGCTGCCCTCCAATACTAAATTGGTGATCCCTTGATGCCTCAGAACATGTCCTACCAACCGATCCCTTCTTCTGGTCAAGTTGTGCCACAAACTCCTCTTCTCCCCAATCCTATTCAGTACCTCCTCATTAGTTATGTGATCTACCCACCTAATCTTCAGCATTCTTCTGTAGCACCACATTTCGAAAGCTTCTATTCTCTTCTTGTCCAAACTATTTATCGTCCATGTTTCACTTCCATACAAATACTTTCAGAAAAGACTTCCTGACACTTAAATCTATACTCGATGTTAACAAATTTCTCTTCTTCAGAAACGCTTTCCTTGCCATTGCCAGTCTACATTTTATATCCTCTCTACTTCGACCATCATCAGTTATTTTGCTCCCCAAATAGCAAAACTCCTTTACTACTTTAAGTGTCTCATTTCCTAATCTAATACCCTCAACATCACCCGACTTAATTCGACTACATTCCATTATCCTCGTTTTGCTTTTGTTGATGTTCATCTTATATCCTCCCTTCAAGACACCATCCATTCCATTCAACTGCTCTTCCAAGTCCTTTGCTGTCTCTGACAGAATTACAATGTCATCGGCGAACCTCAAAGTTTTTATTTCTTCTCCATGGATCTTAATACCTACTCCGAATTTTTCTTTTGTTTCCTTTACTGCTTGCTCAATATACAGATTGAATAACATCGGGGAGAGGCTACAACCCTGTCTTACTCCCTTCCCAACCACTGCTTCCCTTTCATGTCCCTCGACTCTTATAACTGCCATCTGGGTTTCTGTACAAATTGTAAATAGCCTTTCGCTCCCTGTATTTTACCCCTGCCACCTTTAGAATTTGAAAGAGAGTATTCCAGTCAACATTGTCAAAAGCTTTCTCTAAGTCTACAAATGCTAGAAACGTAGGTTTGCCTTTCCTTAATCTTTCTTCTAAGATAAGTCGTAAGGTCAGTATTGCCTCACGTGTCCCAGTATTTCTACGGAATCCAAACTGATCTTCCCCGAGGTCGGCTTCTACTAGTTTTTCCATTCGTCTGTAAAGAATTCGTGTTAGTATTTTGCAGCTGTGGCTTATTAAACTGATTGTTCGGTAATTTTCACATCTGTCAACACCTGCTTTCTTTGGGATTGGAATTATTATATTCTTCTTGAAGTCTGAGGGTATTTCGCCTGTTTCATACATCTTGCTCACCAGATGGTAGAGTTTTGTCAGGACTGGCTCTCCCAAGGCCGTCAGTAGTTCCAATGGAATGTTGTCTACTCCGGGGGCCTTGTTTCGACTCAGGTCTTTCAGTGCTCTGTCAAACTCTTCACGCAGTATCGTATCTCCCATTTCATCTTCATCTACATCCTCTTCCATTTCCATAATATTGTCCTCAAGTACATCGCCCTTGTATAGACCCTCTATATACTCCTTCCACCTTTCTGCTTTCCCTTCTTTGCTTAGAACTGGGTTTCCATCTGAGCTCTTGATGTTCATACAAGTGGTTCTCTTCCCTCCAAAGGTCTCTCTAATTTTCCTGTAGGCAGTATCTATCTTACCCCTAGTAAGATAAGCCTCTACATCCTTACATTTGTCCTCTAGCCATCCCTGCTTAGCCATTTTGCACTTCCTGTCGATCTCATTTTTGAGACGTTTGTATTCCTTTTTGCCTGCTTCATTTACTGCATTTTTATATTTTCTCCTTTCATCAATTAAATTCAATATTTCTTCTGTTACCCAAGGATTTCTACTAGCCCTCGTCTTTTTACCTACTTGATACTCTGCTGCCTTCACTACTTCATCCCTCAAAGCTACCCATTCTTCTTCTACTGTATTTCTTTCCCCCATTCCTGTCAATTGTTCCCTTATGCTCTCCCTGAAACTCTGTACAACCTCTGGTTCTTTCAGTTTATCCAGGTCCCATCTCCTTAAATTCCCACCTTTTTGCAGTTTCTTCAGTTTTAATCTACAGGTCATAACCAATAGATTGTGGTCAGAGTCCACATCTGCCCCTGGAAATGTCTTACAATTTAAAACCTGGTTCCTAAATCTCTGTCTTACCATTATATAATCAATCTGATACCTTTTAGTATCTCCAGGGTTCTTCCATGTATACAACCTTCTATCATGATTCTTAAACCAAGTGTTAGCTATGATTAAATTGTGCTCTGTGCAAAATTCTACCAGGCGGCTTCCTCTTTCATTTCTTAGCCCCAATCCATATTCACCTACTATGTTTCCTTCTCTCCCTTTTCCTACACTGGAATTCCAGTCACCCATAACTATTAAATTTTCATCTCCCTTCACAATCTGAATAATTTGTTTTATTTCATCATACATTTCTTCAATTTCTTCGTCATCTGCAGAGGTAGTTGGCATATAAACTTGTACTACTGTAGTAGGTGTGGGCTTCGTATCTATCTTGGCCACAATAATGCGTTCACTAAGCTGTTTGTAGTAGCTTACCCGCGTTCCTATTTTCCTATTCATTATTAAACCTACTCCTGCATTACCCCTATTTGACTTTGTGTTTATAACCCTGTAGTCACCTGACCAGAAGTCTTGTTCCTCCTGCCACCGAACTTCACTAATTCCCACTATATCTAACTTTAACCTATCCATTTCCCTTTTCAAATTTTCTAACCTACCTGCCCGATTAAGGGACCTGACATTCCACGCTCCGATCCGTAGAACGCCAGTTTTCTTTCTCCTGATAACGACATCCTCTTGAGTAGTCCCCGCCCGGAGATCCGAATGGGGGACTATTTTACCTCCGGAGTATTTTACCCAAGAGGACGCCATCATCATTTAATCATACAGTAAAGCTGCATGCCCTCGGGAAAAATTACGGCCGTAGTTTCCCCTTGCTTTCAGCCGTTTGCAGTACCAGCACAGCAAGGCCGTTTTGGTTATTGTTACAAGGCCAGATCAGTCAATCATCCAGACTGTTGCCCTTGCAGCTACTGAAAAGGCTGCTGCCCCTCTTCAGGAACCACACGTTTGTCTGGCCTCTCAACAGATACCCCTCCGTTATGGTTGTACCTACGGTACGGCTATCTGTATCGATGAGGCACGCAAGCCTCCCCACCAACGGCAAGGTCCATGGTTCATGGGGGGGCTTGTACCTTAGAGCAACAGAATATTCGTTAACACATTTATCCCTTGTACCTTAGAGCAACAGAATATTCGTTAACACATTTATACATTATGTGCAATTTAATGTAATGCATGAATAAGGATCTTCGTATACTTCCTTTCATGACATTTGCACAGTAGCCTAATCATCATTATGTTTGGTGTTCAAGGTTTGTGTCAGTATTCCATCACACAAACTGTCATTAGTGCAACTTTGATCTATTCTTCCTCTTTGTAAGCAATACAACAGAGTTTGAGCTTGCCATTGCAGTGTGAAAGAACAAGTGAAGTTTTTATTACCACTTGTACTTATAAAGTAATGGATTAGGGAAATCCCTTATTGAGTACCTGCCATCTAAACTTAATACGAGGGCGGTTCAGAAAGTAACCTCCGATTGGTCACAGTGCGGGTTGTGGGGGGAGTAGCGACGCCATCTGTGCGTTCACGCACTCAACAGGTCAGTCGGCATCAAGCCGTGGTCGAGTGAACGTCGTACCTGCGCTAGTTTAGTTTTTGTGGCAGTTTGAAATGTGTGCTGCAATAGAAAACCCCACCAAATGTGAAATGCGTGCTGTCATAAGGTTTTTTACAGCCAAAGGACATTCTGCAGCAGCTATTCATCGTGAGCTTTGTGCCGTGTACGGACCAAGAGTTATGAGTGAAGGAGTTGTCCGTGAATGGGTACGTTTATTTAAAAGTGGACGAGAACACGTTCACGATAACGCCTGTCCTCACTCTGCTCGCAGAACAACGGCCCTTCTTGAGTCCTTCAAGTGGGACGTTATCAACCATCCACCTTACAGCCCAGACCTGGCGCCAAGTGATTATCACCTCTTCATGCATTTGGAGAAATGGCTCGGGTCACAGCGGTTTGATGACGACGAAGAGCTCAAAGATGCGGTCACAGGCTGGCTCCAGGCACAAGCGGGTGATTTTTATGCAGAAGGAATTTCAAAGCTTGTGAAGAGATACGATAAGTGCCTCAATCGCTATGGAGACTATGTAGAAAAATAGTGCAAAGATGTAGTTGTAAGATGTATATATTAAAATATTTTTATTTAACTTGGTGTATTTTTTTAAATCAACCGGAGGTTACTTTCTGAACTTCAATTGGGATGTGCACTCAGAACATACCCTATGCAATATTAATTATTATATAAATTCTTAAATGTACGTGTCATCTCTCATAGCTAGACACCTTTTCCACTCATACATACACAATACATACATATATGTATAAATTTTTCTAGACACCTCTGTTTATTTGTTTTCCAAATAACAAATTGCTCTATTACCTTCTTGTTTCAACATTTAACAGTGAATTTACCTGTAGTGAGGTGTTTTCAGGATTATGTTTTGTGTCATGACATTTTAACTGACATTGCAGCTTGCTTCTGCTCACTGTGCCACATTGAATACATTCACGCGTATAGTTGTGATTCCCTTTGGAGTTCTAGCACAGTAGTAATTCAGTCAGATATAAGTTTTGTTAGCTATACTTTTTTGTAGTTTAATTGGTTGTATTTCATAGCAAACTTAGCATATAGCATTCTTAGATTAAGTAGGTGTAGCTAGTAGAGTATAAAGCGTATTTAGTTGTAGTATAACTCATTTTTTTTGTTCACTTAACAAATAACTTTGTTGTACATAGTCTTTTCTCCCCCTCCCCCCCCCCCCCTCTCTCTCTCTATCTATCTATGACAAATCATTCTGTTTCTGACTAAAGTTAGTAAACATAAGATTTATTTATATGAATAGTCAAAGAGTTTGTCAACTTATTTTTAGAGCTACCTTTTAATTCTCTACTTACGTACTTATAGTGTCAAACTCAGTCTTCAAAGTTCCCATGCCTTCGTGTAGATTTCTAAATTCTTCGCTTTGAGAGTCGACCTTGGCACTTAACAAACCCAAATTTGTCATTTGAATATTTAGAGTTTCCCTCTGAGCATTTAAAGCTTCAGTCTGAGTATTTAATTGAGAATTTACTAAGCCTAGTTCTTTACTTAGAGTCACACTTTGAGCTTTGATTAAATTTACCAACTCAGCCCAGTCAGGCATTTCTTCGCTAATTTTCATGGCCATAGCTGGGTCTTGAGTTTCCCCAACCTGTTGTATATTTTCCATACTCTTGTATACTTTAGCTCTTGTAAGCATTTAAAACTAACTTTAAATATGATAACTACACAAATAAAGTTCACTCAAAAGAATCTTGTATCACTTCATTCTAAAGTAATGAAGTTTTGTTTCACACTCACCTGACATAGAATTCTCATAGCGTAGGTGAGCAGATGTGGAAGCAGGTCGGCACTGGAGAACAGCAACTGGTGCCAGTGGTGTCAGATGTACATTGGTTTCCACGTCTGCATCCCCGTGATGTGTGTGAGAGCTGTATACTCTCTGCACTGTATCTTCTTGGTTGAAGCATTCTATGCATATTTCTTCTTAGACAAATACATCAAAATCTTCCTTGCTGTTTTATCGTTGTGAATTTTTCCTGTCTTCACCATTTTTCATTCAAATTTTGCTCCATTAGATACTTGAACATATTCCAATGTCTCAGAGTACATTCCTTGTCGTATTATATTTGGTTGCTAGGGCAACACACAGCTTCTTTTCATGTTTTTAATGAAAATTCAACTCATTCAATTCATTAAAAACAAGAAAAGAAGTTGTTGTGTGTTGCCCTAGCAACCCATGAACCCTCCCCCATGAACCATGGACCTTGCCGTTGGTGGGGAGGCTTGCGTGCCTCAGCGATACAGATGGCCGTACCGTAGGTGCAACCACAATGGAGGGGTATCTGTTGAGAGGCCAGACAAACGTGTGGTTCCTGAAGAGGGGCAGCAGCCTTTTCAGTAGTTGCAGGGGCAACAGTCTGGATGATTGACTGATCTGGCCTTGTAACACTAACCAAAACGGCCTTGCTGTGCTGCTACTGCGAACGGTTGAAAGCAAGGGGGAAACTACAGCTGTAATTTTTCCTGAGGGCATGCAGATTTACTGTATGGTGAAATGATGATGGTGTACTCTTGGGTAAAATATTCTGGAGGTAAAATAGTCCCCCATTCGGATCTCCAGGCGGGGACTACTCAAGGGGACGTCGTTATCAGGAGAAAGAAAACTGGCGTTCTACGGATCAGAGCGTGGAATGTCGGATCCCTTAATTGGGCAGGTAGGTTAGAAAATTTAAAAAGGGAAATGGATAGGTTGAAGTTAGATATAGTGGGAATTAGTGAAGTTTGGTGGCAGGAGGAACAATACTTTTGGTCAGGTGAATACAGGGTTATAAATACAAAATCAAATAGGGGTAATGCAGGAGTAGGTTTAATCATGAATGAAAAAAATAGGAGTGCGGGTAAGCTACTACAAACAGCATAGTAAACACATTACTGTGGCCAAGATAGACACAAAGCCCATGCCTACTACAGTAGTACAAGTTTATATGCCAACTAGCTCTGCAGATGATGAAGTACCTGATGAAATGTATGATGAGATAAAATAAATTATTCATGTAGTGAAGGGAGACGAAAATTTAATAGTTATGGGTGACTGGAATTCGAGAGTAGGAACAGGGAGAGAAGGAAACATAGTGGGTGAATATGGATTGGGGAGAAGAAATGAAAGAGGAAGCCGCCTGGTAGAATTTTGCACAGAGCATAACTTAACCATAGTTAACACCTTGGTTCAAGAGTCATTAAAGAAGGTTGTATACATGGAAGAATCCTGCAGATACTAGAAGGTATCAGATGATTATATAATGGTAAGACAGAGATTTAGGAACCAGGTTTTAAATTCTAAGACATGTCCAGGGGCAGATGTGGACTCTGACCACAATCTATTGGTTATGAACTGTAGATTAAAACTGAAGAAACTACTAAAAGGTGGGATTTTAAGGAGATGGGACCTGGATAAACTGAAAGAACCAGAGGTTGTACAGAGTTTCAGGGAGAGCATAAGGGAACAATTGACAGGAATGGGGGAAAGAAATACAGTAGAAGAAGAATGGGTAGCTCTGAGGGATGAAGTAGTGAAGGCAGCAGAGGATCAAGTAGGTAAAAAGACGAGGACTAGTAGAACCCCTGGGTAACAGAAGAAATATTGAATTTAATTGATGAAAGGAGAAAATATAAAAATGCAGTCAATGAAAGAGGCAAAAAGGAATACGAATGTCTCAAAACTGAGATCGACAGGAAGTGCAAAATTGCTAAGAAGGGATGGCTAGAGGGCAAATGTAAGGATGTAGAGGCTTATCTCACTAGGGGTAAGATAGATACTGCCTACAGGAAAATTAGAGACCTTTGGCGAAAAGAGAGCCACTTGTATGAATGTCAAGAGCTCAGATGGAAACCCAGTTCTAAGCAAAGAAGGGAAAGCAGAAAGGTGGAAGGAGTATATAGAGGGTCTATACAAGGGTGATGTACTTGAGGACAATATTATGGAAATGGAAGAGGATGTAGATGAAGATGAAATGGGAGATACAATACTGTGTGAAGAGTTTGACAGAGCACTGAAAGACCTGAGTCTAAACAAGGCCCAGGGAGTAGACAACATTCCATTGGAACTATTGACAGCCTTGGGAGAGCCAGTCCTGACAAAACTCTACCATCTGGCGAGTAAGATGTATGAGACAGGCGAAATACCCTCAGACTTCAAGAAGAATATAATAATTCCAATCCCAAAGAAATCAGGTGTTGACAGTTGTGAAAATTACCAAACTATCAGTTTAATAAGTCACAGCTGCAAAATACTAACGCGAATTCTTTACAGGCGAATGGAAAAACTGGTAGAAGCCGACCTCGGCGAAGATCAGTTTGGATTCCGCAGAAATGTTGGAACATGTGAGGCAATACTGATCCTACGACTTATCTTAGAAAATAGATTAAGGAAAGGCAAACCTACATTTCTAGCATTTGTAGACTTAGAGAAAACTTTTGACAATGTTGACTGGAATACTCTTTTTCAAATTCTAAAGGTGGCAGGGGTAAAATACAGGAAGCGAAATGCTATTTACAATTTGTACAGAAACCAGATGGCAGTTATAAGAGTCAAGGGGCATGAGAGGGAAGAAGCGGTTGGGAAGGGAGTGAGACAGGGTTGTAGCCTGTCCCTGATGTTATTCAATCTGTATATTGAGCAAGCAATAAAGGAAACAAAAGAAAAATTCGGAATAGGTATTAAAGTCCATGGAGAAGAAATAAAAACGTTGAGGTTCGCCGATGACATTGTAATTCTGTCAGAGACAGCAAAGGACTTGGAAGAGCAGTTGAATGGAATGGACATTGTCTTGAAAGGAGAATATAAGATGAACATCAACAAAAGCAAAACGAGGATAATGGAATGTAGTCAAATTAAATCGGGTGATGCTGAGGGAATTAGATTAGGAAATGAGACACTTAAAGTAGTAAAAGAGTTTTGCTATTTGGGGAGCAAAATAACTGATGATGGTCGAAGCAGAGAGGATATAAAATGTAGACTGGCAATGGCAAGGAAAGCGTTTCTGAAGAAGAGAAATTTGTTAACATCGAGTATAGATTTAAGTGTGAGGAAGTCGTTTCTGAAAGTATTTGTATGGAGTGTAGCCATGTATGGAAGTGAAACATGGACGATAAATAGTTTGGACAAGAAGAGAATAGAAGCTTTTGGAATGTGGTGCTACAGAAGAATGCTGAAGATTAGATGGGTAGATCACATAACCAATGAGGAGGTATTGAATAGAGTTGGGGAGAAGAGGAGTTTGTGGCACAACTTGACAAGAAGAAGGGATCGGTTGGTAGGACATGTTCTGAGGCATCAAGGAATCACAAATTTAGCATTAGAGGGCAGTGTGGAGGGTAAAAATCACATAGGGAGACCAAGAGATGAATACACTAAGCAGAGTCAGAAGGTTGTAGGTTGCATTGAGTACTGAGAGATGAAGAAGCTTGCACAGGATAGAGTAGCATGGAGAGCTGCATCAAACCAGTCTCAGGACTGAAGACAATAACAACAACAACAATGAAAATTCCTGTTTTTTCAGTCCTTTCACACAGGTCGCCATATTCTAACATTGTGTCAACTTAAAGTGTGAATGTGGTTCTGGGTTATGTTGATTTATTTCCGCAAACCACATTCCACTTCTTTACGAGATGACTTACTTGGGGTTTGCAGCACTCTTCTCTACTGGATAGCCGGCTGCTGGAAACACCAGTGAAATAAGTAGCCATATAAACTTTACGTTTCGTCAACCAACGAGTATTTGACTTTCAAGCACAATAAAAATTCTCACTTTCAACATAATATGTAACTTTAATAAGTTTCTCATACAGTCTTATGTTAGAAACAAATTGATTTACATTCGAAAAAAAGTCTGCTTAGACACCATGACTTTCAGAAAGAGAGACTGAAATAATGTCCTGCCTCTCACAAGGCTGAGTCAAGAGTGTACAAGAGTACTTTTTCAACTGTTCTTGTTTCACATAACTATAGTCAATGGCACAATAAGCACAGAGCTGCGTATAGATTCCATGGTTCTTCCTTACACAATCAATCACTGACACATTTATGGATTGTCCAACAGGTTCTTGTCGGTCCCGTTCGACCGCCATGTCTACTTTCTTCCCATGACTGATTTTAATCCTGCACACACAAATGTGACGTGCAGTAGGTAGGATTTTACCATCCCACACTCATATCTAGAATATCATGTGTTCGAGACAGTAGAAGGTTGAGTGGTTCTAGAATTTACACAGAAATTCTCGAACCACTACACGGTTTTGCTGCAGGATGGCGTTTCACCTTACATTGCTCATGAAGTTCCTCTGTTACTCTGTACCACATTTGGAGAAAACCAAATCATTAACCAATTGTTCCAAACTGTGTGGTAGGCAAGGTCACCATTTTTAACCAGTTTGTTTGTTTTGTTTTAGGGCGTAAAAATAACTAGGGTCATACATGCCCATGTCAAAACTATAGAACACAAAGACAGAGAGGAGTTAAAAATCAATCCCAATCAATCTAAGAGAAGACAGCTAAAACAGGTATGTGGAGTAAGGTCTATAAAATACACAATAAAGATACGGAGGTCCAGAACTAAAATTTAAGTGGCCTTCACCGTATTAGTACAACAGATAAAAAGTAAAATGCATTCGACAGCTCACACATCATTTGCTAAAATGGCCGATAACTCAGACAGCAAACCCACACGGGAACATAAATGGTTAAAAACTGGGAATTCTGTCAGGAAATGCCAGACAGTGAAAACTTGGGTGCAATGTATGCAAAGTGATGGGGGAGCACCACTTAACAAATGACGATGGCTAGAAAGGTAGTGTCCAGTATGCAATGTAGTTAAAATAACATCTCAGAGCAGGAGGGCTGAGAGGAGGTCACCCAAGCCACTGGGAGAGGCTTAATAACCTGGAGCTTATTCCCATGAAGGGAGGACCAGTGGTGATGCCAAAGTAACACCACCTCCTGACAGATGGCAACACAGAGATCGTTGGAGGGATTATAAGAACTAGTGGGCTGAGGTACGAGGACTCCAGCCTCGGCAGCAGGGTCAGCAGCCTTGGTTCCTGTCAGACCAAAATGACCAGGAACCCACATAAACAGTGCAGTGGCTCCATCGAGATTGAGCAAGTGACAGTTTTCCTGGACCTGTTGCACTAAGGGATGGGCTGATAACACTAGCTTGGTAGTAAAGGATGTTGTGTGCAACATTAGCTGTTTCAAATAATGCAGTACATGACCTCAGTTCATATCTTGTAGAAAATAAACTAACGTTAAATCACAGCAAGACTCAGTTTTTACAGTCTGTAACACGCAATTCAACAACACCTGGCATTTTAATTTCACATAACGGGCATATGATAAGTGAAACTGAACAGTTCAAATTTCTAGGTGTTCAGATAGATAGTAAGCTGTCGCAGAAAGCCCATGTTCAGGATCTTGTTCAAAGACTTAATACTGCCATTTTTACTATTCGAACAGTATCATAAGTGAGCGATACTTCCACACGAAAATAAGTCTACTTTGCTTATTTTCATTCGCTTATGTCGTATGGTATTATATTTTGGGGTAATTCTTCCCATTCTACAAGGATATTTTTGGCTCAGAAACAGGCGGTTCGGGCAATAAGTGGTGCGAGTTCACGAACCTCTTGACGACCTCTGTTCACGAGTCTGTATTATGACATTGGCCTCTCAATATGTATATTCCTTATTGCCGTTTCTTGTTACCAATATTAGTTTATTCCCAGGAATAAGCAGCTTTCACTCTGTTAATACTCAGCAGAAATCAAACCTGCATTTGGATCAGACTTCCTTGACTCTAGTGCGAAAAGGTGTGCAGTATACTGCTGCATCCATTTTCAATAAGCTGCCACTCAAATTCAAAAATCTCAGCAGTAATCCACACATTTTCAAATCGAAACTGAAGAGTTTCCTCATTGGTCACTCCTATTCTGTCTCTGGTCAAACTTCTGGAGCAATATTTAGTGATCAACACAATCAAATGCCATAGTTAAATCAAAAAATATGTCAAGTGTTCAAAACTTTTTGTTTAGCCCATCCAGTACCTCACATAGAAAAGAGAATATAGCATTTCTCAGTTGTTAAACGACTTCTAAAGCTGAACTGTACATTTGACAGCAAATAGTATGATATAAAAGGATCAATTATCCTTACATACACAGCCTTTTCGATATCTTTCGCAAACACTAATGGCATAGAAATAGGTCTCAAATTATCTACATTATCCCTTTCTCCCTTTTTATAAAGTGGCTTTTCTACTGAGTACTTTAATCGCTCACGAAACAGACCATTCCTGAAGGAAAAATTACAAATATGGCTAAATACTGTGCTAATATGTGCAGCACAGGACTTTAACATTCTGCTAGACACTCCATCATATCCATGAGATTCATTAGTCTTCAGTGATTTAATTATTGACTCAAACTCTCCCTTGTCTGTATCACAGATAAGTATTTCAGACATCAGTCTCACAGAGGCATTTGCCAAGAAAGTTGTATGATTTCCTGTAGAAACAAAATTTTTATTTAATTCATCAGCAAAGCTTAGAAAATGATTGGTAAATACTGTACATATATCTGATTTATCAGTAACAGAAGTATTTTTACTGTGAACGAGATACTGGCAGAAGTAAAGCTGTGAGGACGGGGCGTGAGTCGTGCTTGGGTAGCTCAGGTGGTAGAGCACTTGCCCGCAAAAGGCAAAGGTCCCGAGTTCGAATCTCGGTCCAACACACAGTTTTAATCTGCCAGGAAGTTTCATATCAGCACACACTCCGCTGCAGAGAGAGAATCTCATTCTCGATACATCCCCCAGGCTGTGGCTAAGCCATGTCTCCGCATTACCCTTTCTTTCAGGAGTGCTAGTTCTGCAAGGTTCGCAGGACAGCTTCTGTAAAGTTCGGAAGGTAGGAGACGAGGTACTGGCAGAAGTAAAGCTATGAGGACGGGGCGTGAGTCATGCTTGGGTGGCTCAGGTGGTAGAGCACATAACCCGCAAAAGGCAAAAGTTACGAGTTCGAGTCTTGGTCCGGCACACAGTTTTAATCTGCCGAAAAGTTTCATATCAGCGCACACTTCGCTGCAGAGTGAAAATCTCATTCTGGAAATATCCCCCAGGCTGTTTCTAAGCCGTGTATCCACAATATCTTATCTTTCAATACTACTAGTTCTGCAAGATTCGCAGGAGAGCTTCTGTAAAGTTTGGAAGGTAGGAGACGAGGTACTGGGAGAAGTAAAGCTGTGAGGACGGGGTGTGAGTCGTGCTAGGGTAGCTCAGGTGGTAGAGCACTTGTCCGCGAATGGCAAAGGTGCTGAGTTCGAGTCTCGGTCTGGCACACAGTTTTGATCTGCCAGGAAGTTTCATATCAGTGCACACTCCACTGCAGAGTGAAAATCTCATTCTGGAAACATCCCCCAGGCAGTGGCTAGGCCATGTCTCCCCAATATCATTTCTTCCAGGAGTGCTAGTTCTGCAAGGTGCGCAGGAGAGCTTCTGTAAAGTTTGGAAGGTAGGAGACGAGGTTCTAGCAGAAGTAAAGCAGTGAGGACGGGGCGTCAGACGTGCTTGGGTAGATCAGGTGGTAGAGCACTTGCCCGCGAAAGGCAAAGGTCTCGAGTTCTAGTCTCGGTCCGGCACACAGTTTTAATCTGCCAGGAAGTTTGATATCAGCGGACACTCCGCTGCAGAGAGAAAATCTCATTCTGGAAACATCCCCCAGGCTGTGGCTAAGCCATGTCTCCGCAATATCCTTTCTTTCAGGAGTGCTAGTTCTGCAAGTTTCTCAGGAGAGCTTCTGTAAAGTTTGGAAGGTAGGAGACGAGGTTCTAGCAGAAGTAAAGCAGTGAGGACGGGGCGTGAGACGGGCTTGGGTAGCTCAGGTGGTAGAGCACTTGCCCGCGAAAGGCAAAGGTCCCGAATTCGAGTCGCGGTCCGGCACACAGTTTTAATCTGCCAGGAAGTTTCATATCAGCGCACACTCCGCTGCAGAGTGAAAATCTCATTCTGGAAACATCCCCCAGGCAGTGGCTAGGCCATGTCTCCCCATTATCCTTTCTTCCAGGGGTGCTAGTTCTGCAAGGTTCGCAGGACAGCTTCTCTAAAGTTTGGAACGTAGGAGATGAGGTACTGGCAGAAGTAAAGCTGTGCGGAAGGGGCGTGAATCATGCTTGGGCAGCTCAGCTGGTAGAGCACTTGCCCACGAAAGGCTAAGGGCCCGCGTTCGTGTCTCGGTCCGGCACACAGTTTTAATCTGCCAGGAAGTTTCATATCAGCGCAGAGTGAAAATCTCATTCTGGAAACATCCCCCAGGCGGTGGCTAAGCCATGTCGCCGCAATATCCTTTCTTTCAGGAGTGGTAGTTCTGCAAGCTTCGCAGGAGAGCTTCTGTAAAGTTTGGAATGTAGGAGACGAGGTACTTGCAGAAGTAAAGCTGTGAGGACGGGGCGTGAGTTGTGCTTGGGTAGCTCAGGCGGTAGAGCACTTGCTTGCGAAAGCCAAAGGTCCCGAGTTCGACCCTCGGTCCGATACACAGTATTAATCCGCCAGGAAATTTCATATCAGTGCACACTCCGCTGCAGAGTGAAAATCTCATTCTGGAAACATCCCCCAGGCTGTTTCTAAGCCGTGTATCCACAATATCTTATGTTTCAATACTACTAGTTCTGCAAGATTCGCAGGAGAGCTTCTGTAAAGTTTGGAAGGTAGGAGACGAGGTACTAGCAGAAGTAAAGCCTAGAGGATGGGCCTTGTGTCGTTCTTGGGTAGCTCAGGTGGTAGAGCACTTGCCCGCGAAAGGCAAAGGTCCCTAGTTCGAGTCTCTGTCCGGCACACAGTTTTAATCTGCCAGGAAGTTCCATATCAGCGCACATTCTGCTGCAGAATGAAAATCTCGTTCAGTCCCTTGGTGGATTGAGGCATGCTGTGATGCAATTCATGTGCAGAGATGTGCTCTCTACATTTTTAACCATCATCCTACGATGGCAAACTGCATTCATTATAAATAGATACGAGCACAGTGTAATTGCTATCTTTGGGGTAGCAAAATCTGGCTGATTTCATTAACTAGTTCTTTCAACATTGCCACTCCCTCCTTTGTCATGTGGGTCAACCTCCGACGGCTCTCTGGGACCAAGATCCATCCCTCAATTTATGGCCTGACAGTAGCAGACGATGTCATTGTGGACCCTATTGCTATCTCCAACACCTTGGTCCGCCATTTTGCGGAAACTTTGAGCACTTCCCAGTATCACCCTGCCTTCCTCCATCAGAAACGAGTAGAGGAGGCTCGAGTGATATCCTTCTCTTCTCAGAATCGTGAGTGCTACAATTCTGCCTTTACTATGAGGGAGCTAGATCATGCTCTCAGTTCATCCCAACCCTCTGCCCCAGGGCCAGATGCTGTTCACATTCAGATGTTGCAGCACATTTCTCTTGTGGGCAAGCACTTTCTGCTTAATACATACAAAGTCATATGGGCAGAGATAGGTCAAGTTTCCCAGATGCTGGCGTCAAGCCAATGTCATACCTATACCTAAGCCGGTATGGAAAACCACCTTCCTTTTAGCTACCACCCCATCTCTCTCACCAGCTGTGTTTGCAAGGTGATGATACGTATTATTCATGGCCGGCTGGTATGGTGGCTCGAGTCTCAATTTACTAACCACTCCACAGTGTGGATTTTGAGCGCACTGTTTTTCAGATGGCCATCTCATTGCTTTCTCAACCCCTGCCATGAATGGTTTTCTGTGGAAATCCCAAACTGTGCCTGTGTTTTTCAATTTGGAGAAAGCCTATGACACCTACTGGAGGACTGGTATCCTCTGTACTCTCTACATGTGGGGCTTACGTGGCTAGCTGGCCTGTTTCCTTGAGGAATTTTTAACAGACAGGTTCCTGTGGGTTCTGCCTTGTCGGACACCTTTATCCAGGAAAACAGTTTTCCACGGACCTGTGTCATTGACTAGTGTCTTCAACAATGTCTCAATCTCTTTACTCTTGGAGCATTGACAATGGCTTTAATTTTTCCGCTGATAAAATTGTTTGTATGAATTTATGGCGGCGAATTTGATTTCTTCCACTGGCCTTAGATCTTGAGCCTGTTGCTTTTTTGTCCGTTGAAACTACAGAATTCCCGGGGGTCATGCCTGATAGGAAACTCTAATGGTCCTCCCACATGTTTTACCTGGCAGCCTGCTGTACACAGTCCCTCAATGTCCTGAATGGTACTTCCTGGGGTGCACGTCACACCACCCTCCTCCATTTGTACCAGTTCCTTGTCTGTTCGAAACTAGACCATGGGTGTTTTGTTTATGCATCTGCACATCTGTCCCTCTTACACCGTCTCAGTACTATTAACCATTTTGACTTCTGTTTGGCCATTTGCGGCTTTTTCACTAGCCTGGTTGAGAGTTTGCGCAGAAGCTGCTGACCTACCACTGTCCTACTGCTGTGAATTTCTCCTCAGCAGGTATGCATGTCATTTGTCTGCCATGGGTGGCCACCCATCCTATACTTCCTTCTTCAGTGGCACCTTTGATCACCAGTATGGAGCATGTCCCTCTTCTCTGTTACCTCCTGGAGTTAGCTATTGGCTCTTGCTCTGGGAGCTTAACTTCTCAGTCCCTGCAATTTTCCTAGTGGGTGTGAACTCTTCACCACCTTGGCTTCGTGCAACGGCCCGTGTTCATCTTGGCCTTCATTTGCTTCCTAAGGATTCTAATCCAGCCTCGCTCTGTCACCTTCAGTTTAATGACCTTAGCATGAAAATTTGCATAGTACCTTTGTGTACACTGATGGCTCTCGGACTGACCGTGGTGTCGAGTGTGTCTGTGTCATTGGCCCCGACATTTTTCGGTACCGACTTCTGGCACACTGCTCAGCATTTACAGCAGCGCTTTTTGCCTTGTATCAGGCCATGGAGTACATCCAGTGACACAAGCTTTTTAATTAGGTCATCTAAACTTATGGACTGACTTTTTTCAGGTTCATGAACAATTTTTATCTGTTATTACTTTTATGTTGTAATTTCATGTACTGATACATTCCATGACCTTTGAGAGTTGCTCCTCAATTAGGTCCTACAGAACTTGATGTGTAAATAAAAAAATAAAATAAAACACAACAACCTCCAAACCTCCCCACATTTCTTCATAGCTGACAAATCCGGTATTGCAGACCTACTACATTTGCCACACCTTCAAAAACTTCCCCCCAGCACCATACTGAACCCAGAACTAAAGGAGACCTGAAACAGTTATGAACCTTTCCACCACAAGACTTAGTGCCACAGAAGTATCAGTCTTTCCAAAGACCTTACTTTTTGCCCCAGTCCCAAATTCAATCACGAGGGACTCAAAGACCTTCTTGTTTTCTCCCTGTCCCTCCTGTCTGAACACGTTTGCCACCAACCCTCCCAATCAGACGCAACCCAAAACCTACATTGAATCCTGCCGGACTGTTCCCTTCTCCATCCAACTCTGATCCACCCGCACTACACCCAAAATCACTCCCTGTTAACATACCAGAATTTCTTAATCTCAAACCTTGCCTCATCATAATTCCCCAAATACCTCCACATGCAAGCTAACTTAACATCTTCAGAAAGAACTACAATGCACCATCTTAAACCAGTTTGTGATGTTATTAGCCTACCTGCTAAGAAAGCCTCCACCACTGTTTTGAATTGCAAGGACTACCAGGCACAAGGAGTCCAACAGCTAGCACATTAGTCCTCCAACAAACCCCACCAGTGACCTCTTTCCAGAAATCCAGCATCACAAATCTCTCCTCATATTCTTAGGCCCATTCCAAAACCTTTCCCTACAGTCCATCTCTCTCCCCGCCACTATCACTACCTGCACTCCAACTTTCTACATGCTTCTTAAAATCCAAAAAACCCAACCACCTAGAACGCCCCATTGTGACCATTTACTGTGCCCCCACAGAGAATCTCTGCTCTCACAGACAAACAACTTCTGCCTATGATATACCAACCATTTCCTCCACCGACACACTACAATTCCCATTTCTTTACCACACATTGCCCTACTTGTGAATATTGGTGCCAACTCCATTTACAGTAACACCCGTGGCCTAGTTGCTATTGAACAATAACATTCCAAATGCCCAATGGATTCCAAACCAACAAGCTCCTTCCTAGTTGCCATGAACTACTATGTCCTCACCTACAATTACTTCTCTTTTGAAGGCATTATTTACAAACAATCCAGGATAGTATGGACAGTCCCATTCCAACCCACTGATGGGCCATCTAGAGGAATCCTTCTGAAACATCCAGAATCCCAAACCATCACTTTGTTCAGATTCACTGAGAACATCTCCATGATCTCGATTGAGGGTGATGACATCATATCCACATTCCTCCGGAACCTCAACACCTTCTCTCCATTCGCTCCACCTGGTGCTCCTCAACCCAACATACTACCTTCCTAGATGTTGACCCCCACCTCTAAGATGGCTATACCAGTACCTCTGTCCATATCACACCTACCAACCACCAGCAATACCTCCAATTCAACAGCTGCACCCATTTTCCATACCAAGAGGTCCCTTCCATACAGCCTATCCACCCATGGTTGTCACATCTGCAGTGACGAGCAGTCCCCCTCTAAATACACTGGCAGTCTCATTGAGGCCTTTACAGACTGTACTTATCCCCTCAACCTTGTACAAAAACATATCTCCTGTGCCGTATCTTTCCAGTTGCCCAACACCTCCTGAAGTCTCACTGTCCGGCCATAGAGAAGCATTCCTGTTGTGACTCAGCACCATCCAGGACTGGAGCAACTGAATCACATTCTCTGTCAGGGTTTCAAATATCTCTTGTTGTGTCTTGGAATGAGGAACATCCTACCCACTATCCTTCCCACCTCTCCCACAGTGGTATTTTAGAGCCCACCCAACCTACACAATATCCTCTTCCATCCCTCCACAACACCTGCTGGCAACCCCTTGCCTATGGCTCATATCCCTGTAATAGACCTAGATGCAAGGTATGTCCCACACATCCACCACCACCACCACCACCACCATGTCTGATCACAAGCATCTATCCCACCAAAGGCAGGGCTACCTATGGAGCAAGTCATGTGATCTACAAGCAAAGCTGCAACCACTGCACTTCATTTACATGGGCATGACAACCAACAAGCTGTCTGTCCACATGAATGGCACCAACAAACTGGCCAAGAAACAGCTGGACCATCCAGTTGCTGAGCACACTGTCCATTACAATGTTTATTTTAATGACTTTCACAGCCTGTGCCATCTGGCCCTTCCTACTTACACCAGCTTTTCTGAACTGCACAGGTGGGAACTCTCCCTGCAATTTATCCTACATTCCCGTAATCATCCTGGCCTCAACCCTCGTTAGTCATTGTCCTTCACCTATCTCTCCCTTTGCTGTTCCCACTCCATGGCCTTCTATTCCTCAAACACACCCACAGTCTTCATTTCCCTCCTTTTCCACCCCCACACTGCTCTCTAACATCCTGACTGCACCTAGCTCCCACACCCTCTCTCCACATCCACATCTTCCCTGTCTGCTCCCACAAACAGCACCTTACCGTCACCCACTAGTACCCTACTCTCCTCCTCCTCCTTCCCCCACCTTGCTACCCCCATTATGTGTGGTGTGAGCCGCATTTGCGTGAAGGTGTGGGTGTATGTTATCCGTTTCAGAAGGCGGCCTTCTGGCTGAAAGTTTACATATTTAATAGCCATTTTGCTCCATGTGTGACTCAGCATCTCCGCAATATGGTGAATAGCAATCTATCCTTTTACACTGGTGTTCAAGTACTGGTGCTGTAAGGAATTGCGAATAATGTTGATTATTTTGATGTGTGTGGCTGGCAGGTACTGTCTCCAGCTGCAGTTCACGAATGTTAAGTTTGCGACTCTACAGTCTCTCGCTACGACTACCAACTTAAGTATAAATTGATAGATACATTAACTCTTCTTTGAACAGAGTGATATTTACCTCTTCTTTCTCAAAGAAGAGAAAGATGTGGTGTCTGGCTGCAAGACAAAGAATGCAGTGTAATACACATAAATAATCACATCATGTGTTCCAAAGTTTGCAGGCTATGGTGTATCCAGAGATCATTTTCAGAATGAAGTAATTTAGAAATGAAAGAAACTGCCTAGATTTCCAGAAGATACATTTTAAAAATTTTTACACAAACGTATACAGTTGCCCAACATACAAATAATTGAAAGTGAAAATTTGATATCAGCTTAAGGAAACAGAATACACACATTTGTTAATCTTTCTTTTTGTACATCTCTTTTTAGATAAGATCTATCACTTCTCATAATACCTGGAAATTTAGTTGACAAGAGGATATTGTTTTCTTTATCATTTTATTACTGCAATAGACAGCAAAAGCTCAGTGAACACATGTTAACCACATCTTCCTTGCTCAACTTGTCCTGTCTCGTGCTGAAATGAGTTTGCAACCTCATGCACCAACCCTAGTCAGTCACTGTTGGAATTATGGATATTCTTTGCATAGTGCCGTATCTCTCAAGACATCATTAGGCTGACTATTGTACTAGACTAATTTGGTACCACTACCTAATCAACACACAATTTCATTTTAAAAGCTATTTCAACTGCTATAGATAAACCACCTAATATTTCCCAAAACTGGGTGCTGCATAAGCACTATTTGTTTGGGCTGAATTCACCTACATTTTGCAGATATGCAGCTGCGAATATCTGGGGAACCAACAGAAAAATTTGTCTCAAGACTCATAGGAGATACACCCAGTAGAATCTCGATTATGACAATCATTGAAAGATGGAATAGGAATTAACAATATGGAAAAATGTTTCAAGTATAATGTGCAAAATAATTTTAATAAATATCTTTTTATAAATAACATGTGAATAACAATTGTTAAAAATACTATTTAAAGCAAAAACTTCTGAAGTACCATCCACATTACTCTCTTTTAGAACAAATATTGCATAATGCGGTACATAAAATGTCTCTTCCACATACAGTAATAAAATATATAATTTTTCACAGCCTTTATGATAAGACGGATTCTTCTGACAGAGGATTTGAAAAATTTGTTGACACTTAGGGACAACAGTTTCTTCGCTTGTTCAGTTGAGTGAGCGTAATTGTCTCCTCAATTTTATTGGGTTCCGGACTGTCTAGATAATCCTCAGCGATCATCTGAAAAAGCTTATCTGAAAATTTAAAACAGAGTGAACATATGTTAAGTATTGCCTATTAACAAAACATTAAATATAGTTACAATAATTTTTAGCTGTTGGTACAGCACATCCACTTATTAAAGAGAGACACAAAAAGTTTTTGTGGGGAACACAATTTACGAACAAGGATAGGTTACTCAACATAAATAAAAACTCGGAAAGCATTGCATAGCAACATGGGAAGTATAATTAAGGCTATATAATACCACTACCCAGTTTTTGGGTAAAATAATCATAAGATGTGAGAAAGCTGCAGGGAAACATTGCATTAGTGGGGGCAGGCCGGTATCCGCAAGTGTGGCAACATGGGTCAGAATAACATACATACAAGGCGACTGCAAAATGAGGCTCACCGAACTCAGCAGAAAACTGCACCACACAGCAGTAATAGCCACAGCAGGCAGGTCAATGGCATCACACCAGGGGATGTGTCTTCTTGTGGGTGACATGACTTAGGGTCGGGTTTCAGCAAAGCAAATGCACTTCAGAGTGGTATATACTTTAATTTTGAGGTAGAAGCATTCTGTCATCACCAGAGTCCAGCAGCATCACCATGCCGCCAAGGGCCACACCAGGCAGAGAGACAAACGGGCATTGCCAGCAGCATGACTGGGCTGCCCCTGCACCACCAGCACAAAGTTCCTAATGGACTTAGTGCCACTGCCTTGCCAACCTGCCACCCGTCCTTGCTGCCTCCAGCTCTGAGCTTATTGTGGGACTTAATGCCTCAGTGCCAGTGCACTGATTCCTAATAGAGGGCAGCAAGCTGAAGCCCACACTCTGCCATCTCCATGCACCACTGCAGCACATGCGTGCTAAGCCAAGGGACCACCATGATTCCATGCCGCCAAGAGAAATTGGATGGCGCTGATGTCATGGCTATGGCCTCTGGAGACCACTGGCCTGCCACAGGCTTTCTGCCAGCATCACAAGGCACCTATGCAGCACCCAGTGCTGAAGCCATTGCCTATGCGTCAGTGTCAGCCAGGGACAACAGAGTAAGGTTTATTTGCCCCACTCAACTGTGTAAATTGTGTATTGAATTGGAACAGTATATTCTTTACTGTCAAAAATGTTCCCATTGTGACAACTGGCCTTTCAACACCACTCACTCAACGCCCTCCCTCACTCCAAGTGCAACTGCACTCTTCAGCTATCACAAAGTGAACTACAGTTGTATTGTTACAAGGGTAGTCAAAACATTGCAAATATCAATTTACTTTATACCATGTTTTAAGTTATGTATATAGGTTTTGTTAATAGTTAGTAGCATATGGTTTGCGTATCGTAGGAGGATGCGGGACATCGTGTGACAGTCAGTACTAAGAGAACAGGTGTGCTGCTTAAGTGTATATGAGCAGTACAGAGTTCGGTTGTGTGGTATTTGTGAGCCAGAAGAATGTCCATCGAAATGCATCCCATGTACGGTGACTACTGTTTATCATGGAAAACAGTGTTTAGACTGGGTATAGGAGTTTAGCAGGGAAAGGGAAACCATCAGATCGAGAGTGTCATGGCCATCTTGTGGCAGTGACAACTGAAACCACAAAAGGTATACGGAATGTATCATTATGACTTCACGTGTGCTGTAGGCTGTTCACATGAAACCATTTAACACTGTGCACAAGCAGTGCAAGTTTCATTAACTGGGTGCCCTGCATGTTGACTGCATGAACAGGGTTGTTCTGCCTTTGCAGCACCTTACTTGGTACTCTGAGGAAGTAAAGGACTTCGAGATATGAATTTATACAGGGTGGGTGATGTTCACAACTTTCAACCAAAACTGAACAACTGTCCATGGCATGGAAACATTCCATCAGACAACAGGGCTGTGCTCATCACAGTTTGGGACATGCAATGGGTCATACAGATGAAATTTCAGCCACATGGTGAGACAAAGTGTGTTGTACTGCAACACTGGGAGCTCCGACAGGCCATTCGCTACAAGTGACCTAGCCACCCAACGAAGGGAGTTTTTGTTCTTTATGACAATGCCTGACCTTACAGTGAAGCAAATGTGGTAGTTGTTATGAACACTTCATTAGAAATACTTGGAACATCCATCCTACTGTTCCAACTTAGCATCCAGTGACTCATCCATTCAGGTTCCTAAAATATTATTTGGGTTTCTATCATTTTGAAAGTGTGGTGCAGCTGAAAAGGTTACACACACACACACACACACACACACATTGGCTGTGACTGCAACCAAAACACTTATTTACTTCTGGTTATCAATAACATGTAAAGAGATGGTAGAGAGTCTAAATGTACAGGGTGCATAAGTAGAAGAGTGGAATAAATTTCAGGAAGTTACTTTATTATTGCCTCTATCCTCTTTTGCAGTTTATTGACTTAAACACACATTTATTCATATAAACATCTGAGACTGATGATGGCAAATGAAACTGGAATGTCATACCAGTCTTTTTGGTTTGTATGCCATAATGGCTTATTCTCTAATACAGAGTACAGAAAGGCACAAAATACACTGGGGTATGATTGATTTCCATGACTCTTTGAATACACTAAATCTCTCAACAATTTCATTACTTGCCAGCTTTCTCAGATATTGGTGGGGAGGGGAGGGGGGGGGGAGAAGAAAGAAAATGTTTGCTTGGAAATGCTCGTTCATCTTCGGGCTTATTCAGAATAAGCGTTTCTTCCTTGTCTTCTACAATTTCACTCTAGTGCATTTCTTCTCTATAAGAATTCTTTGAAGATTTTATTAAAACATCAAGGTGTTAAACTTTCTTCAGTGTTGCTTCTCTTTTCCTTCTGCCCAAGATTAGCACCGAGTTCCACTTAGTTGCTTTCTTCCAACCATTTTCTTCAGTGATTATCAAAATACTGCTAAGTAGCATCCATTAATGACAGAGCAGAAATCACATAACTCACTTGCACTTCATTTAACCAACTAACACAAACTATATTCAGTCGTCTGTACGAAAATCATATAGAGAGCATCTGCTACACTTTAGTATTCTAGCAACAAGCACTAGGAAAGTTTCAGGAAATATGTCTTGTTTATGAAGAGGAAAAAATAATATACACTAATATTTTCATTGGAGTTAGTTAATTAACACCATTTAAACCACTTTGTAGCAATCATCAACCGAAAAACAAAGAACTAATAAACTCCACTACTAGTATAACGAACTATTTCTTATCTTTGCTAATAATATCAAGAGTAAATGACTACATAAAACACTTATGCATTTTGCATGAACTAATTTTTCCTTGTGAGAGGGAGATTTAAATTTTAGGAATAATTTTCCATGAATATTGCCACCCTAGGCAGTTGCCCAGTTTGCACCCCCCTCCCTCTCATGCATGGTTGCTTACATCTTTGGGTAGGTTTAGTGACATCTCTGAACAGTCAAAGGGACTATGTCTGTGATACAATATCCACAGTCAACGTCTGTCTTCAGGAGCTCTTGGAATTGGGGTGATGCTAAACTTCTTATTGAGGTTTGTACTTTAGTGTTATCTTCAATCATGTTACACTTTGATCAAGGTGGCAATGTAAATATTGATACCATTTCAAAATTCCCCAACAGAAGCAGTGAGGCTTCTATGAATTTCATACTGTTTAGTTAGTGAGTATACTACCTACCTTCTAGTTCCAAATAATAACTTTTGTCAAAATTATTCCAAGACCAATTCCATCTACGTGTGTTTGGCAAAAATTCAATAACCGAACATATTAATTGTTCAGTTTACACATTATTTTTGTTTCCCTGTTTACAGCATTTTTTGAATTTTCTTAAATGCACCCTTTATATGAGTGTAGGAATAAATAGTTTCTCTACAAATAAAGATATAGATCTGGCTGATTTTATTTAATTACTGATTAATTCTAATTCTTTTTGGATCAGTATATAAAAACAGTGTGATCATTTGTAATAAGACTTTTTTAAACAAACAAAAGCACAAGCCATACAAAATAAAACAAAAATCCACCTACAAGTGGCGAACAGGACAGAATGAACTTTTTATGTGGGGAAACATGACTTATGACAAGTATTAATCATAAATTTCATAATTCCCAAGTACACCACTAATATTACATACCAACATTATACCCAGTTTTGCTTGATGTTTCTATAAAATTTGCTTGCAGGCCCTCTGCATATTTTTCCGCCATCCCGATTTCAACTTGTCGGGGTGTGCCTTCCGAAACGGTGTCATATTTGGTACCGCACAAATATACTTTGCAGTCCTAAGCAAACATAAAAAAATATAGACATAAAATGACAAAAGTAATTTAGATCAACAGCAACGAGGAGGAAAAATCTCTGCATTTTAGGAGTGAATGACTACTTACATTTTAAAGATTATATATATACAGTTACAAAAACAATATTAGGGAAAGGGTAGCTGCTACTCACTATATAGCGGACATGCTGAGTCAAGTCCTTCATTGAAAACACACACACACACACACACACACACACACACACACACACACAGTGCAGCCAGGAGGTAGATGGAGGATGGGAAAGAGAGGGTGGGGGTAACGGAAAAAGACTGTGTGCTGGTGGAATAGAGGGCTGCATAGTCCTCGAATGGAAACAGGACAGGGGCTAGATGGGTAAGGACAATGACTAACAAAGGCTGAGGCCAGGAGGGTTACAGGAACATAGGGAGAGTTCCCAACTGTGCAATTCAAAAAGCTTGTGTTGGTGGGAAGGATCCACATGGCACACACTGTGAAGCAGTTATTGAAATGAAGAACAGTGTTGGGCAGCATGCTCAGCCTCAGGGTGGTAGAGTTTTTTGGCCACAGTTTGTCGGCAGCCAATCGTGCAGATTGACAGCTTGTTGGTTGCCATGCCCATGTAGAATGCAGCACAGTGGTTGCAGCTTAGCTTGTAGATCACATGATTGGTTTCACAGGTAGCCCTGACTTTGATAGGATAAGTGATGTTTGTGACTGGACTGGAGTGGCTGGTGGTGTGAGGATGTATGGGACAGGTCTTGCATTTAGGGCTACTACAGGGATATGAGCCAGGAGGCAAGGGGGTTGGGAGCAACGGATGTGTAGGGATGGACATGGATATCGTGTAGGTTTGGAATGCTGCAGAACACCACTGTGGGAGGGGTGGGCAGTATAGTAGGCATGACGAGATTTAGTCGAAACCCTGGTACAGGATTTAATGGGACTCTGAGGTGGTGGGTAACTGGAAAGATAAAGTTGGGGGGGGGGGGGGGGGGGAGGGGAGATAACTACCGTCTGCAAAGACCTCAGTGCGATCCTTTGTGTATTTTGAGAGTGACTGCTTGCTTGTCACTGCAGATGTGATGGCCATGGGTGACTAGGCTGTCTGGAAAGGACTTCTTGGTATGGAATGAGTGGCATTGTCGAAATGGAGGTACTGTTGGTAGTTTGTAGATCTAATATGGACAGAGCTACTGATGCAGCGATCTCTGAGATGGAGGTAAACATCGAGGAAGGTGGCTTGTTGGGTTGAGCAGGACAAGGTGAAGCAAATGGGGAGAAGCTGTTGAGGTTCTGGACGAATGTGGATAAGGTGTCCTCACCCAAGAGCCAGATCACAAAGATGCCAATGAATCTAAATCAAGTGAGGGGTTTAGGATTCTGTATGTTTAGGAAGGATTCATCTAGATGGCCCATGAATAGGTGATGCCATACAGGTCCAAATAACTGTATCCTGGATTTGTTTGTAGGTGATACCTTCAAAGGAGAAGTAACTGTGGTGAGGTATAGTTGTTCATGTTTACTAGGAAGGAGGTGGTTGGTCTGAATCCATTGGGTGTTGGGAAAAGTACTGTTCAATAGCTGTAAGGTCAAGGGCATTAGGGATGTTAGTGTAAAGGGAGGCGGCATCAATAGTGATGAGCAGGGCACTGTGTGGTAAAGAAGCAGGAACTGTGGAGTCTGGAGCATGTGATTGGTATGTTTTATATAGGAGGGTTGATTCCAGGTAACAGATGGAATGAGTTGGTCTACGGGAGGAGAGATTCCCTCAGTGGTGGCATAGTAACCAATCACAATGGGGTGTCCTGGGCAGTTAGGTTTATAGACTTTAGGAAGCACGTAGGAGGTTGGAGCACGGGGAGTGATAGGGGTGAATAGAGAGATGAACTCTGGGGAGAGGTCGGTGTTGGCCTAAGGATTTGAGGAGAGACTAGAGATCCTGCTGGATTTCTGGAATGGGGTCACTGAGGCAGGTTTTGTGGGAGGATGAATCTATGGCTGGTGGAGTCCTTTTAGCGAGAAAGTCCTTGTGGTTCAAAACAATAATGGCGTAGCCTTTGTCAGCATGTAAAGATAATGTCAGAATCAGATTTTACACAGTGGATTGGGGTTCTTTCTGCATGGTTAACCCTCACCTTCCAAAACTCACTCCCACCACCACACAGCATCCAAAACACAGTTATGAACCTTTACTCCAAAAGCCTTAGCCCCACAGAAATATTGGTGCTTTCCAAAGGCGCCATCTTTTGCCCCACTTCAAAATTCCATCATTTAGGACTTGGTAAAGACCATCTCTCCACCCAGGCTGTATAGCCACTAACTCTACCAATCAGACTTAACCAGAAACCAATGTTGAACCCTACCTAACTCAGTTCACAACTCCATCCAACGGTGATCTACCTACACTGCCCTCAAAACAATCCCTGTTAACAGAATGTCTTTACTTCTAATCTCTCTTCACCATAATTCCCCAATACTCTTAACATGCAAACTAATCTTACACCGACAGAAAGAACCGCAATCCACCACCTAAAAACTGATCCTAACCTTAGAATCCTACATGCTCACAAAGGCTACACCACTATTGTCTTGAACTGCAAAGATTACTTGGCATAAGGACCCTGCCAGCATCATCGCCAGTCTCCTCAAATCATTAAGCCCACCCCAGAATCTCAACCCACAGTCCACCTCTCCCCTCAACACTACCACTCCCAACACTCCCTCCGATTTTCTACATGCTTCCTTAAGTTATAAACCCAATCAACCAGGACACCTCATTGTGGATGATTACTGTGCCCCCAATGAAATCTCTGCTCTCTTAGACCAACACCTTCAATCTAATAGACAAAACCTACCCTCCTATATAAAAGATACCAACAATTTCCTCCACAGCGCGCGTGTGTGTGTGTGTGTGTGTGTGTGTGTGTGTGTGTGTGTGTGTGTGCGCGTGCACGCGCACGCACGATGTCCACATACACTTGTCACAGTGCCACAGAGGCAGGCTGGTGGGTGTGGTATTATGCTATAGGGGATATTCACCCGGGTTTCCAAGTGATTTGCTGTAATTTTCGAAAAGGCACAATGCCATCTGTGGGCTACATAAAAATTACTATGGACCAGCTGCATCCCTTCAAGCTCAATGTCTTCCCTGACAGTGATGGCATCTTGCAGTGGGATAACTATCTGTGTCAAGGCCATATTTATGCTACAGTCGTTTGACAATCATGACAGTGAACTTGCGCTGAAATGTTTGTCACAATATTTGCTCGATCTGAATCTAATAGCACACATGTGGGAAGCTACTGTGTACCGGCTGTACGCTCACAAACCATCAACCCGTGATTTATGAGAATTGCATAACTTGCATCTATGTCTACTGGCACGTACCTCTGGAAACATAACTACGACTTCATGAATACATCACATGCTCTTTGCTGTGGTATTGCGTTCCAATGGTGGACTGGCACGTACCTCTGGAAACCTAACTACGACTTCATGAATACATCACATGCTCTTTGCTGTGGTATTGCATTCCAATGGTGGACTGACACGCTATAAATCAGATCATAAAATTTTAGTTCACCAGTGTACAACATAACATACAAGTGACTCCCATAACAAAAAAAGTGAGTAGATTATCAAATATTAATTCAAATGAAACTATATGGTTCCAGAGACATTTTCAAGTCCCAAATGTCCATGACATATGCATTCAGACTGAAGTTATGAATGAAAATTTGTACCAAGGTCGGGATTCAAAGTGGGCAATGGGCTGAGGCATGAACGGGAATTTGGACTGAGGAGGGAAGCGTGCTAGGTAGCATGTGCAGTTGTATGAAGCCACTCTGCCAGGGTGTCACAGAGGTTATTCCACATCTGCCTAGTGAAAGTAGGACCCGTGTTCAAACCCTGGCCTCTGCAAATCTGCCACATCACTCTACAGATATATGAACGTTTATTGTTAAGTTTATTTACAGAATCAACCTGCAGTGGCAGCTTCTTCCTGTTACTATTTAAAATGACTGGTACCTGTAAGCCTGATGACTGCTTCATTAAAGGCTAGATTAACAAATTCTGATTTGTGCTAATCTCCTCTCACTGATAACGGGAGTCACTTCTAGATTATACACTCAGTCCATTCCATGCCAAGTGCTCTAATTATGGAAAAAGCTCCCACATGATCAGCACAGATTTTGCAGAAATTGTGTGTGAGCATTCACACACATTTCTGTGAAGATTGGTAAAGTTTTACTTTCACCACTATGATACTTGCAGAGATACAGTTATTTATTTGACTTAATCCTGCAGCTATGAAATGCACACCACTGAATTCTCGCCAACTTTGAGAGATAATTTCTCCAGCAATATTTCCTTGAAAGAAATAGAATTAGGCTTCTTTTACAACTTTTTGGGCTCTCTTAAGTGAGATGATAAAGATTTGCTGTGAAACTTTCACGTGGATAAGTTGCAGCAAAGCCAGCCAAAAAATAGATGCTCGAATAAATGAAATTTAGCTTTTTGTACCTGCAGAATAAACTTCCAACTTTGCACATAACAACTTACGAATCCTAGGTCTCACAACATAAAATTTCCTTCTCCTACAGCTTTCCTGTAGTTTACAAATTGATTTTTGTCCACTTTTAGAAAAAAAGCTTCCTGAAAACTCTCAAACTGTTTTTATTACAATGATCATGCTCTAAAACACCTAAGAAACTAGATTTGGTTTTGAAACGAGAAGGTGGAGGAGCATTGAAAAATGCGCCTTATTCTGCTGGTACTCAAATTAAATATGACAATTATGTTCTGAAACTTAAGTACTATCTGGGGAATGTAATATCTGAAGTCCTGATAGCTACGAAGTAAGACAGAGTCAGAAGAATTCAAACTTAACAAAAGGGCTGTCTTCTCATGACTCCTGAAGACAAATTGCAGTCTTGTTTTTCTGCTATAACAACAACAGAATCTAGCTGATTATAAACTTCAATAGTTAACTGTACATTATCCAGGTACTTGACATCACAGTAGTAAAATGGTTAATTAACAGGTGCAACACACGGCATATGAACTGCCCATGTTTTACACCATCACATTGTAAATTTTAGTGAATTTTTCACAGCAGTCTGCCTAAATTTTAGCAGTTCAAGTTATAGAGGGTTTTGAGAATGATTATTTTTTCAATGCTGCTGATGTGCTAGTTTGATTATGGTTTTGAAGTACAGCATATTTTGCTTTCAGATAGTTTGTGCTTTATATGGAACAGTAGCACAGTGATGAAAAACTGTATAATTTTTTGCTGTGGTCCCTGGTGGCTTAACCATCGCTAGTTACTTTCGAAGTGATAAAACTATAATCAGTTCATCATAAGAATAAACCTGATGTAAACACTGCACTATGTATTCTTCCGCATTTGCTGGAACCTCATTAGATTCCCTTTTCACGTGGGACTGCAGCCAAGCTGTCTCGAGTAGTGTCAAGTACAATAATAAGGGTATGTTTTATGCTGTGTGTTACACGCACATCAACTTAGCGATAATACGGGACAACAGCTTTACTGGCGCATTGAACTTTGACAGCACTGGCCGGTTAGCTGGTATAGCTAGCCTGCAGTGACGTGGCCAGCTACAGTTCACGCATAAAGAGAGACAAGTAGAGGAGCAATACAGCTTCGAATGTCATTAATTTTTCAGCAGAATGAAATAATACACTGCAAATCTCCCAAAATACACTCCTTAGACGACTAGACGAAAACCACAACATGTTATTTTTAGCTAACGTACTACTGTAATTAAAAACAAGAATTATGAAAATTCCTGACTTAACCACACAGTAATTTTTCTGCATATGCTGTGAGTAATGTACGAGAGTATTGAAGGATTTCACTGTATAGTTAAATACTGAAGCCACTGAAGGTATTACTTACAGTCACTGGGGAGATCTGAACCAACCACGGATAACTGCGTTTGGTTCACATTCCATTATGCTACTGAATGTGCTACACGTTCACTGTGGGTTTTTGTATCAACTGCAATATATACATCATTGGGAAAATTTCAAAGCTGATAATCTCTGTAAATTTATGAAAAACATTAAGAACAGCATATTTCTTGCCACTTTTCAACCGTGTTCCACGTGCATGTTTCACTACAGACCACAATGCTTCAGAGGCTGTGACTGTACACAATGTTTGAAATAAGACCTACGTAGCTAAAGCACGATCAAGGAAAAAAAGTTGATGGCTGTTAATACATTTCAATACCTTAAAGTTTCATTTCATGCAACTTCTTAATAATATATCTAACACATAAGTAGGACCTACTTCCAAGAGCGTAACAATACCAGTGTAGGTGTGCTATGGCTTCTGATCAATCATCATGTTTGTGTGTGTTTACATCAGGTTTGTTCTTATGATGAGTGGATTATAGCACCCCCATTGCCATAGGAGCCACACCCAATAGCTGTGGAACAAAAACCATGGGTGGGTTTCTTTACACAAGATCCCAAGCCTAATGATACATCTGTAAGTGATGAAAGCTGAAGTTAGAAGAGCCCGTATGTTTACTTCAAGCTACTTTAAAGTTTTTAAACTTTTTATTAATTTGCTGTAGAGTGTCGTGTGAGCACAATGCATAAAATCCTATGAAACATCCTGCATTGTTATCTGTACAAATCACCACTGTTCTGGAGTTGCTTTCTGCTAACCTGGCAGCAAGACAAACATTCTACCATCTGAGCTACCCAATCAAGACTCACAACCCATCCTCACAGCTTCAGTTCTGCCAGTACCTCATCTCCTACCTTCCAAACTTCACAGAAGCTCTTCTGCGAGTCCCAGTCCGGCACACAGTTTTAATCTGCAAGGAAGTTTCGTATCAGTGCACACACTGCTATAGTGTGAAAATCTCATTCTAGATGACAAACATTTGCTCTGGAACTTCTTCCTCATTTGGAAGTGGACAATGAATTTCAATGGACAATTCTGTGGATAGACACCAATTTCCATCTCCAAGAACATGTCAACATGCAGACTTGCAAAATATGGGCAACAGGAAATAGACACCACAGCAACCAGTACCATTTCATTCTGAAAATGGTGACTGGTGCACACTGTGGGCACTGTTTATTGCAGGGCTGTATTTTTTCTAGGAGGTGAGCCCTGTGGGTCCTGTTACCTGTATAATCACTTGTACAAGCTATGAGAGTTTTCTGTGCACCAACATCATTCAACTCTTCCACAGTGTGGATATGTTGGTAGGGTCATTTTTATGCAAGATGACTACTCCACACAACACGCCCAGTGAATTGGCTGCTGCATCATCGGCATTTAGGAGATGCTACAATTACCAGCAATCCTTTCCCTACACCCTGGCCATCCACATCATCTGATCATCTGCATAACCTCTGGTTGTGGGTTTATCTGAAAGATTTGTTTAGTGTTCCAATTACAAACTTAGCTAAATTGAGGCATGCATTGCACAATCCAGTGACTGTGTCCCTAGAGACACTATCTGTTGTGGGGCATACTGTTTCTTGATTTCAACTGGTGGCAGAAAATGGTGGGTAACATGTTGAAGATGTCTTGCACCAGTCTCACGACAATTAGAAACTGATGTCATTTTGTTTTTTTAGTTGGTTTTTGGTCTCCACACAACTAAAAGCCAATTTTACCCACACTATGACCTTGCCATGAAGGATGGGATTGGCTACAACTACAGTAACTGTTTACTGCCGAACTTTTACAGTCATATAGAGTGAACAATACAGGTGGTGTAATGTGCAACTCAAACCATAGCTGTTGTACTGAGGGTATCTGTCATTTGTATCTGATCCCATTAACGGTAAGATGCTTACACTGCCATCTACTGGTGTAATTTGTTGATTACCTTTGTTCCACGATCTTTCCCCCTGCATCAATAATACGCTTGTCAAATCTGATGTCATTCTGAGCAGTGGTTCTTTTTCTACAGCATTTGGAAATTAACTTTAATAATGGACACCCCCTGTACTTTAAAATAGAATCAAACTAGCACATAAATAGCCTTGCACAATAAAAAGAAATTCAAAGTTCTTTATAACACAAATCATTTCCAAAAATGTCAGGCAGACTGTCATGAACTTAACCAAAATTTCCATTTGAAGGCAGTTTGTGTGTGTGTGTGTGTGTGTGTGTGTGTGTGTGTGTGTCAGATTCAACTATTTTAATACTGTTATGTCCAGTGCCTTTATAAAGCACAGTTAAATTTTTGAAGTTTATAACCAGTTTGATTCTGTAGTTCTTACAGCAGAAAAATAGGCTATAATATATGATGAGTCATGACAGACACCTTTTTTTAAAAATTTTTATGAGTTCTTCACCTCAGTTTTATTTCCTAGTCATCAGGACTTTTCGTATTACCTTCCGCAGATAGTACTACATAATTTTAGAACACAACAGAATGTGTCAGATTTATTTTGAGTACCAGCTGTATTTTCAATGTGTCTTCACCTTTGTGTTTTTCAGGGACTTAAATGCTCACATTGCAAAACAATATCTAGTTTTTAGATGGTTCAGAGCATGGCCTTTCTAATAAAACCTTTTAAAAAGGTTTGGCCTTTTAACAATTGTCAACTTAACCCTCAATTTGTCAACTACTGGAAAACAATAGGAGAATTAAATTTGATATTCTAAGACCTTTTATCGGCAAGTTTTTGTATGCAAAGTTTCCTGTTTATTCTTCAGTTACTTCTAGGGATATGAAGAGCTGAATTTCACTTTTTCACGTGTATTTTTTTCACACAACTTTGCTTCAAATTGTCAGTATGAAAATTGCTCAATAAATCTTCATTATTTCGCTTAAAGTGCAAAAAAATGCACAAGATAGCCTAGTTTTGTTTCTCTGAAGAAAATTTTGCTGGAGATATTATGTCTCAAAGCTGTCAGAAACTCATTGATGCATTGTTGAAAGGTGTGCTATGGGGTCATGTGTCCCTATCTTCACAAGTATTGAATTAGTGATCGTGAAACTTTACCAGTGTTTATTTGGAACATATGTGAATGTTCACACAAAATTTTATGAAATCCATTATGTTCATGCATGAACCTTTAGACCACTAGGCATGGAATGACTCACTTATGAGCCATTTAGCTTCACAAACTCCTTTCATCTCTTCTTCTGCCTTTCTAGGTTTCTCCACACTTATAATTTATAATCTAAAGCTAGTGTGTGAGGACGTCTTTCACATCCTTTCCATGCGTTCTCACCAACTTTTTTTTTAATTTGCTCCTGGTCTACCTACACCTCTAGTTCTTGTCATATTGCTTCATTCTTGTGTGACCTGATCTACAGTAAAGTGTCATCCTTCTTAAAAAATTTAGTTTTGCACTCTGTATTCTACATAAATATTCTTTTTTTATGGAAAGGATAGTTGCTACTCACCATATCACAGAGACACCATCACAGAGAGAGACAACAAAAAGACTGTCCAAGTGCAGCTGTGAGAACATGCAGGGATGAAGTGGGGAGGGGGTAAGGCAGCTACGAGCAGTTGGGAGGTTAAACGGAGGATGGGGAGGGGGTATCAGAACAGGGATAGAAGTGAAGAGACTGGGTGCATTGGTGGAATAGAGAGCTGTGTAGCACTGGAATGGGAAAAAGGAAGGAGCTATATGGGTAAGGACAATGACTAACAGAGGTTGAGACCAGGAATGTAGGATATACTGCAGGGACAGTTCCCACCCTTGCAGTTCAAAAGCTGGTGTTGGTGGGAAGGATCTGGATGACACAGGCTATGAAGCAGTCATTGGAATGAACATTGTGTTGGGAGGCATGCTCAGCATCCAGGTGGTCCAGTTGTTTTCTGGCCACAGTTTTTCAGTGGTCATTCGTGCTGACAACTTGTTGGTTGTCATGCTCACGTAGAATACAGCACAATGGTTGCAGCTTAGCTTTTACATCACACAACTGGTTTCACAGATAGCCCTGCCTTTGATGGGATGGGTGATGTTTGTGACAGAACTGGAGTAGGTGGTAGTGGGAGGATGTGTAGAGCAGGTCTTGCATCTAGGACTATTACAGGGATATGAGCCATGAACCAAGGGGTTGAGAGCAGGGGTTGTGTAGGGACAGATGACAATATTGTGTATGTTCAGTAGCCGGCAGAATATCACTGTGGGAAAGGTTGGAAGGATAGTGGGTAGGACATTTTTTCATTTCAGGGCATGACGAAAGGTAGTCTAAACCAAGACAGAATGTAATTCAGTTGCTCCAATCCAGGGTGGTACTGTGTCACGAGGGGAATGCTCTTCGGTGGCTGGACACTGGGTGACTGGAAAAAATAGGGCACAGGAGATCTGACTCTTACTAGGCTTTGGGGGGGGGGGGCGTTGTTTTGGTCCATAATGGCCTTAGATCTGACTCTTACTAGGCTTTTGGGGGGGGGGGGGCGTTGTTATGGTCCATAATGGTCTTAGTGGGACCCTTGGTGTATTTTGAAATGGACTGCTGGTAACTGCATATGCACTGGCCACATGTGGCTAGGCTATATGGAGGGGACTTTTGGTATGGAGCTGGTGGCAGTTAACGAAGTGGAGGTATTGCTGGTAGTTTGTAGGTCTGGTATGGACAGAGGTACTGATGTAGATATCTTTGAGATGAAGGTCAACATTGTGGAAGCTGGGTTGAATAGGACAAGGTAAAGTTAATGGGGGAAGGTGTTGAGGTTCTGAAGGAATGTGGATAGGGTGTCCTCTCCCTTGATCCATTTCACAAAGATGTCATCAATGAATATGAACCAGGTGAGGGGTTTAAGGATTCCTCTAGACAGTTCATGAATAGGTTGGCATAGGATGGTGCCATGTGGGTGCCACAGCCGTACCCTGGATTTATTTGTAGGTAATGCCTTCAAAGGAGAAGTAATTGTGGGTGAAGATATAATTGTTCATGGGGACTAGGAAGGAGGTTGATGGTTTGGAATCTGTTGGGCATTGTGGATGTAAGTATAAAGGGAGGTGACAAATAGTGACAAGCAGGGCACCATGTGGTAAAGGAATAGGAACTTTGGAAAGTCAGTGAAGGAAATGGTTGGTATCTTTTATATAGGTGGGTAGGTTGCAGTTAATATGCTGAAGGTGTTGGTCTATGAGAGCAGAGATTCCTTCAGTGGGACACAGTAACTGGTCACAATGGCTCATATCCCTGTGATATATCTAGACGCAAGACCTGTGCCATACATACTCCCACCACTACCAACTACTCCAGACCGGTCACAAACCTCACCCATCCCATCAAATGCAGGGCTACCTGTGACACCAATCATGTGATCTATAAGCTAAGGTGCAACCACTGTGCTGCATTCTACGTGGGCACGACAACCGACCATCTGCATGGATAGCCATCGAAAACCTGTGGCCAGAAAACAACTGGAGCAGCCTGTTGCTGAGCGTGCTGTCCAACATGATGTTCTTCATTTCAATGACTGCTTCATGCCGTCCGGATCCTTCCCACTAACACCATCTTTCCTGAAGTGTGCAGGATGGAACTCTCCCTGCAATATTTCCTACGTTCCTGTAATTCTCCTGGTCTCAACCTTCATTAGTCATTGTTGTTACCCATCTAGCTCCATCCCTGTTCTCACTCCAGCACTACTCAAGCATTCTACTCCACCAACATGCTAATTCTCTTTACTTCTCTCCCTTTTTATTTTACCCTGTCTCCACCCTCCAACATTTCAACCACCCCCTTCATCCAAACCCGGTTGCCTCTCCAATCATGCACTGCTGTTCGTAGTCTGCTTCAGCTGCCAGAGAGAGAGAGAGAGAGAGAGAGTGTGTGTGTGTGTGTTTGTGTGTGTGTGTGTGTGTGTGTGTGTGTGTGTGTGTTTTCTGACAATGACCTTGTTGGCCGAAAGCTTATTCTATGACAGTCTTTTGCTGTCACTATCTGTGATGAGTCGGCGAGCATCTCTGCTATACCATGGTGAGTAGCAACTATACTTATTGTTACATTCCATCCGGGATTTCCCATTGTTTAAATATTCTGCTTTGGCATCCTTGTTGTACTGCCACACAAAAGGAATGGAAGAGCCATTCTTTACAAGATTTTTGTTGTCTCGTTTTACTGGTTTTATTCCTGAAACACATTAAAGATAATGCCAAAGTGTATGTTCAAATCACATCGGATCTTTACTAGTTTCATGTCCAATCTGACAGCCAAAATAGCATATGTTATTTTTTCTAAAGCCATACCATCAAAAACCTTTTAGTTCTGAAACGAAACAACAGATCACACAAAGTTTATTACATTTACCATAGATGATGTGTAACAGCTCTTAAGCACACTTACACTGATAACCTCAATTTCATTATTGAAAAATTGTTACAAAATGAAAGACTTCATGTTTCCACCTGGTGTACTGAATGACTGTTCTTTCTAAATGAAGACGAATGCAAGATAGTACCCACAAAGAGAAAGCATACAATGCTATTGAATTAAAAGATTAGTTGTAAACTTCTTGAGTGTGTTACAGTGTTTAAATATTTTTTTGGTTAATGTTATGAAGCAATACAAAATGGGATAAACATGTGAAACCAGTAATAGGTAAAGCAAATGTATGACTTACAAGGAGACTGTATGGCCAAGGACCAGGAATGCTCTGCCTAAAATAAAAAAAATTACCTAACTGACTATTTCTTAGTGAATTGTATCCAAGTGAACTATTATATCAGTTTGAAATAGCTTTATTTTCTGCATATAAATATCTAAAATTTCACTTATTTTCCAATACTAGTATTTTACATCACCTAGCAAATCCACATGCCATTAGCTGCAAAATCACACCTACAGGAAATGCTTGCAATTGGTTGTAACTCAAGTGTCTCTCTTCATGATCTTAGCATATGCTATGCATAGCCAGTGACTGACAGGCCAGAAAGAAGCAGGTAAGATGTGGTGAACTATGATACGTTTTGTAACCGATAATGCTGATTCGAGCTGGGAATGGCTGTTTACATCTGTGGAGCACATGCAAAATATTTTTGTTTTGCTTACTAATTGGTTTTTCCTTTGCCTTCAAAGTGGATAATGAAGGCGCAAAAACATGTCTTATCTGTCTGTGATTAGTAATCACTTACGCGTTTTCCTTGCTGAAACCAAATCATGTACCACGCAGAAATAAAAATGTATGTTGTACAGAAGGATTCAGGACAGATCTTTACAAATTGTGCACTCTTCAGTCTTGTGGTGTAATTTCAACCTTGTATAAGTGTGTAACTTCTAATTACAGGAAAACATTTTAATGCACACTATGCCATCCAATATTTCAATTTACAACCACCTTTTTTGTAGTTAGACAAAAAGCTGCTTATAAAATACTGCTATGCACTCACTACTCAAACATTTTTGTTACCTATTAAACATGCCATCATTGAGGCACGTCTATAATAATCACGTCTAAATTATGAAACTTTTATCCTTGTCAATGTACTTTGTTCAGCCACATTACCCACCTAAGAAACTAACTATAATGGTTTGTCTTTTAGGACAATATTTTATTAAGAGTAATCTACAGTGACGTCAATGCTGCAAACCAGCACGCTACGCACACCACAACATTTGCGGCACCCAAGATTATGGCACCTGACCCCACTGGCCACTATGACACAGCCATGGTGGTACCACAAAATTCAGCTGGCTTTCCTGCAGGTTCCCAAACACCAAGAGTGGACGGCCATGGGTGCTTTGGCACGCATGCCTTCGCACACACCGTGTCAAATACACGTCTTTGGTGATTGACCATCGATTACGGCAGCCTATATTCCTTATTGCAATTTGTGCAGATATTTTCTTGTGGACACTGGTTCAGATGTTAATTAGTTCCCAAGGGCATGTTCACAAAGTTTAACGACATCACTGATACAACTCTGAGCTGCCAACGACTCAGATCTCTGTACAGGCAACGGGTGATCGTGTGTTACAACTTGGCAAAAAACTTCACTGCCCATGGACCATCTTCACTACAGTCTTAAGTGAGCCAGTGTTAGAGAGTCTTTCTCTAGCATTTTAGTCTTCCAGCAGAACTTCAGCCAGCAGCTCTCCTAGACCACACATCTTGACACTTCATCCCAGGGGATTTCACTCCAGTAATGCCTCCACCGGTGTACACCACCTTGGGTTCCACTGGACCAGCTTAACTCTGATAAAAGAAATAGAGGAATGCTTGGCTACTGTATTTTACGGACTATAAGATGCACTTTTTTCTTTCAAAAGTTGCCTCCAAAATTCAGCTGCATCTTATACTCTAAATTAATTTAAAAATTCCATTGTTTGATTTAAAATTCCCAAAGTCTTAACAATGGCAACATATTCAATGCTGCAGGAAACCTGTCTATGTGGCAACATTGGATTCAACTGGCAGCAGCAGTGCACCGAGATGACGAACATGAGATGCAGGGATTCGTAAGCCTGCTAAGACTGTCTTCCTCCCGCCGCCATCACAGACCCACAACACTGTCAAGCCTAAGATGCACCATTGCAATCTATGGTACCAGTTAAATTAACTGAAAGTGATCTGTGTTATCAGCAACAGTACAATATTTTTGTTAGTAGCCAGTTTCATACTGGAAAAAATGGAAGCTATTAATATGACACAGGTTACAAATTTAAAGTAATATAAACTAAGAATTTGTTTAAAGTCTAGCTTTGCAATCTAATAATGAAAAGAGTAGTAAAATACATAGATTCCCTTGCTAATGGAGGAGAATGGAGCCAAAATGATAAGAGACTTGGAATTAGACAAAATCACCAAAGAAGAAATAGACGCAAGGAACAATTTTAGAATAAAAGTAGAAAAATGGGAGGTTAAACCAGAGACAAAAGCCCAAAGAACCGGAACAAAATGGAGCGAAGAAAGAAGAACTAAATTCTCGCGAACAATGAAAAACTGGTGTGCAAATAAAAAGAACCAGAAGAACGGAAAATGAACGATCTTTACTTAAGATCCTTCCACTCTGGGAGCTTCGCAACTAATAATAATAATAATAATAAAATAATAATAATAATAACACAAATTTTAATTTTTAAAAATCACTTAAAAATTAAGGTGCGTCTTATACACCGTAGTATCTTGTAATCCATAAATTATATCATTCAAGAATATGCGACGATCACAGACGATCATGACAACAACATTACCTCAACCCTTCTCACGAATCAGATGATTTGCACAGAAAATGAAAATTTGCATCTCCATATTTACAATACTTCAAAAGATCTTGCGCACATGCTTAAGCAGTACAAAAAGCTTACAGCGACCTACACATCAGCTGTACCTCCCCAACCTGCCACCAGGCAAGTGTGCCGCCGACACATCTGAACACTGCACCACCATCACATGTTAATACGGCGCCTTCCGATTCTACTTTCAGCCCATTAACCTCACATCCCAACCTTTCCATCTCATGTGTGAACACACGCCCATGTGCCATCTGCCATGGCAGAATGCATTATATTGTTACTTTTCTGTTCAAGTCAAAACAGATCGATGACCACCTAAAGTCAGGCACCATTTGCCTCTCAGACAGCCTCTGGGCCTCACCTGTAAGACTTGTCCCAAAAAAGGACAGCTTTCTTTGACTGGTGACTGGAGAGTGCTCTATTTTTGAACTATAAATGATAGTTATCCCATCTCTAACATTCAAGATTTTACACACACTCTTGTGGGTACAACAGTCTTCAGTGTGACAGACTAGAAAAAGGTACATCTTCAAATATCAATGCACAGGAATTGCCAAGATGGCGATTTTTACATCTTTCACACTTTTTGAATTCCTATTCACTCCTAATGGTCTGAAAAAAAAAATAGTGCCCAAACTTAGGAAAGATTCGTCAATGGTGTCATCTTCGAACTAGAGTGTTACGATGCGTATCTCGACGATATCTTATTTTCTCCAACAATGACACAAATGTAATCTCCAACTAGCTCTCGCTGCCCTTTACAATGTAAGAGTTGTCATAAACAAAGAGCTGTTACAACTGTATAAGTCATAAATAACCTTCCTCAGATACAGACTAAATGGTGATGGCATTAAACCCATGCTGAAACAGACAACAGACTGAATTCATTCAACAATTGCAACCTCCACAAACTTCTTACCACGATTTCCAGCAATTCCTAGGAATACTCAGTTTTGATCATCGACATCAGCCACATGTGGCAGAGTACAAACTCCCAATCACTGGTGCCATTCTGAACCAAACACACACAGCAAGAAGAAATTGGTATGGACACCGCACATGCAATCCGCATCTGACCGTGCAAAAGCCAGCTTAATGGAAGTAGCTGTACTTGTACACCCTATTCCAAATGCACAACTGACTGTCACTTGGGCATTTGTGACTATGGCATTAGTGCAGTCCTTCGACAAGTAGTGTACAGCAACACACAATCTCTCCGCTTTTTCCCAAAGGAACTTACAACTTCACAGTCAAAATGGTTCGCATATGAACGTGATCTCTTCGCTGTGTACTAAGTGGTACAGTCCTTCAGGGAGGACACTGAAGGCAGGCGGTTGGTGATATATGTGGACCACAAACCACTGGCAGGTAATACATCACCCATTAAGGACCTCAACACTTTATGCTTCCGCACTTTGATTTAATCTCTTAGTATACAACCAAGTTCAACACTTCCATGGTGCTGATATCATTGCAGACTACCTCTCATGCATCAATACCATCCCACTCCATGTTGACTACACTACCCTTGCGTGTGAGCCAGAGCTCTGCCCATCAATCACAGATTCTAGCAATGAATGATGCCAGGCACTGACTTTTGCTTACTGCATGTCGTCACACAAAACAGTGAGACCACTCACTTCAGCATCCATGTGCTGGTCAATCTTTGATCAAATTCACAAGCTAGCCCATCCAGATATCTGACCTGCAGTGAATCTTGTGCCCAAATGATTCATACGGCTGAATGTAAAATGGTACTGCCCTACTTGGGTGCAGACTTTGATGTCTTTTCAATGCTGCAAGGTTGGGCATCATGCACAACAGCGACTCACTGATATACTTCGTGCCCGGTTCTGGCATGTGCACTTAGACCTCGTCAGTCCCTTTCCAGAATTTGAGGGCTTCAAATACATACTGTCAATTGTCGATCATGTCTCACATTGGGTCCAAGAGGTACCTGTTAAGATTAAGACAGTGGAATCTACCACTTGTGCCCTCATCGAGGTTTGGGTGTCACGGTTCGGTTGCCCCAACACAATCATCACTGACCAAGTATGACAATTTGAATCAGCCCTCTTTGATGCACTCTGCTGCCTGTGCAGCAGCACACAAACTCAGACTACAGAGTAGCACCGACAAAGTAACAGTATAGTAGGACGCTGGAATCTTACTCTTCAGACTGTGCTCATGTGTCATGCAGGTAGCTGGAATGAAGCACAAAACACCACTGATCCACACCCAGTAACAAATGGAGGTTCTCTCTTTAATATCTCAAAAGTGCTGTACCAAGAGCACCCAACATATTTCACATTCTTCATTTGGTCACTCATTATCACAGCCTTTGGGAAATTTATCATGAGGAGCCAGCAACATATTCCGATTGTTAGCATTGCACTTGTCTCCTTTGTATGGAACTGACGGAACAATATATGTGAGTGAATGAAATCTACAGAATCACAAGAAAGGAGAACAGTTTTGTAATTTCTGTGTGTTATTTTCATAGGACCTCATCTGTATTGTGTACCTAAGTCAGGCAAATTGAGCTTAAAAAACTAAACACAAACATTCTGGAAACTTCAGAACCTTGTCAATCACTCAAATGAATCCAAATGCTAAGGCTGTGTGGAGTAGCCAGCAATAAGTAATTTTGGACTGCAGAAAAATGGCATACACCTTGCAGTAATCGCTATTATGACCAGAAAGATATGTTTTTCATAAAGCTTTATAACTGAAATGCCATTACAAGAACTGGAAACTTCGAAGCCAGTGCTAGTATACTTCCCCGGGATTGAACAGTGCAAGTCTGAATGCCTACTGCCAGTGAAACGGGTGTCATACTGTACCATTTCATTTCTTACAGGGCAGGATAGTACAAAAGAGTGTGAGTGAGTGTGAGTGTGTGTGTGTGTAATCAATTGTTAGAAAAGGCAGTGTTGAGTAGGTATTGGACCACAGTTTAGGGTAACTGTAATCTTGCCCATTTGACTAATTGTTTACTTGGCAGTGTAAGATGTGTGGAGCTGTGCTCACATTGAAAGCATAACACTTATCTGAGGGCTGCACTAGGACACTATACATACTGTGCCAGCATCCATTGCCCAGAAAACACAAACATCTCAGGTTCCAACAGGATTGTCTGTGCTCTGTCATTCAAAGTGACAGTGTTTCTGATATTTTCAACCTCAGCCAGTTCTACAGTTGCTACATATGTGCTTCATTCTACCATTGTGATCACAGTTTGATAGCCAGCATTTCTGAACACATACCAGATATATGTAAAGCATTATGCTTCAGAGAGCTTTTAAAATAACATTCAGTCTTACCTAACATGTAAGAAAGAAAGTACGAGGTGTGATTGGAAAGTTTTAAGAATGGATCTGCTATTTGTTACTGGTTTTGTGGACAGGTACATGGAAGGTGAAGAGTAAGTCATTGCCTTGTCCTTGAACGCCCTCTGACAGAAAATTGTGTTTCCTTTATTCAGTTCATTGTGGCAGCTGGCTGAGTGCGGGTCTGTAAGGGCCTCTTGCCGGAGTCTGTCTGTGTGAAACTGGACATAAAAACATAGCAACGAGTTTGTGTGAAATTTTGTTTTAAAACCGGGAAATCAGCTTCAGAGACTTAATGAACTATTAAAAACAGCTTTCGTAGATAATTGTATGAGCCAGTCAAATGTTTTTGTCCTGTTCAACAGATTTAAAAATGGCCGCGAATCATTTGAAGATTAACCACGATCTAGCTGTCCTTCCATATCAGAAATGAATGAAAATGTTGTGAATGTTCGCGACTTAGTGCGCTCTTATTATATACTTACAATTAGGGAGATGGTTGATGAACTTTAATTCTATGTAATTAAGCGAATTTTAACTGAAGATGGGAACATGCCTTGAGTGTCCGCAAAATTCATTGCAAAAGTGTTGTCAAGTGACCAGAGACAATATAGACTTTGAAGAGCGACAAGATCTGATGAATCTGACTAAAAATGATCCAGATTTGTTGAATAGGGTAATTACAGGTGACAAATCGTGGGTATATGGATACGAACCTGAAACCAAAATACAATCTTTGCAGTGGAAGGCTCCAGGTTCACCATGACCGAAAAAAAGCACAGCAAATTTGGTCAAAGGTGAAGACAATGTTGGTGATTCTTTTTCAACTCTACCGGTATTGCGCATAATGAATTTACCCCAGGAGGACAGACAATTAACCAGGAATACAACAAATGTGTCCTTGAGCACTGGTGCTGAAGAAAAGGCCTGCATTCTGTAAAGACAGTAGTTGGGTATTGTTGTTGTTGTGGTCTTCAGTCCTGAGACTGGTTTGATGCAGCTCTCCATGCTACTCTATCCTGTGCAAGCTGCTTCATCTCCCAGTGCCTACTGCAACCTACATCCTTCTGAATCTGCTTAGTGTATCCATCTCTTGGTCTCCCTCTACGATTTTTACCCTCCACGCTGCCCACCAATGCTAAATTTGTGATTCCTTGATGCCTCAAAACATGTCCTACCAACCGATCCCTTCTTCTTGTCAAGTTATGCCACAAACTTCTCTTCTCCCCAATCCTATTCAATACCTCCTCGTTAGTTACGTGATCTACCCACCTTATCTTCAGCATTCTTCTGTAGCACCACATTTCGAAAGCTTCTATTCTCTTCTTGTCCAAACTAGTTAGCGTCCATGTTTCACTTCCATACATGGCTATACTCCATACAAATACTTTCAGAAATGACTTCCTGACACTTAAATCTATACTCGATGTTAAATTTCTCTTCTTCAGAAACGCTTTCCTTGCCATTGCCAGTCTACATTTTATATCCTCTCTACTTCGACCGTCATCAGTTATTTTGCTCCCCAAATAGCAAAACTCCTTTACTACTTTAAGCGTCTCATTTCCTAATCTAATTCCCTCAGCATCACCCGACTTAATTCGACTACATTCCATTATCCTCGTTTTGCTTTTGTTGATGTTCATCTTATGTCCTCCTTTCAAGACACTGTCCATTCCGTTCAACTGCTCTTCCAAGTCTTTTGCCGTCTCTGACAGAATTACAATGTCATCGGCGAACCTCAAAGTTTTTATTTCTTCTCCATGGATTTTAATACCTACTCCGAATTTTTCTTTTGTTTCCTTTACTGCTTGCTCAATATACAGATTGAATAACATCGGGGAGAGGCTACAACCCTGTCTTACTCCCTTCCCAACAACTGCTTCCCTTTCATGTCCCTTGACTCTTATTACACCATGACAATCACACTTCAGGAAAAAATTTCCTTGAATGTTTCCAAGAGTGGAATCACCGTTAGAGTCCGTGTGTTCAGTCAGAAGGGGACTATTTTGAAGGAGATATATCACAGTAGCATGTAAGTACCACCATTGTATAATTACAAGCCCATTCTTAAAACTTTCCAATCACAACTCACATGAACAACCAGCTCCACTGCAGCGAATTTTATATAACTGGATGTACTGCTCCTCCTTCGGTCACTTTTACTTTCACATACCGTACTGGTTGGTTATAATTAAAGTGCTGCTACTGACAAGAGGTCCAGTGTGGACTGTGATTATCATATGACAGAAATGGCTCTGAGCACTATGGGACTCAACTGCTGTGGTCATCAGTCCCCTAGAACTTAGAACTACTTAAACCTAACTAACCTAAGGACATCACACACATCCATGCCCGAGGCAGGATTCGAACCTGCGACCGTAGCAGTCGCGCGGTTCCGGACTGCGCGCCTAGAACCGCTAGACCACCGCGGCCGGCCATATGACAGAAAAACATGGTACGTATAATAATAAATTAATGCGGAATGAATTTATACTGGAAAAAATAGTTCCGATTTTGACCACCAGTTGCAAATCTGGCATTGTTCATGCAAGAAAGACGTGTAGAAATGTTTCCATATGTAATAGTTTAGGAACGTGACATTGGCAGAAAAAGTCAAACAAATCAGAACGGCATAATGTTCATGCTATTATTAACCACCGCTTACCCAATTTGTTCAATACGAGCACCAGAGGCATCGAGTTGCTGCATCTGTAAAACGACATTTATCAACAGTTGCTTGCAGCAGTTCCGATGGAATCTGAGCAATGTGTTCCCCTATACTGGCCTTCAGATGAGGTAGATACTGAAGGTATCCTGGGTAAACACATTCTTTTAAACATCCCAAAGCCAAAAGTCACATGGATTCAGATCAGGTGATCCTGCAGGCCATACATCTGGAAAACCTCTGTGGATAATATGTTCATGAAAGGTTCTATTAGGCAGATCATATCTTCCACTGGATGAGATACATGAGGTATTGCTCCATCCTGTATGAAAACAGTTCCCACACAGTTGCGATCTTGCAAAGGAGGAATCGTATCTCGATAATGTGTGGGCATCATGACACCCCTGACAGACCCTGTGGGTGTATCCTCTTCAAAGAGGAGCAGATCGAGAATGTAGGTGCTTGGGAATCCACACAACACAGTCACATATGACGAATGCAGTGGCTCTTCGTGCACAACACAAAATTTAACAGTACCCCAAATTTCGCAGTTTTATGCATTCATTGCATCCTCTTGTACAAAGTGTGCCTTGTTACTCCATAGAATATTGCCTGGTCACATTTCATCAACTTCAATCTGTCAGAAACCAAAGAGCAAATTCAGAACATTGCTGTGGATCATGAGGTTTCCGCTGCTGCACCATTTGCATCTGGTATGGGTACCAGTGTGCTGTAGACCACTAAACTTTTCGTACAGTTGACCACGGGATGGACAATTCTTGTGGTACTGCATGTGCACTAGCACTACCTGGGGAATCTATTGCACGGTCAGTTACAGCAACAGCAACTTCTTCAGGAACTTCCACTGGGATAGGACACCTTTCTCTTTCGGATGCCACAACAAGCTGATCATCATCATCATCATCATCATCATCATCATCATCATCATCAAATCATTTAATGATATTGGGCCTCTCCTCAGAACTTTCAGTCTGATGATACTCTCATTGCAGCACTATAATTGCTGCCCTTTGTATGAAAGTTTTTCACTAACAGCTCGTGGTCTTTTATCTGTAGCCATCCTGTTCTTGTTATGGCTCATCGAATGACCTTTAGTGCCATACAAACAGTATACAGTGCCAGATTTGCACCTGGTGGTTAAAATAGGAACTATTTTTTGTGTACATCCATGAAGTGGGAGATACTGTCAAGAAGCTCTTGATAATTCTTTTAGGGGGTGGGCAGCCACATACCACAATGGCTCATTCCCTGTCACTCTCAGCACGAGCTATATACCAACCATAAGCAGTAGTTAAACCACAGTTTTTAAAAATCAATGTATATGGAATAATACTCTCGTAATTAACGCACTTTGAAATATTAAGTATTTTAAAATCTGTGCTTTATAAAACTCAATTTCAATGCTAGGTTAAAAATGCAGAATTCCTCGAGATTTTATGAAATCACTTTAATTCCCCGACATTTCCCTAATTTTTCCGAGTAAAATCTAAGTTCCTGAGAATTTCATGTTTTCCAAAAGAACCATCATCCTGACCAAGTTTCACTGCCATATGATAATCAGAGCCTACACTAGACCTCCAGGAAGGGGTGCACTTTAATTACAACTATAAACATTTGGTAGTTCACAATGGAAATGTCTGGCCATATGTGACAAGACATGTGCAAAGCATCTCTGAAGAACCACGACTACTGCTGCTTGCCTGGTTTGTGTGTACACCAACATCTCGCTCATCAAACACATTTCTGATACACTTCGTTGTCAAATTGTTCCTCAGTGTCTTGCAGCTGTCAAACTGTTCCTACTTGGCTAACTTCTGAGAAATAATTAGGATGGAACTCTTCAAGAACACATCCCATCCTCAGATTCCATACTACAATGTTTATGGTCTGATTGCATGTAGTGGAGCTTCACAAACTGCTGAATTCCTTAAGCCAGAGATAGTGTACAGTTCTGCACTCATAATTATTTATGGCCATGGATCTAATTTATCAGATCCATAATATAAAGGTCATTTCAGTCTCGTGTTGTTTCATGGGGTTTCAGTTTTTAGAAGCGTCAGTAATGGATCAATCTCGTTATGAAATGTTATTCTAATCAATTTGTTCAACACACATGAATCTGCATCGTGCACTTATACTTAACTAACGAACTAGAAGGATTATACTGTCTAATGTTATAAATCAATTACTTTTGTAACATTTCTACAAAGAACAAATCAGATTTAGTTGCATAGAGTTCAGTGGCCATTTATTAACACTTACCTCTTCAAATCGTCTTAATTCATTAACCCAAAATTTGGCTCTATCCCATGAAGCACGGTTAGTAATATCATAACATACAATAGCAGCTTTGGCTCCACGGTAATATATGCGACTCATGGCCTCGTACCTTGAATGTATGCCATAGAAAAATCAAATTGTTAGTTAATATTACATTTGCATGCAGATTATTTTAGGCAGAGGTGCTTAGGGTCTTACATACAAATCAGATGATGTACTTGCAAATGACAATATGATGTAGTCAAAGTAGAGAAACTTTCAGTTAAATATTTGTAAAACATTTGGGCAGAGTTAAAAATGCGGAGTACTTGAAAACACTACATACTAATTTTCATTTGAACATGATTATATATATACATCCATACACACACACATTCCACGTGGGAAAAATTATCTCCTTCCCTCTTTCCTTTCCCGATGAAGCAACTCTGTCTTTAAATATGTCTGCTTGTGTCTGTATATGTGTGTGTGTGTGTGTGTGTGTGTGTGTGTGTGTGTGTGTATATATATATATATACCCGTCCTTTTTTCCCCCTAAGGTAAGTCTGTCTGCTCCCGGGATTGGAATGACTCCTTACCCTCTCCCTTAAAACCCACATCCTTTCGTCTTTCCCTCTCCTTCCCTCTTTCCTGATGAGGCAACAGTGTTGCGAAAGCTTGAATTTTGCGTGTGTTTGTGTGTCTGTCGACCTGCCAGCACTTTCATTTGGTAAGTCACATCATCTTTGTTAGATATATTTTTCCTACGTGGAATATATATATATATATACTCCTGGAAATTGAAATAAGAACACCGTGAATTCATTGTCCCAGGAAGGGGAAACTTTATTGTCACATTCCTGGGGTCAGATACATCAAATGATCACACTGACAGAACCACAGGCACATAGACAGGCAACAGAGCATGCACAATGTCGGCACTAGTACAGTGTATATCCACCTTTCGCAGCAATGCAGGCTGCTATTCTCCCATGGAGACGATCGTAGAGATGCTGGATGTAGTCCTGTGGAACGGCTTGCCATGCCATTTCCACCTGGCGCCTCAGTTGGACCAGCGTTCGTGCTGGACGTGCAGACCGAGTGAGACGGCGCTTCATCCAGTCCCAAACATGCTCAATGGGGGACAGATCCGGAGATCTTGCTGGCCAGGGTAGTTGACTTACACCTTCTAGAGCACGTTGGGTGGCACAGGATACATGCGGACGTGCATTGTCCTGTTGGAACAGCAAGTTCCCTTGCCGGTCTAGGAATGGTAGAACGATGGGTTCGATGACGGTTTGGATGTACCGTGCACTATTCAGTGTCCCCTCGACGATCACCAGTGGTGTACGGCCAGTGTAGGAGATCGCTCCCCACACCATGATGCCGGGTGTTGGCCCTGTGTGCCTCGGTCTTATGCAGTCCTGATTGTGGCGCTCACCGCACGGCGCCAAACACGCATACGACCATCATCGGCACCAAGGCAAAAGCGACTCATCGCTGAAGACGACACGTCTCCATTCGTCCCTCCATTCACACCTGTCGCGACACCACTGGAGGCGGGCTGCACGATGTTGGGGCGTGAGCGGAAGACGGCCTAACGGTGTGCGGGACCGTAGCCCAGCTTCATGGAGACGGTTGCGAATGGTCCTCGCCGATACCCCAGGAGCAACAGTGTCCCTAATTTGCTGGGAAGTGGCGGTGCGGTCCCCTACGGCACTGCGTAGGATCCTACGGTCTTGGCGTGCATCCGTGCGTCGCTGCGGTCCGGTCCCAGGTCGACGGGCACGTGCACCTTCCGCCGACCACTGGCGACAACATCGATGTACTGTGGAGACCTCACGCCCCACGTGTTGAGCAATTCGGCGGTACGTCCACCCGGCCTCCCGCATGCCCACTATACGCCCTCGCTCAAAGTCCGTCAACTGCACATACGGTTCACGTCCACGCTGTCGCGGCATGCTACCAGTGTTAAAGACTGCGATGGAGCTCCGTATGCCACGGCAAACTGGCTGACACTGACGGCGGCGGTGCACAAATGCTGCGCAGCTAGCGCCATTCGACGGCCAACACCGCGGTTCCTGGTGTGTCCGCTGTGACGTGCGTGTGATCATTGCTTGTACAGCCCTCTCGCAGTGTCCGGAGCAAGTATGGTGGGTCTGACACACCGGTGTCAATGTGTTCTTTTTCCATTTCCAGGAGTGTGTGTATATATATATATATATATATATATATATATATATATATATATACACACACACACACACACACACACACACACACACACACACACACACATCAGGAAAGACGGAAGGAGAGGGAAAGAATGTGGGTTTTAAGGGAGAGGGTAAGGAGTCATTCCAATCCTGGGAGCAGAAAGACTTGCCTTAATCCTACTCCCAACATCACCACTGCTGAAGCCCAGGCTATCCGTAATCTGAAGGCTGACCAATCCATCGTCATTCTTCCAGCGGACAAGGGTTCCACGACCGTGGTACTTGATCGTCTGGTGTATGTGGCTGAGGGACTGCGTCAGCTTTCAGACAACACTACATACAATGTTTGCCAAGGTAATCCCATTCCTGACGTCCAGGCGGAGCTTCAAGGAATCCTCAGAACCTTAGGCCCCCTACAAAACCTTTCACCTGACTCCATCAACCTCCTGACCCCACCAACACCCCACACTTCCTAAAATTCACAAACCCAATCATCTCGGCCGTCCCATTGTAGCCGGTTACCAAGCTCCCACAGAACGTATCTCTGCCTACGTAGATCAACACCTTCAACCCATTACGTGCGGTCTCCCATCCTTCATCAAAGACACCAACCACTTTCTCGAACGCCTGGAATCCTTACCCAGTCTGTTACCCCCGGAAACCATCCTTGTAACCATTGATGCCACTTCCTTATACACAAATATTCTGCACGTCCAGGGCCTCGCTGCGATGGAGCACTTCCTTTCACGCCGATCACCTGCCACCCTACCAAAAACCTCTTTCCTCATTACCTTAGCCAGCTTCATCCTGACCCACAATTTCTTCACTTTCGAAGGCCAGACATACCAACAATTAAAGGGAACAGCCATGGGTACCAGGATGGCCCCCTCGTACGCCAACCTATTCATGGGTCGCTTAGAGGAAGCCTTCTTGGTTACCCAGGCCTGCCAACCCAAAGTTTGGTACAGATTTATTGATGACGTCTTCATGATCGGGACTCACAGTAAAGAACAACTCCAGAATTTCCTCTCCAACCTCAACTCCTTTGGTTCCATCAGATTCACCTGGTCCTACTCCAAATCCCATGCCACTTTCCTTGACGTTGACCTCCACCTGTCCAATGGCCAGCTTCACACGTCCGTCCACATCAAACCCACCAGAAAGTAACAGTACCTCCATTATGACAGCTGCCACCCATTCCACATCAAACGGTCCCTTCCCTACAGCCTAGGTCTTCGTGGCAAACGAATCTGCTCCAGTCCGGAATCCCTTAACCATTACACCAACTATCTGAAAACAGCTTTCGCATCCCGCAACTACCCTCCCAACCTGATACAGAAGCAAATTAACAGAGCCACTTCCTCATCCCCTCATACCCAGAACCTCCAACAGAAGAACCCCAAAAGTGCCCCACTTGTGACAGGATACATTCCGGGACTGGATCAAACTCTGAATGTGGCTCTCCAGCAGGGATACGACTTCCTCAAATCCTGCCCTGAAATGAGTTCCATCCTTCATGAAATCCTCCCCACTCCACCAAGAGTGTCTTTCTGCCGTCCACCTAACCTTCGTAACCTCTTGGTTCATCCCTATGAAATCCCCAAACCACCTTCCCTACCCTCTGGCTCCTACCCTTGTAACCGCCCCCGGTGTAAAACCTGTCCCATGCACCCTCCCACCACCACCTACTCCAGTCCTGTAATCCGGAAGGTTTACACGATCAAAGGCAGAGCCACGTGTGAAAGCACCCACGTGATTTACCAACTGACCTGCCTACACTGTGAAGCTTTCTATGTGGGAATGACCAGCAACAAACTGTCCATTCGTGTGAATGGACACAGGCAGACAGTGTTTGTTGGTAATGAGGATCACCCTGTGGCTAAAGATGCCTTGGTGCACAGCCAGCACATCTTGCCACAGTGTTACACCGTCCGTGTTATCTGGATACTTCCCACTAACACCAACCTGTCAGAACTCCGGAGACGGGAACTCGCCCTTCAGTATATCCTCTCTTCTCGTTACCAACCAGGCCTCAACCTCCGCTAATTTCAATTTGCCGCCGCTCATACCTCACCTGTCTTTCAACAACATCTTTGCCTCTGTACTTCCGCCTCGACTGACATCTCTGCCCAAACTCTTTGCCTTTACAAATGTCTGCATGTGTCTGTGTATGTGTGGATGGATATGTGTGTGCGCGCGCGCGAGTGTATACCTGTCCTTTTTTCCCCTAAGGTAAGTCTTTCCGCTCCCGGGATTGGAATGACTCCTTACCCTCTCCCTTAAAACCCACATCCTTTCGTCTTTCCCTCTCCTTCCCTCTTTCCTGATGAAGCAACCGTTTGTTGCGAAAGCTTGAATTTTGTGTGTATGTTATATATATAATAGAGGGAAACATTCCACGTAGGAAAAATATATCTAAAAACAAAGATGATGTGACTTACCAAACGAAAGTGCTGGCAGGTTGATAGACACACAAACAAACACAAACATACACACAAAATTCAAGCTTTCGCAACAAACGGTTGCTTATCAGTCTCTTGAACTCCCTCAAATGGGTTACATTATTAAAGACACTTGTTTAAAACTGACTCCTTAAACAGTATCAGGTTAAATAAATTGTTATTAATAACTTATCCGTTCTGTAACTCAACAGCTAGTTTGTAACGAATAAATTTTTAGTGTCTGTAACAATGAATATAATACTGAAAATTGAGGTAGCCTACTGGTAACATTATCCAGTGGATCATAAATTCGATCCTGTGCTACAGTACAATGAAACCTTTCTATATGACTGAAGTCTTGACATTATTTAATGAAAGATTTTTTTGTTCAAGAGTATCTATGGCAGATGTATGTGAATTATGTCAGACTTCAGTTCCTTTGTCTACTATTAGTGATTGCTGAAGATTCGAAATTTCCTGGTTGATTATCAGCCAGATACGTGCACCCAGGCAGCTGGGGCAGAGCATATGCAACCCCACTGCACCAGCCGAGTGCATATGAGCAGGATGGCCAAAAGTTTTGCATTCGCACAGAGTGTGTGCAATTGAGTCACTTGGCAGTTAACCTGTGTACAGCCTACACCTGCCCAGGTCCAGCTGAGGGCCGCCTGGGAATATCATGAATGGTCAGACTTTTTTCTCATCCCTTTAGCACTTTTAAAACCAGTTTTACTTAAATGACTTTCTGGTTTCTATTACTACTAGTGGTAACTCAGGCAACTGTACTTGCCGGGGGTTCAGAGGGGCTATGTACTGTGATGCAGAAGGATCATCTAAAATATAGCAAGAAATTGGGAATTTGTATCAATTTTATAGAAAATTAAAAACATTTATTAGGTACTACCACCATATATTATACGATTACCTCATACTGTAAACAAATATCTTATCAGAGGTGCCTGTAGCAATTTTCTTCATAAAATACCAGTCTATTCCTGTAAATATTAAGCTGATACATGGCAGCTACTTAGCTAAGAAAGTAGCAGCTTTCTCTGAAATAATAGCCTTTATACTAACTTAACTGACTCAAGCACAATACTATGAGGGTCATTCAAATAAAAATCTTAAAAAGTTCCATGAAAATTTGAAAAGTTGTATGAGCTGGTCAGTGGCAGGAGTGCTCCTTGAGGATCAGAAAGTGACCGACAGGTGGCAGTCTGTGCTGCAATGCAGGAAAAGGCATAAACAGCCACAACAAGCAGAATAACAGCACAGTACAGTGACTGTGTTTGTCATAGCAGGAAGTTTATTAGTGGTGTAGGAAGTTTAAAAGCAATATAACTTGTGGAAGATTGCTCAAGAGTCAGTGAAGGCTCATTGCATAATGACTGATGAGAACATAGTGGTAGTGGAGGAACATGTACAGGAGAACAAATGAGTAACTCTGAACAAAGTAGCCACAGGTTTGAAGATTAGTACCGGTACATAGCAGGATATTGTTAACACAGTATCGCACTCCAATAATGTGTCAGCAAGACGGGTGCCATTTCAGTTAATTGCCAAAATAAAATACCGTTGTGCCAATGACTTAAGAACTTTTGCACCGTTTCCATGTTGAAGGTGCGATTTCTGGCAAAAATCATTGCAGACAATGAGACTTGGGTCCACTATAACAAAGCAGAAATGAAAAGGTAAAGGAGGAACAGTGCCACAGTTATGTGGGCTGGGCAAATGCCCAGTGGACAGGACATTCCCAAAGCAGTTTTAAATGCCCAAAATTTGAGCATTTATGAAAAGTACTTTTTAAAGTCTTTACTGCTAAAACGCATAATTTAATAGTTAAAATAATGGATGGGACAATAGTCCCGATATTGAAAGTTAGTAAATGTTTACATTTATACATCTACATTGAAGTACCAAAGGAAATGGTATAGCCATGCGTATTCAAATACAGAGATATGTAAACTGGCAAAACACAGTGCTGTGGTCGGCAATGCCTATATAAGATAACTGTCTGGTGCTGCTGTTACATCAGTTACTGCTGCTACAGTGGCAGGTTATCAAGATTGAAGTGAGTTTGAACATGGTGTTACAGTCAGCATACGAGCGATGGGGCACAGGATCTTTGAGGTAGCAACGAAGTGGGAATTTGCCCATATGACCATTTAACGAGTGTATCGTGAATATCAGGAATCCAGTAAAAAATCAAATCTGCGACATCACTGTTTCCAGAAAAAGATCCTGCGTGAACGGGACCAATGACAACTGAAGAGAAACGTTCGAAGTGACAGAAGTGCAACTCTTCTGCAAATTTCATTGCTGGGCCATCAAAAGGTGTCAGCATGTGAGACATTCAATGCAACATCATCAATATGGGCTTTTGGAGCTGCCCTTGACTGCAGGACACAAAGCTTCACGCCTCACCTGGGCCCGTCAACACCAACATTGGACTGTTGATGACTGGAAACATGTTGCCTGGTCAGACAAGTCTCGTTTCAAACTGTATCAAACAGATGGACATGTACAGGTATGGAGGCAATCTCATTACTCCATGGACCCTGCATGTCAGCAGGGGACTGTTTAAGCTGGCGGAGGTTCTGTAATGGTGTGGGGTCTGTGCAGTTGGAGTGATATGGATACCCTGATACATCTCGATATGGCTGACAAGTGACACGTACTGAAGGATCCTGTCTGATCACCTGCATCTATTTCTGTCCACTGTGCATTCTGACACACTTGGGCAATTCCAGCAGGACAATGCGACACCCCACATGCCCAGAATTGCTACAGAGTGGCTCCAGGAACACTCTTCTGATTTTAAATTCTTCCGCTGGCCACCAAACTCCCCAGACACGAACATTATTGAGCATATATGGGATGCCTTGCAACGTGCTGTTCAGAAGAGATCTCCACCCCCTCATACTCTTATGGATTTATGAACAGTCCTGCAGGATTCATGGTGTCAATTCCTCCAGCAGTACTGCAAACATTAGTGAAGTCCATGCCACATCATGTTGTGGCACTTCCGTGTGCTCATGGGGGCTCTACACGATAGACAGGTGTCACAGTTTCTTTCGATCTTCAGTGTGTGTGTGTGTGTGTGTGTGTGTGTGTGTGTGTGTGTGTGTGTGTGTGTGTGTGATTCTTTGCCTTTTTTACTAAGAGTGAAAGGAAAGAAGAGAGAAGCACTTAGTTTTATTAGCATTTCAACTTGCTGTACTAACGAGGGACACTTATCATCCTCATTAGCCAGACCTAGCTCCTAGAGATTCATTTGTTTGGTACTCTCAAAGAAGCAATGGGAAGCAGGCATTTCAGAAGTGGCAAAGATGTGAAAACCATGGTGCGCAACAGGCTATACATATGACCAGACGAATTCTTTCATCACGGTATCTATGCACTTCCAAAAAGGTGGAAAATGTTCTTTCAATGTCAGGGAGTCTACGTCAAAAATGACATGTAAATTTTTTGTTCATTGTTACCAATAGCACATTTAAGGTTTCCATTTGAATCACTCTCGTATTAGGCAGCAGATTGTTTGTTTACTGTAGAGCACATTAAATCTCAGAGTTGTTGCTTCTCTTTTGCTTACATATCCCTTGACTTTTTCTACATCCTTTAAAAAAAGGAGAGAAAAAACGACAAGGGGCAAAGAAAAGCAACATAGCCAATCTCTCACAAAACAGAAAAATAATGCTAAACAATGGCTAGCTTACAAAAATAATTAGGTGCACACAGACATATTCTCAACTACTGCATTAATACCTATCACTAGAGCTGAAGCTTGTATTTTTAAGGTGACAGCTTTCAACATTCTAAAATACTGAGTTTTCAAAATTTAATTTTCACAGTTGATCACAGATCAGTCACTTAAGAATTTCAAAGATTTTATCTCTTATGATTGAAACACAAGACACCCATGGAAGCACTTAAACTGAAGAACATGTACGACAACCAACTAAATCAAAGGTTTTACATACGAGACCACAGATTGACATTCATGGATTCATCATTAAACTCAAGGGATTATTCTTTTAATGATTTATACTCTCTGTGGAGTTATATGATCACTTTTCATTCAATTAAAAAGAAGTCTGCTTTTTAATGTTTAAAATCTTTGCAACAATAATATCACAACACAGCCAAAATAAGCTTTGTACAGTATCACACAAATGGTGCAGCTTTTTTTCAAGCATTTGTTTTGATTTATTTTATCTCTCACTATTTAAAGCATCAAATACACATCAGACACAAATCAACTCTACTACAAGTGAGAAGGCAGCGAAACACTTCATTACCAATTAACCAACCAACAATATTCGTTCCCACAGTTTCTAGCCATATTTCAACTATCCACATGTAATACCATAGAAGTGAAGCCTGTCCTTGCTGCTGCCACTTCCTGCTGCTCTCATTCCAGTGATGATCCGAACACTGACACTAGGGTAGTCACTACCTTGACATTGCAGTCTCCATCTTAGTTGTTGCTGTGCCACCATCTACTCTAGGATTACGGGTCCTCCGCTTTGTCACACCTCTGTCTGAAAGCACCGCACATACTGCGTTGCTAGTCTTCACCATTTTGCCTCTTGTCACCGATCTGCCAGCACATGGTCTCTCAAGCATAATAGCACAGAAGAAGAGATAGCTTTTCAGTCAAAGGCACTGTTCCTCATTTTTCTTTTATTTTACTGTTAGCCATAAAGTTTTGGGTCCCTTTGCTTGTAACTATGCCTCATATGCATCCAGCAGGAAGGCCCTGCTGAAAGCAGTAGAGATGATCCCATCAGGGCATGCAGGCAGCTGTACAAGCTGCACATTGAGGCAGAACATTCACACAGGCCACCCTTGAGGGGTCTAGAGAAGCTGAAGCCTCACAATTCACTATTGTTAGCAGCTTTCTGGCAGTTACATTCACCCCTTCTATCATGAAGGGATCTATTGTAAAGGCATTGATTTTCTTGCAAATATATTTAATGTTGGTCACACATGCTTGCAAGCAGACAATTTTGTGTTGAAAGTGGCATGTTTGAAGTTACAAGGTTGCACAGGCACTCACATCGAATCAGTCTACACAATGAAGAACAAAAAGATCTGAATCCATGACACAGGGCTTAGCAGAACAATACTATGATAAAAGAAGAATTAATAGTTATTGTGATAAGGTGTCCACACTCTGGTAAAGGCGAGGAGATGACTGAGGCATTTGCCGACAGTGTGAATGATTGTGCGTGATACTTATAATTCAGGAAGGGAAGGGCATGTAATGCTGTCTCAGCACTGGATATGTTCATTGATGGTATCAATCCACAAACTAGCAGTAAAGTCACAGTAGTGTCATAGTCCTCAAAGCAGTCCATTTAGTGATATTGTGAGAGGAAGCTGGCAATTTGTCTCCACACCTTCGCACAATAGTGATCTGTGTCACAAATTACTAATGACACAAATTGCAGACAGGTTACAGTGTCGACATATGTAGCGCTCCTTACTTTAATGGTACAAAAATTTGACATTTGGGTATTAACTGCCCTCAGTCATGGAGCAGAGCAAACCATGGTCATGGAAGATCCCTGAACTACAGAGGCAGTGGGAGAAAAAACCAGCGAGATAATTGGACAGGTGCGATCATCCGTCCCAGTTCCCAGTAAGAGCTGTTAGCCCCATTAACTTTCTTTGGTCACAACAGGTGGCAAGTGTGACTGTATTGGGGAAGATGCAAGGAGGAAAGGTGACAGTTTCTGTGAAGTTTGGAAGGTAAGAGATGAGGTACTAGCACAAGTAAAGGTGTGAGGACAGATTGTGAGTCATATCTGGACATATCTTATTTCAGGGCATGACAAAAGGTAGTCAAAATCCTGGCAAAGAATGCAGTTCAGTTGCTCCAGTTGTGAGTGGTACTGAGTCAGAGGGAAATGCTCCTTTGGGGCCGACAGTGGGACTTTGGAAGGTGGTGGATGACTGTACAGATAAAGCATGGGAGATCTGTTTCTGTAAAAGATTGGGAGGGTAACTTTGATCTGTGGAGGCCGCAGTGAGACCCTTGGTATATTTGGGGAGGAATTGCTGATCACTAGATGCAACTGCCACATGTGGCTAGGCCATATGAAAGGGACTTCTTGGTATGGAATGGTTGACAGCTGTTTAAGTGGAGGTACTGATGTTCATAGGTTTCATATGGATGGAGGTACTGATGTACCCATCTTTGAGGTGGCGGTCAACACCGATGAAGGTGGTTTGTTGGGCTGACGAGGACGAGGTGACATGAAAAGGGGAGAAGGTGTTGGGGATCTGTAGGAATGTGGCCAAGATGTCTTCACCCCCAGTCCAGATCATCAATGATCCTGAACCACGTGAGGGATGTGGATTCGTGGAAGTTAGGAAAGATTCCTCTAGATCACCCTTGAATAGGCTGGCACAGGATGGTGCAATGTGGGTGCCCCATTACTGCACCATGAATTTACTTTTAGGTGATGCTTTCAAAGGTAAAGTAATTATGGTCGAGGATACAGTTGGTCAAGTTGACCTGGAAGGAGGTTTTAGATGGGAGAGCAGGCTATGAGTAAGAGACTGAGTGTTGGTCTACAAGAGCAGAGATTCTCTCAGTGAGGACACAGTAACCATCCACAACAGAGCATCCTGAGTGGTTGGGTTTATGGACTTCATATATAGAAGTTTGTAGAGTGGTAGGTGTGAGGAAAAAGTTAGATTCAGGGGAGAAGTTCTGGGATGGTCCTACAGGTTTGATGAGAGACTGGAGATCCTTCTGGATTTCTGGAATGGGGCCACTGTGGCAAGGTTTATAGGATGAATGACAGCTTGTGGAGTCCTTCTGCCAAGTAATCCCAGTGTTTCAGAACCATAGTAGTGGGACCTTTGCAAACACTTTATCCAATACAAGATTTTTCCCTACATTCCTATTATGCAGCTCTGCAGGTATAAATGTCTTGACTTTCTGGTATCCTTAGCATGAAGATGTGCTTACCAATCACCTGCGCTACCTGTGAATGAGTGTTAGCAACTGCACAACTTCCCCACTGCAAGGGACGCTTTGCAGATTTATAATACTAGGCACACTCATGAGCTCTACATCATTAGCAAAGACTGCCTAACACATTCCACTTTGTCACTATCTGACCTTCAACACTGTTCAAATTATGAATTATTTGTGTTCAGACTTAACTTTCCGAACCAATATCTCCAGCTGTAAAATCAGTCTCGTCTTGGCTCAAATTGTAACACTTTCCTCCCTGGGAGTGATAACTACAGTCCAGGATTCTCTAATCTAGTTAGCAACAGCTGTCTGTACTCCATACCCGCACAATTAACTTTTAGCGTAATTTGTTTTAATGACCAGCTTGTTTCTCAGTCTTAGAAGGTTCCCTTGAACAACAGTGGTCTATTATTCAATAATTACCACTGTAATGTAATCTTACAGATCAGTAAACTATAGGCTTCTGGATATATGGTATTAACCATGTTACCAGCAAATGAGCAGCCCACAGTCCACGAATGGGGGCATTGGTGTGGATAGCACTGCAGCACATGCAAATGACTGGCAGTAATGTTACCTAGTTCCACCTGTACTACTATAATTCTGCTTTTCATTTGACTACCCACATGGCTCATATACACACTTATTAATTAGCCTACTTTTTCGTATTTGTTTACCAACATTTAGGTATTTCGTGGAATAGCTGCAGGTACTAACTGAGAAACTTAAAACCAGGCTACGGTCGCAGACCATAGGAAAATAAATCGTGAGGGGATACCTTATAGGGCAGGAAAAGATCTTGCACATACCTCACACATACATTTATCTAGAATTTAGAAATTAAAGGTTGTCTTAAAAGCTGCAATATCTCTGTATCTGATTACATGTTCAAGCAAATGGGATAAATCTCAAATCATTCTGTTAATGACAGCGCAGTTTAGTAGCACACTAGTCTCCTATTTTAATGTAATAAAATTTCTTAGACATTGAGTAATGTGTTAACATTACTTTACACAGAACAATTATGTGGGGCAAAATGCCTATTGGCATTATCACAGGATAGAGTTTAGACTAGAATCCCTTCAGCCTTACTTGATAATTTTATTAATGTATTTTGTGGAACAAACTGAACTCATGTTCTACTGCATTGGTCATTAAGATTACACTGAATGTAAGTGTTTGTCACCCTATTCCTTCTATCCCATGTGACATGGACCTCCTTTTGCACGACTTCAGAAGCAAATATCTTAAGCTCAGTTTCCCCAATTTTTAGTGATTCTGATAAGAAGCTTAATTACTTTGCAATTTAAACAAAGATAAATAGCCTATACAGTTTACCCTCCTAATTGTAATTCACTAAGACACTCTGAGCTTATATTGACATAACAGAAATAGTCCAAATCAGCCTAAAACCCCCCACTAAACTGTCATTTTTTACTGTTTAAAACACCATCATACACCACCTCTAATGCCCACGTAATGGAGTTCCGGACCATAGCTCATGAGAAACCAGGCAGGGGAAATCTATCTCCAGCAAACGTGCAGCCACCTCGTCGATGCACTCACCACATCACCTCGCCTCACAGTACCTCTCCACTCATCTTCACAACTTTGCTTGTAAAGGCAGGATGCAATGTAAATAGCCCTGTCACCCACTGTTACCCAGCAATGTAAATTTACATCCCTTAACACTCCAAAATAGTTGCAATCATTCAACATCATTTAGTCTGTAAGGTCCCTATTAGTGTGCACTGCCTGTCCAAGGGACAGTTCAACAGAAACACATTGTAAAGTCATTCCTACAGAAAGAAAGAGGAATGTGTATGAGGCCACAGTTTAAAGGGAATAAGGACTTACAAAATTTTTGGCTGGAAAGATTCTGCTTGTTACTAGACTGCTTCCATTGCTCACTGCCCTATACAGGTCAATGTTGTTGGCTTGACAGAGCTTCCACATTGGAAGCCTGCTGACAGACATCTAGCAAATATTCATCTACAGCCCTCAAATAGTGGAAGTGTGGGAGGATGACCAAGTGCGGCCGCAGTAGATGGGAGCAGAATGCTGGGCTGGATTGGTATTGCACCCTCTGCAACTGGCTATAACACACACCTTCCTGCATCTCCTTGATCCACTACATCTTTTAGCTGTATTGGCTCCCTGCGAACACTATGTTTTTCCCAGATGCATCTTATATACTTCCAATTATGCAATAAACTAGGCAATGTATTTTACTGATTTCTCTGGTCTTCTTTAAAAGTTACTTCCACTGGGCATCCACACATCAGCCTAGCTCCTCAGTCCTGTTTACTGTCACAGCAGTCACAAATTAAATGGAAGAGTTTGTCTTGCTTCCTACTTTTGCCGATAGGTGGGCAACAACAGTAAGTGGCAGTGGAAAGAAACAGATCACAGACATCAGGCAGTTAGTTTGGACCTCGGTCAACATAACCTCATTCAAACATCAGTCGATTTGTGTCTGCATCATAAAGTTGTTCTCAATTGAAAATGTCAGTTTATGAGCCTAATTCTCATCATTTGCGGGAGGTGTTACTGTTTTGTTTCAATATGAAGAAAACAACAGCTGAGTCTCATTGAATGATCTCAAGTATGTATGGTAAGGACACTATTAGTGAAAGAATGTGTCGCGATTGGTTTCAACGCTTCAAGAACAGATTTTAACGTCTTACACTGGCATAGTGGTGGAAGAGAGAATGTTCAAATGGCTCTGAGCACTATGGGACTCAACTGCTGAGGTCATTAGTCCCCTAGAATTAGTTAAACCTAACTAACCCAAGGACATCACACACATCCAATGCCCGAGGCAGGATTCGAACCTGCGACCGTAGCGGTCTCGCGGTTTCAGACTGCAGCACCAGAACCGCGGGGCCACTTCGGCCGGCGAAGAGAGAATGTTTTCGAAGATGCAGAACTGGAGACATTGCTCAGTGAAGACCCAGTGTAAAACTCAAGAAAAATTGGCACCATTAGTGGGAGTGACACAGCAAGCCATTTCAAAACGTATCAAGGCAATGGGCAGGATTCAGAAAGAAGGAACTTGGGTCCCGTGTGAGCTGAAACAAAGAGACATTGAACAGCGTCTGTGTGTTTGTGAAGAGTTGCTTCAGAGGCAAAAATGGAAGGGATTTCTGCATCACATTGTGACCGGGGACGAAAAATGGGTTCATTACGATAACCCTAAACGCAAAAAAATCAGGGGGATATCCCGGCCATGGTTCCACATCGACGGCCAAACTGAATATTCACAACTCCAAGATCATGCTCTGAATTTGGTGGGACCAGCTCGGCTCCGTGTACTATGAGGTGTTAAAACCAAGTGAAACAATCACAGGTGCTCATTATTGAACACAATGCATTTGAGCAAAGCATTAAAAGACAAACAGCCGAAATGCAGTGAGAGGCACGATAAAGTGATTTTGCAGCACAACAATGCTCGACCCCACATTGCAAAAGAGGTCAAAACGTACTTGGAAACGTTCAAATGGGAAGTCCCACCCCACCTGCCGTATTCTCCAGACATTGCTCCCTCTGACTATCACCCGTTTAGATCAATGGTGCATGGCCTGGCTGACCAGCACTTCTAATCTCATGATGAAGTCAGAAATTGGATTGATTCGTGGATCGCTTCACAAGATGAACAATTTTTCGATGCGGGATTCGTACACTGCCCGAAAGATGGGAGAAAGTAGTGGCCAGTGATGGAAAATACTTTGAATGATACATGTGTAACCAATTTGTTTCATTTAAGCCTCAAATGTTGTCGAAAAAACGGCGGAAGCAAAGTTGTACACCTTGTATATTTAGACCTAATGAGAGAAAAATCATCACGCTCTTAATTACCAATGAAAGACAAATTTCCAGTGCAAAAATTTTATACATCATAGTTGCCAGAAATACTGTTACACACATCACTGTTTTTCTCCCATAAAAACAAGTAATTCCAAAACAACTGTCAAAGAAATTTGACACAGTCTAGAAATGTAGAAACAAAGAAGTGTGAAAAACTCCGAAACTCATTGCCTCTTTACTTGGAGCTCCTCAGGGCGGGGTGGTTTATCAATGGAATAATGAGAAGGAAGAGTACTTAAAGTGATGCAGGAAGATCTATAGATGTTTACAAAATGTCCGAGAACAAATTAACCAAGTTTCATATTCACTGTTGTAACAAAAACAAAGTGCCTTCTTCAAGCTGACAAAAGCTGAAGATGGTTCAGTTAGCACGAGTGTTATTCACATGGATTTCAGTGGGACCTTCACTATTGTTTATTAGCATGGAGTCCAAAGCCCACACTGGAGTAATTAACAAACCACTATTTACACAGCAGTGCCTCACACTTTACCAGTTCACTTTCATATGCTATAATATTTGATTCTCTGAAAGACAATAAATTAGCTGCTCAAGTTTTTAAACAGAAAATACTTCAGAGACAAAGAAATAAATTTCCTAAAAATAAAGTGATTTAAATATTCATGAACTAGTGAACATTCCAAATTAGCCGATACAGCTTTTCAGCAAAGAAGACTGTGGTCTTGGATAAATTGGCACTTTGTACATTCCATGCAAAAGGCACTATTGATGGTATTGGAGGAATGGCGAAGCAACATGGGTGTTAAAGGTAGACAAGCTCTCATTACAGATCGATAATCTTTTGTGCCAAATCAATAACTCAAAAGTATTACAGCAGTTCCGGCAGAGGTTAAAAGCCATGCTGACCAGTTACAGCAGCATTGGAGTGACATCAGATCTCTTCAAACCACAACAACTACTCCTGTGTCCACACCATATGGGAATACGTGAGTTAAAATGTGATGTCTGGGAAGATGGTACACTCTTCCATATCAAATCTATTGCAAGATATAGTTTTGATGAAGAAACACTAATTCTTTTACAATCAGTTCAGTGATGAAACCTTTCCCTTGTCTTCTTGTTTGGTGGGTTACTCAAACTAGAATCTGAATGAGGACATTTGCAAAAAATTACTTGGAGGAGTTGCCCGTGAATATTGTGGAAAAAAAAAAAGAAGGAAGTTTTAGATAAATTCTAAAGCGTGTAAGAACTAAATTTGTATGGCTAGAAAAGCACGATACTAATGAAATTGACATTTCCCAAGTGGTGTCTGCTTTATCAAGAACCTATCACAGATTTTCGGGAAAGGTTAATTTTTGCTGAAATGAAATTAAACCTTTTAAACTAAATTTGTGGTCTGTTACCTAAATGCTCTTCATTTATTTATAAATATATCAATACCCAATGATTTTAACATTGTTAGGTACATAACTTGAGACTAAGTTGAATTAATGTGTTACACCTCTACCACTAAAATGTAACATCTGCAGCATTACCACTTATTTTATAATAGCCGTTTTAAACTTATTCAATATCTAATATTTTCATACATGCTGTTCCTTGTATTTCATATTTATATGACTTGTTTGACACCATTAAGATTTACTGTGTAAATTATCTGCAGAACAAGAAGTTACCTAGTACCACAAATTTCTTTGCACAGAAGAAGCTCAAAGATATAAGAATTTCAAATACATAATGGAATCGTCTGACATGCAGAATTTACCATATAGTTCTGTTATTGCCGCAACATACAAAAGCTGAAGTATTTTGATAACTTTCATTCAATTAACAAAACACATTACCATAATGACTACCAGAAAGAAAAGGCTTCAATTATAGCATACCGTTCACTGCCTGCTGTGTCCCACACTCCAACAGTAAATTTTTTCCCTCGTAAAGTCACTACCTTGGCTGCAAAGGCGGCGCCAATGGTCTATAACAGATCACCACACTTTTAGTACTAGCTGCCTCAATCCAGCTAGAAACAAAATCATGACTATGCTAAGTATAAGGTTTTTCTCCTATGTGTAATTATACATAGCGGAATAAAATCCTGATAGGTACATGTAATCCTTCAGAAACCTATCGCGATAATTCCACACAGACCCAACAGAGATTAGATTAGGCTTAGATCAGCTGTAATTTTCGTTCCAAACAATTCATAGGGAGAAGATTCTCCAGGATGTAGGACATGTCAAAGACAAAAATACACAAATATTCACAAAGAAAAACCTGCATGGTAATGTTATCTTCGACAGATATCAAGTGAAATGTTCTTTGTGGATATGAAAGAAGTAAAAAATTCTTAAACATTTTCGTTTGAAATGTAAAAACTTGTCACAAAAATGTTCATTACCCTCAAGTGCATACAATGTTTTGGCTATCATAGCCATGTATCATCAGGTCGAAAAATCATTTCTTAATACATTTACAATGATCCCATTACTGCAATGAGTTAGTTAAGGTCAGATAGTACTCGAGTTATTTGATATTATTAGTAACACACACACACACACACACACACACACACACACACACACACACAAGACCGTTCTGATAAGAATTTGATAAATGCAATGGGAACTGGCTACCAATAAATCTTTTAGGATCCTCAAACTGAAGTTGATAAGCAGTTACAGTTTTTATTGCCCTGGCGACTTACTGAACGTGTGTGTTCCTGAATAACGAAAACCATTTCGAGCTAAAGCGAGTGACTAAGTGTACAAATATTGTTCTTATTTCTAGCACTGATTCTATGAGCTGAGCTATCGGTCTGAAAAAGATGAATATTTCATTAGCGAATAAATATACTGGGAGACGCAAGGGTTAACATTTCCAATTTCTTAACAGGCTTTTGCAGGGGTTCCTTCCTGAGTTCACACAGCATGTAATTATTACGCTTAAGCTTCGCCTTATGAGTTACCCCAAAAAACAATCCTGTATGACATTATGTAACGAACGTAAGCAAAGTATACCATGGATCCTATGTCAAAAAATTAGAACAGTATTTTTTTTTTTTTTTTTTGAATGATCGTTTGGGACAATAATGCTATCAACGGATAACCAAGATGATTATGCTTTCAAACCCGATCATGACAGCATAGCTCTGTCGAAACCGGTCACCCAATAAATTTTTTTTTTTTTTTTTTTAGCGGTCTTGGCTTATGAAGTTTCCTTCGATTATCATACATTGCAGATCGCCCCCAGACTGGAAGTTGAACATTACTGGCGAGCTTGAACAGCGGAAATTTCTTGAAACAAAACAAATTTATCAACAGGTCATCTTGTCATTTCAAGTTATGAACAAACATCATATGACACACAATATACCAAGTAAATATGCCTAATAAAACATCATTCGTATATACTGTATATGCAAAAGTAAAATGACATTTGTGTATAAACAATGAATTGAAACACGTACATTTTGATATGGGAGATTACTCCTAAACCGGTCGTGGACATATCTTTCAAGAAGACTTGTTTTACCTACATATTCACTGCCCAAAAGAACAACTTTCACGTCCACTTTACTCATAGTCACTTCCCCGGTCCTCCCTTTTCATATTTGCTGCTATTACATGAGTCACACCAATCACTTCAGTTCATGCTAAGGCTTTGCCTCACAGAACTACCATTACGTTACAAAGCGTATACGTTGAAGATAAAATTACTTCATACAGATAAAAAAAAATGCTATGAGAAATAATGAAATTTCTGAAAACAGTTACATACATTATCTCAAAGAGGAACTTACTGCGTCTCATTAAAATTACAGATATAATGCGCTACCACAAATGTAAGCAATAAGCATAAAAGTAAACGTTCAGAATAATTTGTATTATTTTTTAACGGCTGTTCTAATTTCTTACATGAAGGTAGCATTAATGGTCCAAGAAATTTAACACAGAATTGTAAACGAGGGTTCAAATCGTTTAAGTGCTAAGTTACACAAAATTCAAGTCTACCAAATTCAGTGAATAATAAAAGAAGAACATATTACGGTGAGTAGTGGAAATAGGTGAAAAACCTGTCGGGTTTTGCAGAATCTATATTTGTATTTATTTTGCATCCATGTCGCCCGCGTACTGATACAAGATTTATCTAGGAAAGGAAAATAGATGGATAAATGCAGACATTAGAAAAGGCCTCACAAACACTTAACTTCCTCAATTCTTTCCAAAAACATCATACTGATTTACAGTTCTTAGATCGCTAACAGTGGTACGAAAAGACCTACAGGAGGGTAATGTATATTGCAAAAAACCCTTTCAATGACAAAATAACATACACTGCAGAGAATAAAAGCAAAGTAGTATGGTATGTCATAAAATATGAAATTATAAAAGGTAGGCACAAGTACAATAATATAAGAATCAAAGATGGAGGTAGAGTAATAGAAAATCCTAAAAAATTTGCAAATTTCATAAGAGTTTATTTCTCTGACATTACAGAGGAGTTCTTTATTGTTTTTTTAATTGGCTTCTAGCATACAAACTTTTTAGCCATCACAAAAGTTTTTTATTTACATTCACACAGTGCGTGTCAAAGGGTATGTCCCATTGTATTAGTTATTAGGATTTTTTTCCCATTCCATTCACCTTTAGAGCACAGCAAGAACGATTGCCGAAATGGTTTTGTGTGTGCTGTTGGTAGTCTAATCTTAATCAAAGAGTTCACGGGTGTATTGTTGGTACATAGTGTCCGACGGGGACAATATTTCGGTGATCAGACAAGTCGCCATCGTCAGGTGCGCTGACGAACTGTGCTCCTGACTTTTTTTTCCCCTCTTTGCCCTCCGGGGCAGAATGGGCTATTTTAGAGCTTACTGTTTGCTCACTTCAGCCATGGGTTTTTACCATTTCTTTTTATTTCATTTATTTTCTTTTTCTTGCCTGCCTGAACATCATTTGGTCACAGATATGGAAAAGGTAAATGTAGATGGATAAGAGCTTTCGGCACATGTAAGTAGAAGCACTATGGAGAGGGGAGAAGTTGCCATTATGTTACAATTTATCATAGTGTGAAAAATTTAGAAACTAAAAAATTTTGTGAAGAGCAACATGTGCATGTGAGCTTAAACTAAATAATGATACTTTTGTAATTGTAGCCATGTATAGGGCCCCACTGGGAAATTTTCAGCTATTTTTGAAAAAAAAAGGCTTGGATTCTTTGTTGTGTTGTCTGTCAGACAGAGGTAAGCAAATTATTATTTGTCGGAATTTCAATATAGATTTTCTGAAAGAATCCAGTAGGAAGCTTCATCTTAAAGTATTACTTGGTTCTTTCTATTTGACAACAGTTATTGAGAGTCCTACTCGGGTAGTACAGGAAAGAAGCACACTGATAGATAATGTTTTTATAGACCAAGATAAATGTAATCAAATAAAAACTTTTCCAGATAAGAATTGTCTGTTTCATCATAATGCACAGTTAGTTACAGTATATGACATAGCTCCATACAGTAAAGCAAAACACTCCTCCAAAATAGTGCATTCAGTTAACGATATGGCAACTGCAAATTTAAGGGAAATCTTGCAACAGTTAGACTGGGATGAGGTGTACAGGAAACTTGATGCTAATTTAAAATTTAACCTATGTCGTAATACCTCTGTGAGAATTTTGGAAAGAGTGTCCCTAGGAAAACAGTAAAAGATATCCACATCTACATCCACATGGAAACTTTGCAAATCACTGCAATGTGCCTGGCTGGGGGGTTCATCAAACCATCTTCACAATAATTTTCTTTTATTCCTCTCTTAAACAGCATGCAGAAAAAACGAACACCTACATCTTTCTGTGTGAGCTGTGATTTCCTTATTTTATTATGATGATGCTTTCTCCCCGTGTAGGTCAGCGTCAACAAAATATTTTCGCATTCAAGAGAAAGTTGGTGATTGAAATTTCGTAAAACGATTTTGCCATAACGAAACACGCCTTTGTTTTAATGGTGTCCATCCCAAGACCAGTATCATGTCCATGACACTCTCTCCCCTGATTCGCCATAATGCAAAACGTGCTGCTCTTCGTTGAACTTTCTTGACGTATTCTGTTAATCCTATATGATCCCAGATCGTGCAGCAGTATTCCAAGAGTATGGATAAGCATAGTGTAGGCAGTCTCTTTAGTAGCTCCGTTACATTTTCTAAGTACCATCTCAGTAAAATGCAGTCTGTGGTTTGCCTTCCCCACAACATTTCCTACGTGTTCTTTCGAATTTAAACTGTTTATGATTGTAATTCCTGGGTATTTAGTTAAATTTACTTCCTTTGGTTTAGACTGATTTAACGTGTAACCGAAGTTTAACGGATTACTTTTAGCACTCATGTGGATGACCTCACAATTTTCATTATTTATGGTCAACTGCAATTTTCGCACCATTCAGATATCTTTTCTAAATCGTTTTGCAAATTTGTTGTGATCTTATGATGAGTTTACTAGATGATGCACATCTGCAAACAACCTAAGGTGGCTGCTCACATTGTCTCCTAAATCGTTCATGTAGCTAAAGAACAGCAGAGGGCCTGTAACACTAACTTGGGGAACACCAAAAATCACTTCTGTTTTACTCGATGGCTTTCCAACAATTTCCACGAACTGTGACCTCTCTAATAGGAAATCACGAATCCAGTCACATAACTGAGGCCATATTCCATAAGCTCGCAATTTCACTACAAGCTACTTGTGTGGTATAGTATCAAAAGCCTTTCAGAAGTCCAGAAATACGGAATCAATTTGAAGTCCCTTGTCAATAGCATTCAACATTTGGTTTGTGTAAAGAGCTAGTCGTGTTTCACAAGAACGATGCTTTCTAAATATGTACAGACTGTGTGTCAACAGACCATTCTCTTCAAGGCCATTCATAATGTCTAAACACAATATATGCTCCAAAATCCTGCTGCATGTCGACGTTAATGATAGGATAAAAATTGTAAGAAACCATCTAAAAAGCCACGGCTTGCTAAAGAGATAAAACTATCCTGTAAACAGAAGAGGGAAATGTATCTTTAAGCTAGAAGGGGTAATGATACAGAAACATCAAACATTATAAAAACTACTGCACTGTATTAAGGAAAATTATTAAAAAGTCCAGATGTATGTGCGTTATGTCTGAGACTAGCACCACTCATAATAAAATTAATACAATTTGTAGCATTGGTAAAAGGAAAACAGGCAATCGAATGCACAGGAAGACTATTTCTATGAAACTCAATGAAAAGTTTGTTAACAGAAAGTAAGAAGTAGAAAACATTTTAATATTCGTTTTTTAAATGTTGTGGACGAAATACGATCCAACTATTCATAATAAAATGCAAGGCTATTTATGGAGAGGCAATACCCATGCAATTTGGTAAAATTAAGACCCCACCCATCTCTCCTACTGAAATTAGGAAAATAATAGATTTAGCCAAAAGTAAGAGCTCACATGAAATTGATGGCATTTCCAACAAAGTACTAGAAGCTTGAAACTTCCAGGCAGATTAAAACTGTGTGCCAGACCTAGACTCGATCTCGGGACCTTTGCCATTCGCGGGCAGGTGCTCTAACAACTGAGCTACCCAAGGACGACTCACTACCCGTCCTCACAGGTTTACTTCCGCCAGTACCTCATCTCCTACCTTCCAAACTTTACAGAAGCTCTCCAGCGTACCTTGGAGGACTAGCACTTCTGAAAGAAAGGAAACTGCGGAGACATGGCTTAGCCGCAGCCTGGGGGATGTTTCCAAAATGAGATTTTCACTCTGCAGCGGTGTGTATGCTGATATGAAACTTCCAGGCAGATTAAAACTGTGTGATAGACCGATGCTCGAACTCGGAATATTTGCCATTCGTGGGCAAGTGCTCTAACAACTGAGCTACCCGAGGACGACTCACGCTCCGTCCTCACAGCTTGACTTCCGCAAGTACCTCGTCTCCTATCTTCCAAACCTTACAGAAGCTCTCCTGCGAACATTGCAGGACTGGTACTCCTGAAAGAAAGGATATTGTGGAGACATGGCTTAGCCACTGCCTGGGGGATGTTTCCAGAATGAGATTTTCACTCTGCAACGGTGTGTATGCTGATATAAAACTACCTGTTAGGTTAAAACTGTGTCCCTGACCGAGACTCTAGCTTGGAAACTTAGCCATTCACAGGAAAGTGGTCTAATAACTGAAATACCCAAGCACGACTCACGTTCCATCCTCACAGCTTTACTTCCTCCAGTACCTCGTCTCCTACCTTCGAAACTTTGCAGAAGCTCTCCTGCGAACCTTCAGGACTAGTACCTCTGAAAGAAAGGATATTGCAGAGACATGGCTTAGCCACAGCCCAGGGGATGTTCCCAAAATGAGATTTTCACTCTGCAGCGGTGTGTGCGCCGATATGAAACTTCCTGGCAAATTAAAACTGTGTGCCGGACTGAGACTCGAACTTTTTTTTGTAACCATATTTATTTAAATATATTAACAATGATACATTAAAAAAAGACATTTTATTCTATTAACCTATTATATTCCTAGTGTTGGTTAATATTACTGTCATTTTGTATGTTTTCGTTTTTATATTTTCCTTTTTAGTTTTTCTGTTATTGTTGTTCCTTAAATCCTTTTACATGGCCATTTGTCGTCTTTTTTTTTGAGGGGGTAGACATTGCAGGAGAGGTATAACAGTTTACATTTGGCATCGATGCATTGATTTTGAGTTTATGTTTCTGTATGTGATGCACTTGTGATGCCACAGGCACATTGTGTATTCTGGTTTGATCTCTTCCTCTAGTTAGACTGTTAAGTGGGACAGTATGAGGGAAATGTCACCATGATAGGTGGAGCAGAAGTGGAAGAACCTTTTTTTACATATACTACAGAATATACCTAAATTGAAGAAGAGAGAAAATTTTGTCATATTACATAAGAGGAGCAGAAAGGAGAGTGTGAGTAATCAATAGAATTTTATAGGCCCAAAGTAAAGGAAATCATTTAAAAAATATCTAATAATAGTAATGAGTAGTTGGCACTTTCCACTAAGTAATGCTCCTTTCCTAGTCAGTATAGTAAAAAAACTGATTTCATTAAGAAGAATCACTTTATACTACTATACTTCACTATTGGGACCTTTGCCTTTCGCGAGCAAGTGCTCTAACAACTGAGATACCCAAGCACGACTCACGCCCCGTCCTTACAGCTTTACTTCCACCCATACCTCGTCTCCTACCTTCCAAACTTTACAAAAGCTCTCCTGCAAACCATGCAGGACTAGCACTCCTGAAAGAAAGGATATTGTGGAGAAATGGCTTAGCCACAGCCTGGCGGATGTTTCCACAATGAAATTTTCACTCTGCAGGCAAGTTTGGAAGGTAGGAGACGAGGTACTGGCGGAAGATGAACATGACCGAAATGACAAGTACTATTGAGCTTACACAGAGCTCTAACTTTGATGATACATTGATGACAACAGATGAAACTACATCACGTATCTCCGCAAGCAACATTCTGCTCGCACAGGAAAACATGGAAAACGAAGATAACATTGTTTTTGATTATACATTACCGTCACCTATTGTACGTAAATGTCAATTTACAAAGTACAGTTGTTAACAACCAAAGTACATTAAATAGCAGCCAAAATAGCGCGCTTGCCGCGATACTTCAAAAACTTGATAGCTTGGGCACCGAAATAAAAAATACAAACACCAATTTGCGAACGGACATAAATACAAAATTTGACAGTTTGTCGCAAAACCTTACCATAGTCATACAAGACATAAACCACATAAAACAAGAGCAAAAACAAGTTTTAAGAGAATTTCAGGATACAGTCACACAGCAGATCAGTGATTGGACAAAGAATTTTCGCGAGGAGATGAATGTAAAATTTAAAGACATGGAAAAACAACTAAAACAAGATGTACCTTCCAAAGTAAACAATGACATTACAGGTATAAAACAGAAATTAGACACTTTTAACGAGCAGAATGAGACAGTAGAGCAGGAAATAAAAGCGATGAAAGACACACACACGAACCTGGAAGCTACACAAACACAATTAACTTTGAGAGTAAAGAACGTATCTACTGTAGTAAACAAACTGCACAAGGACTGCGAAAATATACCAGCAGCAATAGATGAACTCACTTTGAAAGTAGCATCACTTGAAATCGAATCAGGCTGTGCCAAAAAGGAAAGAGACAAAATTAATGAAAATTTATCTGACGTAATTTCAGAAGCTGAAGCAGGTACTTTAGACAAAACCAGTGCCGCAGTTGAAAAAGTTATTCAACAAAAGGAAAATAACATTACCGCCAAAATGAAACCAATTTGCAATCTACTGAGCACAGGATACGCAACTACATCGGTGAAACTGATACAGAGACACCAGTTGTACACAAAAAACAAAGTGCCAACCACAGCAAACCAAATTAATGTATGCACACAGATCATTTCAAACCCTACAAAAATGGCTCTGAGCACTATGGGACTTAACATCTGTGGTCATCAGTCCCCTAGAACTTAGAACTACTTAAACTTAACTAACCTAAGGACATCACACACATCCATGCCCGAGGCAGGATTCGAACCTGCGACCGTAGCGGTCACGCGGTTCCGGACTGAAGCGCCTAGAACCGCACGGCCACAACGCCCAGCCGCAAACCCCACAAACATTGCCAATAGTAATGACAGACCACAAAGTGTAAGTTTACATGGCATAACACCAGAATCAGTACATACACGAAGTGTAAATAATTATGACAGATCTGTAAACACTGCACAAAATGCAAACAGCTTGTCCACTATATTTGTGCATGAAGGTCTATTAAGACACCGTCAATTTCCAACATTTACAAGTGAAGGTAAGAAGATGAACCCTGTTGTGTTTATTAGTACTTTTCGACATGTGTTTCCTAGAAATTGGACGGAAGCACATAAGATCAGGTTTGTTGTTGGGTGCATGCAAGTCGATATACTTTTGTGGGCGACCGAGGTAGCTATCAATCGACCTAATATATGAAGAGAAAGTAGTAACTAATAGGGCGTCAGACAGCCAAACACCACAACAACGTGACTTGAACGGTCAATACAAAAAGCCAGACACGAACACAGAACAAAGCTGGTGCGCGTAACTGCGAGGATACATCAATCATGGTAATGGATGCGGGAATGGAAATGGCAGGAACAAGAGATTTCAACAAAACTTTCCACATAACAGGAACGGTTACCATCCACAAGCTAATTCAATCCATCCTCTCAAAATTATGCACTGCGTGTAAACGAAAACAGTCAGCCGCATTGGTGGCCAGCGCCTGGCAACAACAACATACAACACGCAGTACCGCAGCCAACCTTTGCGCAGCAAAATCACAATACGGCAACATTTCACAACAGCCATATGAACACACAAGAAAGCATGTTACGAACTGGAAATGATACACACTGGAGAAACAATCACACAGTACAACTGACAGAAGTTGTCCCGTGTACCGAAGTAGATCAGACTACACCGCAGGAAAACCCGAATTAGTCGTCCTTGAGCCCCATACTATAGACCTTATAAGCAATGGGGGCAAACCAGAGTTGCAAACATGTTTCATACGATTCGATGAGCAGGGATACATAAAGGACGATCTATACTTACATGAACTAAAATCGGCGAAAAAATACACTGGAAGAACAAGTGCAAACAGAATTCAGAGTGAAAATTCTTGGTATAGACGCACAGTTAATACGTGATACAGGGTCCACGACTAATTTAATGTCTGAAGCATTTTTCACTGAATTAAGAAGACGGAATAAATTTCCTACTCTGCCAGTACAAAACTGCAAAGTTCAAACCGCTACAGGCGGCAAAACCAAAGTAGTAAAACACTAAGTTCTTATCACCGTGAACACTGAACAATTCTCTGTGCAGTGTAATTTTTTAATAGTAGACAAATTTATAGTCAACTGCTTGATAGGTATGGACACATTTAGAACCTACAAAACCCAAATAGATATAAGTAATGGTAAGTGCCATTTCTTTGTGAAGGACCAAAGATTTTCTATCAGCCTGATTACCACACTAGAGAGATATGACAAAGTAAACCGAGAACCCCATGTCACTGTACAGTATTCATGTCCCACCTTGTATTTGTTGAACAAATGTGATATCGAACACGAGAACGACACTGCAGTTAACCAGGAATTAGAACAAAAATTGAACGAATCAAATATTCTAGATGCTACACAACGACAACAGCTTTCTGACTTACCTTTTAAATATGCAAGTGTTTTTAATAAGAATCCAGGAGTAATCAAATATTATGAACATAAATATAATGTCCATCCTCACGAAACATTTTGTGTTATTTCTTACCCTATACCGTGGGCAAAGCATGAAGCAGTTAAACAGGATATCAATAGAATTGTCGAATGGGGTATCATACAGCCATCATTTTCACCATATTGCAGCCCAATACTACCAGTTAGCAAACCTGATGGATCAATACAACTGGTTTTAGACGCTAGAGGCATAAACAAAATCCTAGTACCAGTAAGAACAAAACCAGATAATTTCGATGAACAACTGCCAAAATTTCATAATACCAAATATTTCGGCACCCTCGACCGCAAAAAAATCCTACTGGCAAATGAAGTTACAGTTATGAATTTCAAGTTCAACCCTTTGGCTCAAACATTAGCGCAGGAGTATTTATATCAGCTTTGGACAGGGTCTTAGGACCAGAATTGCTCAGTAAAGTTACCATTTATGTTGATGATATGTTAATAGCCACATCAACTTTGGCAGAACACATCAGTATAATAGAAAAGGTATTTCAGAGATTTACAAAGCATGGAGTAACAGCAAATCTAAAGAAATCTAACTTTGCCAAAGAACTAGTGAAATTTTTAGGGCATATCATATCAGAACAGGGTATATTACCGGACACAATGAAATTAAATGCCATACGTAATAGCCCACCCCCAAAGAACAGAAAACAATTGAATGTATATCTAGGACTAACTTCCTTTTTCCGAAAATTTATACCACAGCAGCTTATGAATTGCGATGCCCTACGTAACCTGTTGAGAAAGAATAAGCCTTGGTTATGGGATGAGAGATCCCAGGAGGACTTAACGAAAATTAAAAATGCATTAATATCAGCAAACATTTTGGGTCATCCTGAGATGTCCAAAGACTTTTGTTTAAGCACGAATGCCTCATCTCAGAGCTGGGGGCATGTTTGTTCCAGATACAAGAAGAAGAAGGAAAAACCATACCCAAAGTCTTCAGCTTTGCCAGCAGAACTTTATCAGAGGCGGAAAGATCATATTCCGTATCAGAACTGGAAAGTTTAGCAGTTATTTGGGAGTTTAAGAAATTTGAGTATTTTCTTTGTGGTAAAAACACTAAAGTCTATTGTGATCACCAATCATTATCTTTTCTCTTAACATGTAAACTATTACACTGAAGATTAGCGAGATGGTGTTTGTACCTGTAGGAATTTAATTTTGAAATAATATACATAAAAGATAGTCAGAATATTATTGCAGATGCACTGTCGAGGTTGCCACAGGGACTACACGAGTTCAGTGAACTGTTTGAACATGATCCAGAAATCCGTACATTATTGATGCAAAGTAGCACACAAAAATCAGACTCCAAAAATTTTGTTAAAAAATGGGAATGATATAATAGTAAGACAACAGGTGAAAGAAGGTAATAAAAAATCTTAACCAGAATGCAAACCACAAGTTAAGTAAATGGTATCAGTTATACAAAGGCGTTTTTTCCACAGGAAGCACGAAAATTCTAACCATTGGTGTGTATGCCTTCCAGAGGAATATATCGACGAATTTATCAATCACACACACGAAGTAGGGGGACACTACAGAGTAACAAAACGTACAGACAAGATCTCCAAACTTTATTATTTTCCTAATTTACGACGACACGTTTCACAAATATTAAAAAAGTGTAAAATTTGATAAAGAACAAAACCATCCAATATATCAAAGTTCACAGAACTATACCCCATACTAACCAAAACTCCACTGGAAATGGTTTCTCTCGATATGGCAAAGCCATATCCTAGAGCAAAAGGTGGTGTCAAATACATAATAGCTCTTTATGATATTTTCACAAAGTACATCAAACTTTATGCCATCAAAACCACTGCATCCAGTAACGTGATAAGGAGAATCGAAGAGGATTATTTACGAAGAGTAGGGAAACCCAGAGTCATATTAACAGACAATGCAGCCTATTTCGTAGGAAGAAAATTAAACAAATCTTGGTAAGTTTTTTCCACCCAGAGGCAAATCCTGTGGAGTGGGTGGTTAAAGAATTCCATAGATTTATAAGGACTTATGCTTATAATAAACATTCACTATGGATTGAATACGTGACTCCATTTACGTAAATAGTAAACAATCTCCCCCATTCTTCCACAGGTTTCACTCATAATGAAACTATGTTTAACACAATGCAAACTGATGAAAGGGAATCACCCATACCAAAATTACCTACTAAAGAGTTAACTTTACAGGATAAATTCAAACAAGCAATAATTATACTGGAGAATAATGCAGAATACAGGATGTGAATATACAACAAAAAGTTAAAACGAGTTACACATTTTTTTGAAGGGCAATGAATCCTCATGAGAACACATCCCAAATCGACAAGATCGGTAAGTTGAACAAAAAATGGCAATTAATATACTCAAGGCCATATTATTGAAAAATACCTTATCCTGGAACTTATAGGTTGGTATATGAAAAAACGGGGACAGACAAAGGTCTCCATCCTCACAAAGACTTAAAAGCTTTTCACGAGTAGTGAAACAAGTAAAAAAAAATTATGGGTACTTTTGAATGAAATATGCATAGACTTAAGTAATTTTCTTGTTTTGTAAGGAAAGACTAACATTTGACTGGAAGGAAGTGTAAAGAAACAGCTTCACGAGAAGCAAAATGCAAACTGGAGCAGCATACGACTCAGCTGTGCACGTTCAACAATGCATCTTTACATCAGTACTAGGGAAGAGACATTGACCTTGTGCAAGTGCAACAGGCTAACTCGCGGTGCAACCAAATAGAAACGCGTAGCTGCACAAGTATCAAGCGCAATTTCAAAATAAATAAGAACACATAACAACAATATTTACTATCAGGGAATGAAACAATGCAATATTACATTTTTATCAACATGCAAGGGTTGCGTCAATACTAAAATATATACTTGTAACCAGAATTCAAAGAAATCATTACAATGAAACATAAAGGACGGTTTAGCTAACAAAAGGATAAGATACCATAGGAGATTTCAAAGTAACTTTCTTTGCAGAGTAAATGAATAAAAGGAATACAAATGTAAGTAAATAAATATATAAACAAATAAGAATGAAATATGAAAAGTGTCTACAAACGAATGTGATGACCGACTATATGCATGGCCTATGAGCTATGAAACAAATTAGTTTTTAAGTTAGTTAGAAGTGTTTTATATTGCAGCGACCAGTGCATCGACATTGTGCAGAAGAGATTTACGATGGGTGTTATAGGTACCAAATGAAAAAACGGAGGCGCACCTCAAGGAAATGATTTAGTGATTAGTATGTCTATGTGTATATTTTGGTCATCAAGCAAATGAAGAATAAGAATATACATCGTCGTAGTGCAACTACAAAACATTTACCTGTACCTACTGACTACAAAGTGCACATAAACACGGAGGCATGTGACCTCAAATAAAACTAATCAATTCATATCAATTCATATGCGAATGTAAACGACATTTCTGCATAATCGTAAAGAGGTAAGCATGACGTAATGCAAAAACTTTTGCGTTACGAACATGAAGCTACACGTAAACAATTACAAGCAACACAAAGGTATATGATATATGATCGTTAATACATTTCAGTTCCATGAAAAAGGAGTTCCCTGATAAGTGATTTAAGAATGGACGAATAGCATTTCCTTAGTAATCTATAAACCATTAGAACAGTATTCCTTATTCCCTCCCCAACACAGGTGGCGGTGCCAAAGCGTAGTTAAGTCGGCAACGCGTATCCTAGGAAAATATTCATCTCTCACAACTGATGTATGTGTGACTGGAAAATAAAATTTGGATGCATTAAATGCATATATAGTAACACAATGTAAAGGAATGTAAATAAGTAACTTGTATTTATGTACAAAGGAATTTTTTGAAGTTAAAAAACGAACTGTACTTACCAGTAACTGTAATTGGAGAAGGAATTTTGTAATGTTTTAGTATTTAAGAATTTTCTACGTTTGATACAAATAATGGGTGTAATGTCAGCTTTAGATATAAGCCACTGTAATATGCATTGTTACATCATAATGTTTATATGAATTTTATGTGTATATCAAGCCATATGTTAAAGATGAACTTGAAAAACTAACAGAAAGGGAAAAAACCTCGAGGACTAAAAACAATTGTCATACCAAAGTGAACAACGAAATAGATAGTGGTATCCAAAAGCATGTGCAATAGTGCAACGAATCAATTATGGTGATGTCATGCTACACAACGTCTGATATATTAATCAGCAAACAACAGTTGTGTAAGCATCACTTATCTTGCCGTCGGGTGTTGATGTACAGTAAAAAAAAATGGTTTAAATGGCTCTGAGCACTATGGGACTTAACTTCTGAGGTCATCTGTCCCCTAGAACTTAGAACTACTTAAACCTAACTAACCTAAGGACATCACACACATCCATGCCCGAGGCAGGATTCGAACCTGCGACCGTAGCTGTCACGCGGTTCCAGACTGAAGCGCCTAGAACCGCACGGCCACACTGGCCGGCGGGACTGATGACCTCAGATTTTAAGTCCCATAGTGCTCAGAGCCATTTGAACCATTTTCGCATTCGGAGGAGAAAGTTGGTGGTTAAAATTTCGTGAGAAGATTCCGCCGCATAAAAAAAGCCCTCTGTTTTAATTATGTCCACCCCAAATCCTGTGTCATGACAGTGAGACTATCTCCCCTACTTTGCGATAATACAGAATGTGCTGCTCTCCTTTGAACTTTCTCTATGTAATCTGTTAATCCTATCTGGTAAAGATCCCAGGCAGCGCGACAGTACTCCAAAATAATATTGACAAGTGTAGTCTGGGCAGTCTCTTAAGCAGATCTGTTTCTAAGTGTTCTGCCAATAAAACACCATCTTTGCTTTGCCTTCAGCACAACGTTTTCTATGTGTTCTTTCCAATTTAAGTTGTTCATAATTGTAATTCCTAGGTATTTAGTTGAATTTATGGCTTTTAGATTTGACTGATTTATCGTGTAACTGAAGTTTAACGGATTTCTTTTAGCACTAATGTGAATGACCTCACACGTGTCATTATTTAGGTTCAGTTGCCAATTTTTGCACCATACACATACACTATGTGATCATAAGTATCCGGACACCTGGCTCAAAATGATTTACAAGTTCGTGGCGCCCCCAATCGGTAATGCTGGAATTCAGTATGGTGTAGGCCCACCCTTTGCCTTGATGATAGCGCAGTTCCAGACTGAAGCGCCTAGAACCGCTCGGCCACTGCGACCGGCCGATGTGCAGTATTCACCCCACTGAAAATGTGAATACGATGGAGAAGATCCTTCCCGGGCCGTATAAAAGATGAATTATCTGCCGCAGCATCGGTTCTTGTAGAGTAAACGCACATGCACCGCACTCACAATGGAAGACCACGCCACAGCAAATTATTCGACTGATAGTATGGCACTCAGAGTGAAAATGACACTAAAAGTGCGAGTGGAAGCGCGGACGACCGTACCCAATAATATGTGGAAGATTTAACGGTTGTTGCGCAGTCAACAAACATATTTAGCGCGCATGTGCACAGAGACTAGAAATGTTGCCAAAGAGACAAGTAACCTCTCTTGGAGCGCCCTCATGTAAATACTTGGTAAATTATCATTCCATATGTAAGTTGTGAGTTTTCCTATAAGATAATGTATAATCTAAACAAGCTGACATATCCCAAAGATACAAAGAGAAATACACTGACAAATAAAGGTCATTGTACCTCTTGTGGCACAAACTTAAATTTAAGCTGTACAAGTGTATACAAAACACTATGCGCCTCTATTGCATGTCACCGCACAGCGTGGGGACAATTGTATAGGTACATAAGGAAAAGCCCCAACAAGCTATGACAAAAACTTAAAACCGATGATAATAGTTATTTCCGCGGCCGCTGTAAGAGTCGATAAAGTTATATTTTCCTACGCCAGTAGACAAATAGTAAATGATAAAAAAAACTCCTTTCAATTTTTTGTCAATTAATAGAGAGACTCTGTCTTTAGTCCTCATGGAGACAAGACGTTTTTCTTGTGAGTCAATGTGTTGTCTGAATAATAATCCTATGAAAATACTAAGTCCGAAAATTCGTGTTCTTTTGTGCAAAACCACGAAAGTTTTCTTTCTTCCGCGCATCACCTCAATGACAGGTCAAAAAGCGGCCTTCATCGGAAGAAGCTCGATTAAGAACTGTTATACACATGGTCCCCCCCCCCCCCCCCCCCCGCCTCACATGAACCACGGACCTTGCCGTTGGTGGGGAGGCTTGCGTGCCTCAACGATACAGATAGCCGTACCGTAGGTGCAACCACAACGGAGGGGTATCTGTGGGAGGCCAGACAAACGTGTAGTTCCTGAAGAGGGGCAGCAGCCTTTTCAGTAGTTACAGGGGCAACAGTCTGGTTGATTGACTGATCTGGCACTGTAACACTAACCAAAACGGCCTTGCTGTTGTGGTAATGCGAACGGCTGAAAGCAAGGGGAAACTACAGCCGTAATTTTTCCCGAGGACATGCAGCTTTACTGTATGATAAATGATGATGGCGTCCTCTTGGGTAAAATATTCCGGAGGTAAAATAGTCCCCCATTCGGATCTCTGGGCGGGTACTACTCAAGAGGACGTCGTTATCAAGAGAAAGAAAACTGGCGTTCTACGGATCGGAGCGTGGAATGTCAGATCCCTTAATCGGGCAGGTAGGTTAGAAAATTTAAAAAGGGAAATGGATAGGTTAAAGTTAGATATAGTGGGAATTAGTGAAGTTCGGTGGCAGGAAGAACAAGACTTTTGGTCAGGTGAATACAGGGTTATAAATACAAAATCAAATAGGGGTAATGCAGGAGTAGGTAAATAATGAATAAAAAAAATAGGAACAAGGGTAAGCTACTACAAACAGCATAGTGAACGCATTATTGTGGCCAAGATAGACACGAAGCCCACGCCTACTACAGTAGTACAAGTTTACATGCCAACTAGCTCTGCAGATGATGAAGAAATTGATGAACTGTATGATGAGATAAAAGAAATTGATGACTATCTGACAACCTCAGCTACGGACAGGTGTTGTTGTTATACCTCGATGTGGACAGCTGAAAATGTGTGCTCTGACCGGGACTCGAACCCGGGATCTCCTGCTAACATGGCAGACGCTCTATCCATCTGAGCCACCGAGGACACAGATGAATAGCGCGACTGCAGGGACTTATCCCTTGCACGCTTCCCATGAGACTCACATTCCCAACTGTCCACAATTCTACATATGTATTACTGTACCTTATAGACATTTGCCCACCCACTATATGTATTAATATAAAAGAAATTATTCAGGCAGTGAAGGGAGACGAAAATTTAATAGTGACTGGTATTCGATAGTAGGAAAAGGAATAGAAGGAAACGTAGTAGGTGAATATGGATTGGGGCTAAGAAATGAAAGAGGAAGCCGCCTGGTAGAATTTTGCACAGAGCATAACTTAATCATAGCTAACACTTGGTTCAACAATCGTGAAAGAAGGTGGTATACATGGAAGAACCCTGGAGATAATAAAAGGTTTCAGATAGATTATATAATGGTAAGACAGAGATTTAGGAACCAGATTTTAAATTGTAAGACATTTCCAGGGGCAGATGTGGACTCTGACCACAATCTATTGGTTATGAACTGTTGATTAAAACTGAAGAAACTGCAAAAAGGTGAGAATTTAAGGAGATGGGATCTGGATAAACTGAAAGAACCAGAGGTTGTACAGAGTGTCAGGGAGAGCATAAGGGAACAATTGACAGGAATGGGGGAAAGAAATACAGTAGAAGAAGAATGGGTACCTTTGAGGAATGAAAGTTTGAAGGCACCAGAGGATCAAGTAGGTAAAAAGACGAGGGCTAGTAGAAATCCTTGAGTAACAGAAGAGATACTGAATTTAATTGATGAAAGGAGAAAATACAAAAGTGCAGTAAGTGAAGCAGGCAAAAAGGAATACAAACGTCTCAAAAATGATATCGACAGGAAGTGCAAAATGGCTATGCAGGGACGGCTAGAGGACAAATGTAAGGATGTAGAGGCTTATCTCACGAGGGGTAAGGTAGATACCGCCTACAAGAAAATTAAAGAGACCCTTGGAGAAAAGAGAACCACTTGCATGAACATCAAGAGCTCAGATGGAAACCCAGTTCTGAGCAAAGGAGTGAAAGCAGAAAGGTGGAAGGAGTATATAGAGGGTCCATACAGGGGCGATGTTCTTGAGGACAATATTATGGAAATGGAAGAGGATGTAGATGAAGATGAAATGGGAGATATGATACTGCGTGAAGAGTTTGACAGAGCACTGAAAGACCTAAGTCGAAACAAGTCCCTGGGAGTAGACAACATTCCTTTAGAGCTGCTGACAGCCTTGGGAGAGCCAGTCCTGACAAAACTCTACCATCTGGTGAGTAAGATGTGTGAGACAGGCGAAATTCCCTCAGACTTCAAGAAGAATACAGTAATTCCAATCCCAAAGAAAGCAGGGGTTGACAGATGTGAAAATTACCGAACTATCAGTTTAATAAGTCACAGCTGCAAAATACTAACGCGAATTCTTTACAGATGAATGGAAAAACTGGTAGAAGCTGACCTCGGGAAAGATCAGTTTGGATTCCGTAGAAATGTTGGAACACGTTGAAGCAATACTGACCCTACGACTTACCTTAGAAGAAAGATTAAGGAAAGGCAAACCTACGTTTCTAGAATTTGTACACTTAGAGAAAGCTTTTGACAATGTTGACTGGAATACTCTCTTTCAAATTCTGATGATGGCAGGGGTAAAATACAGGGAGCGAAAGGCGATTTACAATTTGTACAGAAACCAGATGGTAGTTTTAAGAGTCGAGGGACATGAAGGGGGAGCAGTGGTTGGGAAGGGAGTGAGACAGGGTTGTAGCCTATCCCCGATGCTATTCAATCTGTATATTGAGCAAGCAGTAAAGGAAACAAAAGAAGAGTTCGGAGTAGGTATTAAAATCTATGGAGAAGAAATAAAAACCTTGAGGTTTGCCGATGACATTGTAATTCTGTCAGAGACAGCAAAGGACTTGGAAGAGCAGTTGAACGGAATGGACAGTGTCTTGAAAGGAGGGTATAAGATGAACATCAACAAAAGCAAAACGAGGATAATTGAATGTAGTCGAATTAAGTCAGGTGATGCTGAGGGAATTAGATTAGGAAATGAGACACTTAAAGTAGTAAAGGAGTTTTGCTATTTGGGAAGCAAAATAACTGATGATGGTCGAAGTAGAGAGGATATAAAATGTAGAATGGCAATGACAAGGAAAGCGTTTCTGAAGAAGAGAAATTTGTTAACATCGAGTATTGATTTAAGTGTCAGGAAGTCGTTTCTGAAAGTATTTGTATGCAGTGTAGCCATGTATGGAAGTGAAACATGGACGATAAATAGTTTGGACGGGAAGAGAATAGAAGCTTTCGGAATGTGGTGCTACAGAAGAATGCTGAAGATTAGATGGGTAGATCACATAATGAGGAAGTATTGAATAGGATTGGGGAGAAGAGGAGTTTGTGGCATAACTTGACCAGAAGTAGGGATCGGTTGGTAGGACATGTTCTGAGGCATCAAGGGTACAGGAGGGCAGCGTGGAGGGTAAAAATCGTAGAGGGAGACCAAGAGATGAATACGCTTAGCAGATTCAGAAGGATGTAGGCTGTAGTAGGTAGTGGGAGATGAAGATTGCACAGGATAGAGTAGCATTGAGAGCTGAATCAAACCAGTCTCAGGACTGAAGACCACAACAACAACAACATACACATGGTCAAAAGATAAATACTTATGGCGGAAGAAGATGAATATAACCTAGGACACCAGATGTAAGTTCACGACACCACTGGCTCAAAAGTGAAAGTTAATTTATTCGCTGCAAAAAACTCATAAAAATGAAATATGCCTTTTTTTTTTTGTCATCAGTCTACTGACTGGTTTTATGCGGCCCGCCACGAATTTCTTTCCTGTGCTAACCTCTTCATCTCAGAGTAGCACTTGACTTGCAACCTACGTCCTCAATTATTTGCTTGATGTATTCCAATCTCTGTCTTCCTCTACAGTTTTTGCCCTCTACAGCTCCCTCTAGTACCATAGAAGTCATTCCCTCATGTCTTAGCAGATGTCCTATCATCCTGTCCCTTCTCCTTATAAGTGTTTTCCACATATTCCCTTCCTCTCCGATTCTGCATAGAACCTCCTCATTCCTTACCTTATCAGTCCACCTAATTTTCAACATTCGTCTATAGGATCACATCTCAAATGCTTCGATTCTCTTCTGTTCCGGTTTTCCCATAGTATACAGTCAATTTGTTTAATTGTATATATATATATATATATATATATATATATATATATGTATATGTATACTATGGGAAAACCGGAACAGAAGAGAATCGAAGCATTTGAGATGTGATCCTATAGACGAATGTTGAAAATATATATATATATATATATATATAAATTTGCACACCAGGAAGGATGTACTGCTGCTGCTGGTTGTCATTCTGTGCGTGTTTTTAAATAATAACAATGATATAAAAAGTAACTTATGATTTACTGACATTTTTTCTTAACGATCTTATCTTTTATTTACAATAGTTTTTTACTGTAATTTCTTATTAAATTTTTCTTTACAAGGCTATTTGATATACAAATGGCATACTTTTCAATTATGATAATTTTTGTAGCAATTTTTTGCTATTTGTTGTACAGACCGTGGGGTTTTCTTATACAAAGAAATTTTTTCTTATACACAACAATTTTCAGTCTTTATGCAGTTCTTACTTCCAAACTATTTTCTTCTGAGAACTTACGACTAGCACATATAAGATCTAAAATACATTTCCCATTTTGTTTCTGTATACACTTTTATACAATATGTACATTAGATTTGATCACTCTGGTTATAAAATATATAGTTCTTTCAATTTACCCACTATGTAATCAACGGTTTCTGATCTACATATATGAGGAATGCGGACTATCCCCAGCAGGTGAAGAGAAAAACCACACACACACACACAATAGTTTTTCATATAGTATGCAGACAATATATAAGCACACGTAGCGTGCAATGAAGCATTCATACTCTGTTACACACATAAAAATCTATGACAAAACGGCTCATCAAACTATTCTGCACGTACGCACCAACTATTTACACATAGCCACACACTTGACCACTCCAGTGAACAGTGTGAGTACTGGAGGGTTCTGATTCCACCCCCACAGATTACCGTTTGTCGTCGTGATGGGACAGTCCTACTTTCAGTTACAGTGCAATATGGCTCTCATAGCCTTGCAGAACAAAAATTACCTGGCGCACCATGTGTGGAGCTGCACCAACGCTTTCAAGAAGACATATCTTGTAATCTTCGATCGTGAAGGCCTCAGAGGCCGCACGATTCCCACCTTTAGCCTGCCTCTGGATGATGCCTACATCTGTATGGTAGGTATACATCTTTCATCTGAGTCCTACAAACTCCTTAATCTCCAAACCATTTGTCTCGTCTTTCATCACCTTTTTGTTATGAGGTGTTATCCCAAGAGTATTATCAACTGCATAATCGGACCAATCGAATTATTCGTGATTTCACTTGATTACTTCATATGAATCGCAGCCTTTCACCCAGTTGATGAAACAATCTGCGTCAATATAAAGCAACTTAGGAACGCAGAATTTCAGATTAGCAAAGTCATAGTGAAAGCGGTACATGTGGAGTATGAAGAGCTCGAGAATACAAATACCAAGATAGACAGGTTTCATGAAATGCACTGAAAGCGACTAGTCTCTAATAGAATATGGTGGCCCGTTTGAAATTTGGGCTGGTGATGCAATCTCTAGCGGCGTAACGCCTATCCCACTGGTAAACTAAGTAAATTTTGCGGTACTCTCTTAACATTCTCGATGCTTTTTTCGAGAACTGAATTAGTCATTAATTTGTAAGAGTCTTTTTCGAAATTGCACGTCGTGAGAGCCCTCTGCTTCGTTTTCAAATCGATGTACTCCTTTTACCAGAGACGCTGCTTGATGGAGATTCATCCGCAACGTGAGACACTGAACGAGGTTTCTGTAGTGGATAATATAGTGACGTTTGTTACCCAGTTTTGTCAGCAGCTTCGGGATGCAACCGTTTCATGGACCAAGTTCTCCAAACACAGAGCCGTGCAGATGTGGTTGGGATATTCTAGCTCTATCTCCAGAATTTATCCCTCATCAGCATCATCAGCCACATCAAGGATCTCTCCTTCCTTCAGTCTATCGACCATCTGTTTGGACAGACATCAGACATTGCCATAAAAGTTGTTTACATGCAGGTAAAGAATGTAACTTAAATCGTCAGATGGCCTGTACTCCTCCTCACTAATTTGCAGATTATTCTACTTCTTCTCACTCATTTCCAGATTATTCGCCTTGGCATACCTGTGCACCCACCGGCAAAGCCCACCCCCCTGAATCCTGCCGCTGCAGTCATGGACTGTGCGGCTGGTCCCGGTGGAGGTTCGAGTCCTCCCTCGGGCATGGGTGTGTGTGTTTCTCCTTAGGATAATTTAGGTTACGTAGTGTGTAAGCTGAGGGACTGATGACCTTAGCAGTTAAATCCCATAAGATTTCACACATATTTGAATTTTTTTGAATCCTACGTTCAGATGTGAGGGTCATGTCAAGAACGCGAGAAAGACCGATGGTGACCCGCGTCTTCCTTAGCATTGCGTCCCATGAAAGCCCAAGCGCTGTGAAACAGAAGACAGCCCGACGAAGTATGTACTCAGGCATACACTCCAGAACTTCTTGAAAAACTCCGCGAGTAGCTGGACTTCAGTGTTCATGTATAATCTGGCATATTTGCCTAAACTGGTGTTGCAAATCTCCTTTCAGACTTGCACTACATGCTCATAATCCACATCCGATATGGCAGTGTCTGTTAGTTTACTGGAAAATGAGGATATGTTGGTCAGTGTGGTTTCATTAAGTTTATCCATTGACTCCACGTATTTGTATGGAAAGACCCCCTTCTTCGTCAAAGACTGTGTCATCAGGATTGTAACTCTAATGATATGCATGTCCTCGGCACACATCTTCTCATCAAGGTTTTGAAGAGACACGTGGATGAAGCAAAGCAAAACTAGGAACTGGAGCGTTATCCCTGGTGTGATTCTTATTGAGAATGAGATGTACTTCTTAATGGTATCAGGAATGACATTAGCGTTATCATCCTTCAACTCGAAATCACCCAAGTGCTGAACTAGGAAATGGGCGTCATAGCCGCTCAAATTGTGGAAAAAGACGTGTGTGTGTGCCATGGCATCCCACATTGAGCACAGCTGCAGGAAGACTGTAATGTTATAAACGACCAGTAGCATTTGCTTACAACTTACTGATCATTATGCTATAGCTGGAAAAGTGTCGTGCTGCACCCGTCAGAGAAAACTTTAAAAGGACCTGCTAATGGGTTCTTATTCACTTCTGTGTTTCACCATATACGAGGGCCGTTCAGAAAGTAACCTCCGGTTGATTTAAAAAAATACACCAAGTTAAATAAAAATATTTTAATATATACATCTTACAACTACATCTTTGCACTATTTTTCTACATAGTCTCCATAGCGATTGAGGCACTTATCGTATCTCTTCACAAGCTTTGAAATTCCTTCTGCATAAAAATCACCCACTTGTGCCTGGAGCCAGCCTGTGACCGCATCTTTGAGCTCTTCGTCGTCATCAAACCGCTGTGACCCGAGCCATTTCTTCAAATGCATGAAGAGGTGATAATCACTTGGCGCCAGGTCTGGGCTGTAAGGTGGATGGTTGATAACGTCCCACTTGAAGGACTCAAGAAGGGCCGTTATTCTGCGAGCAGAGTGAGGACGGGCTTTATCGTCCAAAAAAACGATACCGGAAGTCAGCATACCACGGCGTTTGTTCTGTATAGCCCGTCGTAACTTTTTTATTGTTTCACAGTACACGTCTTGATTAATGGTTGTACCACGTTCCATGAATTCAACCAACAACACCCCTTTGGCATCCCAAAACACCGTTGCCATCAGTTTTCTGGCAGAAAAATCTTGCGAGGCTTTTCTTGGTTTGGTAGGCGAATTTGAATGTGCCCACATCTTTGATTGTTCTTTTGTCTCAGGGTTCACGTACTTAATCCAGGTTTCGTCACCGGTCACGATTCTGTTTAACAATGGTTCTCCTTCGTCCTCATAACGTGACAGAAAGTCTAATGCAGAGGCCATTCTTTGAGTTTTGTGGTGGTCGGTAAGAATTTTGGGAACCCATCGTGCACAGAACTTACGGTAACCCAATCTTGCTGCCACTATGTCGTACAAGAGAGTCTTAGAAATCTGTGGAAAACCAGTAGACAACTCCGACATTGAGAAACGTCGATTTTCACGAACTTTTGCATCAACTGTCTGAACGAGTTCGTCAGTCACCAATGATGGTCTACCACTCCTCTCTTCATCATGACCGTTTTCTCGTCCACTTTTAAATAAACGTACCCATTCACGGACAACTCCTTCACTCATAACTCTTGGTCCGTACACGGCACAAAGCTCACGATGAATAGCTGCTGCAAAATATCCTTTGGCTGTAAAAAACCTTATGACAGCACGCACTTCACATTTGGCGGGGTTTTCTATTGCAGCACACATTTCAAACTGCCACAAAAACTAAACTAGCGTAGGTACGACGTTCACTCGACCACGGCATGATGCCGACTGACCTGTTGAGTGCGTGAACGCACAGATGGCGTCGCTACTCCCCCCACAACCCGCACTGTGACCAATCGGAGGTTACTTTCTGAACCGCCCTCGTATATCTCATATTTTATTAACTTCCAACAACCGAACCGTAACAATCAGAATTATAGTGGTCAATCGTCTCGCTGTGAGTATGGCCGTATTGTTTCCAGAATGAGATTTTCACTCTGCAGCGGAGTGTGCGCTGATATGAAACTTCCTGGCAGATTAAAACTGTGTGCCCGACCGAGACTCGAACTCGGGACCTTTGCCTTTCGCGGGCAAGTGCTCTACTGGCAGAAGTAAAGCTGTGAGTACCGGGCGTGAGTCGTGCTTCGGTAGAGCACTTGCCCGCGAAAGGCAAAGGTCCCGAGTTCGAGTCTCGGTCGGGCACACAGTTTTAATCTGCCAGGAAGTTTCATGGCCGTATTCCTTATCTCGAAGTTAAGTGATTCAGATTTTGGTTCGTATCTGTGCGGGAGAAAAATGAGGGCGTAAGAAAAGAAACAACGAAAAAATAGTTCTGATGGCTTGTGTGCTCTTACTGGACGGGAAGAAATTGAACGTTCGCGACCACCAAAATGTGCCAGAGCTGCGGTGTCCATATTATTCGCATGTACAAGGGCCATTCACGACAGGAAACGAGAGAAACCGGGAAGTACCCGCGTTATCACGCACTCAGCGCAGATAGGGGAACGCAGGAATGCGACTCAAGGAGAGACAGTTTGGAGATATCACGCTTGGAGTTTTAACTGTTGCTTGCGTAAATATTAACGATGGTTTTCCGAGTATAGATTAAGACACGTGTGACACAAGTAACATTGTCAGTTACAGCGATATGAGAGTTACACTAAATACAAAACGTTGAGTGGTATGAAGAGGAAAGACCCATAAGTTTCGCAAGTGGAAATAAACTGGCACGTAAGAAACCTACAAGCAGAAGAAGGGTTAATGCCTTGTCAACGTCGTAATATTTAGCGTTGGAGCCCAGGGATAAGAATGAGAAAGGAAACGGCTTTGTACGAATAATAATCCCATTACTATGCCTTTAGTTATTTAGGGATAAAACAGAAAACCTAAATCAGAATTTTTGGACCGGAATTTGGATTCTTGTCATCACGAAAACGAGGTGTGCTGCCGAAACAGCTCATAAATTAGTGTAAAATTATAAATAAAACAAATTTATGTTAGTGCTGTAAATCATCTGGTAGGCTGCTGAGATAGAAGTATAATATCTTACTCTATAAAGCTTGTGTGACATTTTCATGTGAGTATTAGTTTATTTGCAGTTTTCTTTTGACTGATACGTAGATTCAAAAGAGATCAAGCGTGTTGCACATGAAGTTATCTGTACAAGACATAATTTTGTAAAATAAGTTTTAAATATATCACTATATTTCAACATCACACTGTTTTACAAAGAGAAATTAAATAGGTAAGAACGTAGAAGAATCGAATGAGAATGCGGAAAAAAGAGGACGAGAGAAGAAGAGTAATTATATATCAAAAAATAAAAATAAATAAATATGTCTTATTGCCACCGTTTGGCCGTCTAGCACGCAGATATATGCTGATTCACAATGCAGAAGACATGCTGTGTGCCACTGGTTACCACAAAGTTTTAAATCCAGACAAGGTCGAGGATGGTTCTTACTAATCCCCCACTCGAATTCCACAACTTGACCTTCCGTACCAAATACTGACAAGAAAACCAAATAAAGGCAAGAACTCATCCAAAACTAATCTGTACAATCGAAATATCGTGAACTGGACAGATTGCACTTACTGAAGTGTGTTTCGTGCAGAGCGTAATTGTTACCGGTAGCTTAAAAATATCTTCGGTCAGAGAGACAAACGGAAAGAAGCCATACATCGTGACAACGAGACACGCTAAGACCAAACTCCAACCACGGCAGCTTTCCTGAAGCAGTACAGCAATAAAAAATAGTAGTTGTAGTTGAGGCTCGCTATTATACGTTTTCTTTACTCTAAACACTGTTTCGTTCTCATTCTATCAGGATATTTAAGATACATTTTTAGCATTATATTCACTCTCATAGTGCAACTGATCTATAAATGAGAGAGAGCTCAAAATTCTTACACACAATTAGAGTCATTAGTCAAAGCATCTCATAAAAAATCTTATAATAGTATAAAAACGGGACACTATTCCCCTGAGGTACCATTTTCTTTGGAACCACTGACTGCACAGCTTGGAAAAATAGAGTACAGACAACATTCACATCAAGTGTTTTATGCCTCCAGTTTCCTTCCCCGATGCTTATCTGTGAAAAAGACAAGTAATTTATTTTACTACAACAAAAATATTTAAAAATGTAACTCAAACGTCACCGACATCATCATCATGTTATAAATTTTTCACGAAATAATAGGCAAGGGAGGTGGAGGAGGTCATTCTAAATATCTGTACCAATTTTTGTTTAACTTCAGTCATTTAGGAGGAAAGTTTACCTGAGTGATGAAAATTCAAGTTTTCAGTAAATCGCAAAAGAGGATTTACAGATTTATTAATTTACCACTACGCTCGTTTAGAACATTCCAGCTGCATACTCCAGTTGTCCTGTTTTCTTATCCTCCATACTCTTTCTCTTCATTCTTTTCTTTATCCTTGACTCCTTGGTAGCAGCTTCTGCAGAGGTCTCTGCTTCAGTTATCCGCCGCTTATCAATAGCAGTTAGAGCTGATGCCATATTACTTCCTGTCTGGATGTTCAATTTCTTCATAACATTGATCCTTGAAATTGCACCTTCATTGGATGTTATTATTGCAGTCATTACACCAATCTTCAGCACTGTCAGCCCAGCAAATACAGTTTTGGGTATTCTCTCCCATATACAGTTGTTGAAGCTTTCATTTGCATTCTGAGAGAGACCTTGCATACACTTCCTAAGCAGATTTTTATTTGTCAGATCCCCATATATAGGCCTAATTACCTCCATTACAGCAAGTGGCAAAAAATGCTTGTGGGTATATTGTATGCTTGTAGCATTGCTCAGCCAGTACCTGCATCACGAATCTTCCACTTTTGGACACAAACCATGCTGTGGGCTTTCATCTGTTGACATCTGTGAAACCATGTTGCCCAAACAACTCGTCTCATGTTCTCTAAATCTCCTACATTTCTCCTTACTGCTAGTCCATAATATTGAGTCAAAGAATCAATTTCACTTTCTGCAAGACAACCTGGACCACCTATGTGTTTTCCGTCTGACAGTTTTTTTCCACTGAAGTCTTTACATAATTTTCTCAGCCGAGTTCCCATTCTTTTTTGTACACGCCCAACACATTCAAGCTTTTCTATCAGAGAGTCACCATGTGATCCGCCATTAACAATAGTAGTGTGTTCTTTACAGTCTCCATCCCCAAGCTAGCCTACATACCTCACACCACGACTGACCTCTAATCTTCAAACAATGTTTAGAACTCCTTTCGTTTCCATGTTTCCACTTGTGCCATCAAAGTTGTTTACACAAACATGGGAGCCAATAAATTTACTCGAACAACCCTGGCAGTGCTTTGTTAGGAAGGGGAAACGCTGCTCGAATGATGTGCATATCCTCCCGAGGTAGAGTTTCAGTAAGTTTCTGGAGTGGCACCTGCATAAAACGTTGTGAATTAAGGAGGAAGAGCGTAATTCTTGGGGTCATTTGTTTGAAGAATGAAATATATCTCTCAACGCTTTCAGGTAGGGCACTGAACTGATTTTTCTCTATGCTAAAACCACGCAAGTGTTCAACAAGGAAGTGAGTGTCATATCCACTTATATTATGGAAGAGAACGGGTATGTGCCTTGGTAACTAGTACTTCAAATTGCATGTATAGAGAGCTGACAGCGGTCCCTATGAGGAGTTTCCACTTTTCTGTCTAACGACAGTCCACAAATATGACAGCCAACTGAGTTTTTGCACAAATCGTCATTCTTGCTGGCTTTCAAATAAAAAAATGAGGTGGCCCTCAACTATGTACCCTCAGAGTTGAAATATTAAAAGTTTTGGCTGGTTTCGTTGTCTAGGGGTTAGGATACGTGGTTGCCGCATTGCAAGTCAAATACTGCTGAGTCTACAGTACACAATATGAATATAGGCTATACATGAATCGAATGATCGAAGGTTCCAATCACTTGGCAACTGCGAATTTTGAATGTAACGTAGAAATTTATAAATGAAAGATTGCAATTAAATAAAATCTGCAGTTACTGTTTCTAACGACCTTAAATGATGAGTACGATAGCAGAAGTACCTTTAAGAATGCCGTTTATTACTGCAAACACTTATTGGTGTCGATGATCCAGCAGTTAAATAAAATATAAGTTGAATAACAGGGAAACAACAGATTCCTACTTCACATAATCAGTTATGAGCAAAACATAGCTCGCGAGATATTCACTTCTAAACGCTTACTACGTCTTCACTGCAGAAGCCAAGGAAATCTCACAAGTGCACAAGTCGGCACTACGAAATATTTCTATCTCCCGCGACCACGCGCAAACTGCTCAACACTCTCCAAGTATTTCCTGCTTCCCGTCCAGCACTCTCTGTGTCCTCTCTGCGTCCTGATCGTTGCGCCGTCCTGTTCAGTACTCCCCCTCCATTCTTCGGTTGTCACCTACCGTAGAAACGAGCGCTGTGATTGGCTATAGCGCTCGCACCATGTCTCTTGAAACGTAACATACCATTAAGACCCACTTAAAACGAACATTTTCCAGTCTAATTCAGGATCGCACATGTAAACAAAATATGTAATATGTCTAAAAATTATTGTTACTAAACTAATTATTACACCCCAATTACCTTAAAGTACAGAAGCTCTGTAAATGAAGGGAACATTTTCCATGAAGGGAACCTCTAGTAATTAATAAAATATGAAAATGCATTATTGTAATTTGGTATTCGAGAAGTTATACTCGAATAAAATAACAAACACAAACTAATACAGAATTGTACTTGCTGTTCTGGAGCAAACATAAGTTTATACATGCATTTTCAGTTTTTATATGTTAATTTTAATTGTTACTTAATTAAAAGGTAATTTTAAACAATGCCGAGGATTGTTTGGGATTGTTAAGAAAGTGTAAATAGATACAGCCACATTGGCATAATGAGTCAGCCTGGTTTTGGTTTTTGAGCAGTGAGCATGTAGCTGCTCCTCTTGTATTGTAAGTATTGTAGGCTAATGTAGTAATACTTTGATTCTGTTTTGAAAGTATGATAAATATGATGAAACTTTACACAATATTAAATTAATTTAACTCTCCAGTAGTTAATTTACAGTCACCATTAATGGATTCAGGATGACGACAGTGCCAGATCCTGAGTAACTATGAGTAACCTCATTATTACGGGTAGTTAAGTCGGGTTTCATCTCCAAGTCAACGCACACTCACAAACATATTAAAACACATACGAAATACTGGATTTAAGGTTTAAATAACTTGAAATTTAGTAAATATTCCTACCGCTGGACCATAAACACTCTCTAGCACACATTATTAAATACATAAACAAATAAAATAAACACATATAAAGGGAATAGAAACCACAAGAAGGCAAGTAGCCTAATGTCTCTGTGCTTTCTAAAACACAGTAAATATTTAACCATTTTTTTCATGAATAGTATACATCGGATATAAACAAAGACATAGAGGAATAAATATACAGGGTGATTCAAAAAGAATACCACAACTTTAGGAATTTAAAACTCTGCAACGACAAAAGGCAGAGCTAAGCACTATCTGTCGGCGAATTAAGGGAGGTATAAAGTTTCATTTAGTTGTACATTTGTTCGCTTGAGGCGCTGTTGACTAGGCGTCAGCGTCAGTTGATGCTAAGATGGCGACCGCTCAACAGAAAGCTTTTTGTGTTATTGAGTACGGCAGAAGTGAATCGACGACAGTTGTTCAGCGTGCATTTCGAACGAAGTATGGTGTTAAACCTCCTGATAGGTGGTGTATTAAACGTTGGTATAAACCTGAACGTCAACTACCCGAGGCGATGGATCGGCCGCCAGGCAGCCCGTGACAGAGCACTTCATCACTGGCCTCCAAGAAGCCCTGATCTTACCCCCTGCGATTTTTTCTTATGGGGGTATGTTAAGGATATGATGTTTCGGCCACCTCTCCCAGCCACCATTGATGATTTGAAACGAGAAATAACAGCAGCTATCCAAACTGTTACGCCTGATATGCTACAGAGAGTGTGGAACGAGTTGGAGTATCGGGTTGATATTGCTCGAGTGTCTGGAGGGGGCCATATTGAACATCTCTGAACTTGTTTTTGAGTGAAAAAAACCTTTTTAAATACTGTTTGTAATGATGTATAACAGAAGGTTATATTATGTTTCTTGCATTAAATACACATTTTTAAAGTTGTGGTATTCTTTTTGAATCACCCTGTATTTATAAGCATGCTGCTACCAATTTTTCGTGTAACTGTGGAGTACTTATGGCCTGACGCGATTAATAGTAATCGACCACTTTGACCTCCAATAACTCACGTAATATTCAAGTTACATGCCTGTAATTCACCAATTTAGGTTTACACTAATAGCTTTCTATAGACACGTCAATCGACAAAATCTGACAAACCGTTTAGATTTTGGAAATTCGCTGTATAGTTTACAGTCAGATACTAAACTTTATCCAAGAAAGATGTTAAAAATCTGATTACACCACCAGAGTCGTTGTGCAAATAATGGCAATGTACATGTTTCTTTTTAAGGTATCATGATTCTTCTGGCTATTATTAATTTCTACATGAGCTGTGAAATGTGTACTATTATGGTTTCACAAAGTCCGCTATCTTTGGCACTCCCGGCATACACTTCTCCTTCATCGACACAAAGCACAGTCCTCGACACTGCGCCAACATGGAATTCCCAGCCACGCGGTCGACCTGGACCACACACTGGGGCTGCCCCTCTTGCTCCGGCACCACCCAGTTGCCGTCGAGCCGCGGTCCGCCGAGAGGCCCCCGCGTGGCCATGCCAACTCCAAACTTAGAATATTTTCAGAGCACCACAACTCGCCCGTTATCTCACATTCTCCTTAGATTTTGGCCATGGGCACGCTGTTGCTGTAAAGCTTATCAACCTCCCGCGGAAGTTCTTCGAGCTCATTGAGAAGCCAAACCGCAGGATTATTCCCGACATAGGATATGTAGCAATTAAGACTTAAATCATAGGGCGATACAATTTGGTTCGCTGCCACGTATGGTACGTGTTCCTCTGTAAAGGTGATGTGTGAGGTTTTAGGATCACCTTCAGAGCGGGTCACAGGAGCGAGGAGGCATTCAAATTCGCCGTACACTACAAACGGGCATCGCTCCTTGTGGTGAGTATTCTTGAACTTTATGAATTCGTTTTACTCAGCAGGCATACTAATACGAACCGGGTCATTGGAAGCACAGTCTACTAGATGCGCCGCTAATTACGTGTCTGAGGGGAAAAAATTCAGGCACCTGAAGCAAATATGCTATTTTTTCTCATCGAAGGATAAGAGCGTATTTACATACATCTTAGGCTCATGGGCAAATTTTGAGTAATGGAGAGGGCCAACGACTATATGCTGTTTCTGCTCATGTGACTTGCTCCTGGCTATAAATATTCCGATATTCTGCGCATCAAATTTACTTATGTCCCGGATCTTGACAGGTAACTCGATACCGTCAAAGTCATACCCAGGGAACATGTTTTTACACATATGGTATATTTCTGTACGCTGCGGATCTTTCGTGTAATTACTCTCGTAAACCAGGATTGATCATGCAAAACAAGCCTGATCCTTCTAATATGCTATATCTTTAGGTAGCTCGATATAGCTGGACCCTCCATTTACTGGATCACAAACAGGTGTATGGATGTCCAGACATAGTATGTCGATTGACACGCAATCAACATGGATTTAGAAAAATCGTTCTTGTGAAACACAATTGGCTCTTTACCACACGAAGTGTTGAGTGCCTTTAACAACGGATTTTCAGACTGATTGCGTATTTCTAGATTTCCAGAAGGCTTTTGACTCTGTACCATATAAGCGGCTTGTATTGCAGTTGCGGGCTTATAGAATATCGTCTGTTACGTGACTGGATTGGTGATTTCCAGTCAGAGAGATGACAGTTAGTAGTAATTGGCGGAAAGTCATCGAATAAAACAGAAGTGATTTATTGCGTTCCACAAGGTAGTGTAACAGGACCTCTGCTGTTCCTTATCTATATAAGTGATTTAGGAGACAATATGAGCAGCCGTCATAGGTTGTTTGTAGATGATGCTGTCGTTTACCTTCTAGTAAAGTCATCAGAAGATCAAAACAAATTGCAAAACCATTCTGAAAAGATACACTATGTGATCAAAAGTATCCGGACACCCCCAAAACATACGTTTGTCATATTAGATGCATTGTGCTGCCACCTACTGCCAGGTACTCCATATTAGCGACCTCAGTAGTTGGGGTTGGGTTCTTTGGGGAAGAAGACCAGAAATCGAGGTCATCGGTCTCATCGGATTAGGGAAGGACGGGGAAGGAAGTCGGCCGTGCCATTTCAAAGGAACCATCCCGGCATTTGCCTGGAGCGATTTTAGGGAAATTGCGGAAAACCTAAATCAGGATGGCCGGACGCGGGATTGAACCGTCGTCCTCCCGAATGCGAATCCAGTGGTCTAACCACAGCGCCACCTCGCTCGGTACCTCAGTAGTGATTAGACATCTCGAGAGAGCAGAGTGGGGCGCTCTGCGGAACTCACGGACTTAACGTGGTCAGGTGATTGGTTGTCACGTATGTCATACGTCTGAACGCGAGTTTTCCACACACCTAAGTATCCCTAGGTCCACTGTTTCCGATGTGATAGTGAAGTGGAAACGTGAAGGGACACGTACAGCAGAAAAACGTACAGGCCGTCCTCGTCTATTGACTGACAGAGAACACTGACAGTTGAAGAGGGTCGTAATGTGTAATAGGAAGACATCTATCCAGACCACCACACAGGAATTCGAAACTGCATGGGGATCCACTGCAAGTACTATGACAGTTAGGCAGGAGGTGAGAAAACTTTGATTTCATGGTCGAGCGACTGCTCATAAGCCACACATCACGCTGGCAAATGCCAAACGACGCCTCGCTTGGTGTAAGGAACGTAAACATTGGACGATTGAACAGAGGAAAAACGTGTGTAGTGCCAACAGTAAAATTCGGAGGCAGTGGTGTCATGTTTGCACCCCTTGCTGTTTTGCTTGGCACTATCACAGCACAGGCCTACATTGATGTTTTGGTTCAAATGGTTCTGAGCACTATGGGACTTAACTTCTGAGTTCATCAGCCCCCCTACTACTTAAACCTAACTAACCTAAGGACATCACACACATCCATGCCCAAGGCAGGATTCGAACCTGCGACTGTAGCGGTCGCGCGGTTCCAGAATGTAGCGCCTAGAACCGCTCGGTCACTCCGGCCGGCCAATTTAGGTTTTAAGCACCTTCTTGCTTCCCACTGTTGAAGAGCATTTCGGAGATGGCGATTGCATCTTTCAATATGACCGAGGACCTGTTCTAATGCACGGCCTGTGGCGGAGTGGTTCCACGAAAATAACATCCTTGTAATGGACTAGCCTGCACAGAGTCCTGACCTGGATCCCATAGGACACCTATGGGATGTTTCGGACTGCCGACTTCGTGTCAGGCCTCACCGACCGACATCGATACCGCTCCTCTGTGCAGCACTCTGTGAAGAATGGGCTGCCATTCGCCAAGAAATCTTCCAGCACCTGATTGAACGTATGCCTGCGAGAGTGGAAGCTATCATCAAGGCAAAGGGTGGGCCTACACCATACTGAATTCCAGCATTACCGATGGAGGGCGCCACGAACTTGTAAATCATTTTGAGCCAGGTGTCCGGATACTTATGATCACATAGTGTATGTGTATGGTGCAAAAATTGGCAACTGAACCTAAATAATGACACGTGTGAGGTCATTCACATTAGTGCTAAAAGAAATCCGTTAAACTTCAGTTACACGATAAATCAGTCAAATCTAAAAGCCATAAATTCAACTAAATACCTAGGAATTACAATTATGAACAACTTAAATTGGAAAGAACACATAGAAAACGTTGTGCTGAAGGCAAAGCAAAGACGGTGTTTTATTGGCAGAACACTTAGAAACAGATCTGCTTAAGAGACTGCCCAGACTACACTTGTCAATATTATTTTGGAGTACTGTCGCGCTGCCTGGGATCTTTACCAGATTACATAGAGAAAGTTCAAAGGAGAGCAGCACATTCTGTATTATCGCAAAGTAGGGGAGATAGTCTCACTGTCATGACACAGGATTTGGGGTGGACATAATTAAAACAGAGGGCTTTTTTTATGCGGCGGAATCTTCTCACGAAATTTTAACCACCAACTTTCTCCTCCGAATGCAAAAATGGTTCAAATTGCTCTGAGCACTATGGGACTTAAAATCTGAGGTCATCAGTCCCGCCGGCCAGTGTGGCCGTGCGGTTCTAGGCGCTTCAGTCTGGAACCGCGTGACCGCTACGGTCGCAGGTTCGAATCCTGCCTCGGGCATGGATGTGTGTGATGTCCTTAGGTTAGTTAGGTTTAAGTAGTTCGAAGTTCTAGGGGACTGATGACCACAGATGTTAAGTCCCATAGTGCTCAGAGCCATTTGAACCATCATCAGTCCCCTAGAACTTAGAACTACTTAAGCCTAACCAACCTAAGGACATCATACACAACTATGCCCGAGGCAGGATTCGAACCTGCCACCGTAGCGGTCGCGCGGTTCCAGACTGGAGAGCCTAGAACCGCTCGGTAACACCGGCCGGCAATGCGAAAATATTTTGTTGACGCCAACCTACATAGGAAGAAACGTTCATCATAATAAAATAAGCGAAATCAGAGTTCGTATGGAAATATATGGGTGTTTGTTTTTTCTGCGCACTATTATAGATCGGAATAACAGAGAATTATTGTGAAGGCGGTTCGATGAAACCTCTGCCAGGCACATAAGTGTGATTTGCAGAGTATCCATGTAGATGTAGAAGCAGATATTTGGCTGAGAGCTTTAGCTGATCTCTTAATTTCCATCTCGGAAAATCACGTGGACTCGCGAAACCACCCGGCGATTGATGTGGTCCGCGTTACACGGTATTATCCACACAAAGATAATGAAGACTTGTGTCTTCAACGCCAGAGGTATGTTTGAGATGGTGTGACAGTACAATGCAGAGAATGCACCGCAACTAATGGCGGGATACTGTGGGTTATTGACTACTTGAGGAGCTCCATTTCCACGACAAGAAGGCACGCTCTTAGAAACCCAAAAGGGTCGCGGTACTTTCCTGCCTGATTCTTGATCCTTGTGTACGAGATTCACTTCTCAAAGGCATCTGCAATCACCGAGTATTCTAATTGCGATATAGTGTCACTGACCTAATATCCTCCACTAAAAGGATGATAGAGGGAACTGCCGCTAGCCACAGTATCATCCCTGTTACTAATACCACTACTGCCAGGGGACAAAGTGGTCCATCCTGATGATGATGGTGAGGTGCACAGAGGTACACGCTGAGGCACACACGCCTTGAGACGTCGACGATTCCGACGAGGATGAGTAGGTTGAGGCGGTGCTACTGGGTCAGGCCAGTGGGAGCAGCCTGGCTGCAGCGACAGCTGCCGATATTGCTCCTCTAGGCTTCAAATGCTAGCTTGAGCTCGATCCACGGAGGCCAGAGCGGTGCTGGGGTACCAGCTGCAGTGGCTTCGGCCTCTCGCGTCACAAGTAGCGGCAGTGAGGCGTGTCTCACTGTGCCACGCTTTGGAGAGGCAGGCTTAACCGCCACCAGTACCCGCGCCATAGCATCCTGCGGGTATGGAGATGTGACCACTTTAAAATAACGAAAATATTAAGTGCATCGCCTGCTGCTACAAGAAAAGAAAGAAGCAGAGTGAGTAATTACCTTTCCCAGTCTTGGTCCATGGCGTGAGCGTTTTATCATTTTCGGGTACCTCCACCACCTGTTCAGGAATGTCATCCTCCTCTAAAATGTCCAAGTCCCACTGCTTTTGTAACTCCTCTAGAGCCATCTCCCTGACCCATTCAGGCATCCTGTCGTCGAAATCTATATGATTCCACAGATCCATCAGAATCCTTCTTTTTCCACTTACAGGGCTGCTCGGCTGTCTCAGTGGGTGCTGGAGACTGTTGCAGTTGGTGAATAGTCTCCAGCTGTCTGTCCATGGCGTCTAGTGCCTCTAGAATTGTTGCTGGTATATGTTTTTTTTTTTTAATTTTACTGCTACCACTTGTACAAAGATATTTTTTCTATACTTACGCGGCTGTCGCGGGTTTGTTTTCTCTGCTGGAGGCTGTTCCACAGCGTGTGGCTGGTGTATTTTTTCAGTTTCCAGCATCGTCACAAGACTGGCTTCCATTTCAGCCATTGAAGCTATAACAAGAAGGAAAAAAAAAAAAAAAACCACCGCGACAATACAAGAACAAGTTACGCTACTACCATGAAGATCTTTTTTTTATACTCACATGGGAGTTCTGCTTGTGGGCTTTCCACAGGGAGAGTCCGCTCCTCCTCCTCCCATCTTTCCTTGCATTCTGGATAAAATCCTGGAGTTGGGCTGTAGCAAGGAAAAAGAAACGGAATTATTGAGGAGAATTTGTTAACACCCGAAATATTTTTACGATTTCGACATCATAACCACATATTCCCCCCCCCCCCCCCCCCCCCCCCCATGAACCATGGACCTTGCCGCTGGTGGGGAGGCTTGCGTGCCTCAGCGATACAGATAACCACATCGTAGGTGCAACCACAACGGAGCGGTATCTGTTGAGAGTCCAGACAAACGTGTGGTCCCTGAAGCGGGGCAGCAGCCTTTTCAGTAGCTACAGGGGCAACAGTCTGGATGACTGACTGATCTGGCCTTGTAACATTGCCGGCCGAAGTGGCCGTGCGGTTAAAGGCGCTGCAGTCTGGAACCGCGAGACCGCTACGGTCGCAGGTTCGAATCCTGCCTCGGGCATGGATGTTTGTGATGTCCTTAGGTTAGTTAGGTTTAACTAGTTCTAAGTTCTAGGGGACTAATGACCTCAGCAGTTGAGTCCCATAGTGCTCAGAGCCATTTGAACCATTTGAACCTTGTAACATTAATCAAAACGCCCTTGCTCGGCTAGTACGGCAAATGGCTGAAAGCAAGGGGAAACTACATCCGTAATTTTACCCGACTGCATGCAGCTCTCCTGTATGGTTCAACGATGATGGAACCTTCTTGGGTAAAATATTCCGGAGGTAAAATTGTCCCCAATTCGGATCTCTGGGCGGGGACTCCTCAAGAGGACGTCGTCATCAGGAGAAACAAAAGTGGCGTTCTACAGATCAGAGCGTGGAGTGTCAGATCCCTTAATTGAGCGGGTAGGTTAGAAAATTTAAAAAGGGAAATAGATAAGCTAAAGTTAAATATTGTGGAAGTTAGTGAAGTTCGGTGGCAGGAGCAACGGAACTTCTGTTCGGGTGAATACAGGGCTATAAATACAAAATCAGATAGGGGTAATCCAGGAGTAGGTTTAATGATGAGTAAAAATATAGGAACGCAGATAAGCTACTATGAAAAGCATGGTGAACGCATTATTGTAGCCAAGATTGACACAAGGCCCACACCCACTACAACAGTGTAAGTTTATACAACTATAGTGTTAGTTTATATGCCAATTAGTGCAGCAGATGACGAGGAGACTGAGGAAATGTATGATGAGATAAAAGAAATTATTCAGATGGTTAAGGGAGGCGAAAATTTAATAGTCACGGGGGACTGGAATTCTGTAGTAGGAAAAGGAAGAGAAGGAAAAGTAGTAGGTGAATATGGACTGGGATGGAAGAGGAAGCTGCCTGGTACAATTTTGCACAGAGCATAATTTAATCATAGCTAACACTTGGTTAAAAACCATGACAGAAGGTTGAATACTTGGAAGAGACCTGGAGAAACCAGATTTCAGATTGATTATATAATGGTTAGACAGAGATTTAGGAACCAGATTTTAAATTGTAAGACATTTCCAGGAGCAGGTGTGGACTCTGACCACAATTTATTGGTTATGAACTGCAGATCAAAACTGAAGAAACTGCAGAAAGGCACGATTTTAAGGAGATGGGACCTGGATAAAATGAAAGAACCAGAGGTTGTAGAGGGTTTCAGGGGGAGCATTAGGGAACGATTGACAAGAACAGGGGACAGGAATATAGAAGAAGAATGGGTAGCTTTGAGAGATGAAACAGTGAAGGTAACGGAGAATCAAGTAGGTAAAAAAGACGAGGGCTAGTATAAATCCTTGGGTAACACAAGAGATATTGAATTTAATCGATGAAAGGAGAAAATATAAATATGCAATAAATGAAGCAGGGTAAAGGGAACACAAACGTCTAAAAAATGAAATTGACAGGAAGTGCAAAATGGCTAAGCTGGAATGGCTACAGGACAAATGTAAGGATGCAGAAAAAAATGGTTCAAATGGCTCTGAGCACTATGGGACTTAACATCTATGGTCATCAGTCCCCTAGAACTTAGAACTACTTAAACCTAACTAACCTAAGGACAGCACACAACACCCAGCCATCAAGAGGCAGAGAAAATCCCCAACCCCGCCGGGAATCGAACCCGGGAACCCGGGCGTGGGAAGCGAGAACGCTACCGCACGACCACGAGATGCGGGCTAAGGATGCAGAAGCATATATCACTAGAGATAAGATAGATGCTGCCTATAGGAAAATTAAAGAGACCCTTGGAGAAAGGAGAACCACCTGTATGAATATCAATACTCAGATGGAAAACAGACCTAAGCAAAGGAGGGAAAACAGAAAGGTGGGAGTATATAGAGGGTCTATACGAGGGAGATGCACTTGAGGGCAATATTATGGAAATGGAAGAGGGCGAGAGGAAGACGAGAAGGGAGATTTGATACTGCGTGAAGAATTTGACAAAGCACTGAAAGACCTAAGTCAAAACAAGGTCCCAGGAGTAGACAACATTCCGTTAGAGCTACTGGTAGCCTTAGGAGACTCAGCCATTACAAAACTCTTCCTTCTGGTGAGCAAGATGTACAAGACAGAGGAAATACCCTCAGAATTCAAGAAGAATATAATAATTCCAATTCCAAAGAAAGAAAGTGTTGACAGATGTGAAAATTACCGAACTATCAGTTTAATAAGTCACGGCTGCAAAATACTAACACGAATCATTTACAAAAGAATGGAACAACTCGTAGAAGCCGACCTCGGGGAGGAATGGTTTGGATTCCAAAGAAATGTAGGCAATACTGACCCTACGACTTCTCATAGAAGATAGGTTAAGGAAAGGTAAACCTACGTTTATAGCATTTGTAGACTTAGAGAAAGCTTTTGACGACGTTGGCTGGAATACTCTGTTTCACATTCTAACGGTGGCAAGGATAAAATATAGGGAGCGAAAAGCAATTTATAATATGTACAGAAACCAGACGGCAGTTATAAGAGCCGAGGGACACGAAAGCGAAGCAGTGGTTGAGAAAGGAGATATTATGCAGTCTGTATATTGAGCAAGCAGTAAAGGAAACAAAAGAAAAATTTGGAGTAGCAATTAAAGTCCACGGAGAAGAAATAAAAACTTTGAGGTTTGCCGATGACATTACAATTTTGGCAGAAACAGCAAAGGACTGGAAGAGCAGCTGAATGAAATGGAAAGTGCCTTGGAAGGAGGATATAAGATGTACATCAACAAAAGCAAAACGAGGATAATGGAATGTAGTCGAATTACGTCAGGTGATGCTGAAGGAATTAGATTCAGAAATGAGATACTTAACCCTTTGTTTCCTGACATAAGATAAAATTTACTTTTTAACATTTTCTTTGCAGAATTTATGCTGTTGTGGCCTCAAATGATGGTAGGATTTTTTGTAAAATTTTATTTTATTTTTCACAACTTTCTCTCCTGGTACTCAGAAGTACCGTCAGACTCCATGGACAGAATCACAACATGCGCAGAAAAATGCTCCAATTTTTATAACTTGTACTTAATGCCACATAAATATTAAATATTTTTACATTAGAAAATTAATTAACAGAAATATGATATTTCTGAATTTTTTTAAAATTTCGCATAAATTTATTCTAGAGCAACTTCACAATACATAGTAACTTACCTATACATTTTTGACAGTATATACATATCACATATTTAGTGATACCTCATGATATTGTAGGAAACAGTTCTTTTTCTCATTGCAACACAAATACACTTTACATGTGCTACACTGAGAATGTTGTCTCGACTGAATTTTATTTTTCGCACACATTTCGCATCGTCCTCTTTTACAACTGAACACTACAAAATGGTTCCCTCGGTTGCCAAGACGTGCATCCTTCAGAACAGAAAAGCTATCCTTCCTTCTCTTTGGGAGAGTTATTTCATCTTTACCATAGTTTCTCTTTTTGAGATTTGGCACTTGCTGTTCATTCATTACCCCAAGTGCCACAGCACGCCTGAATTCCAGCAGTGGCAGTGCCCCATGTAGATCACTGAAAATGACGTAAGCATTGACATAAGCAATTTCTATTGCTCCCCAGAAGGGACGGTGCCACCATTTCTTTGATCCCTTGTCAAGACCATAAGTTGAACGTAATCTGTTTGCATGATCCACACCACCCATGTTTTTGTTGTAATCACATACAATAACTGGACATGGTATAGTCATACTAGTTCCATCTTTCTGTTCTCTTGTCACTACGCTCTGTTCAGTGCTATGGAAGTTTGACGCAAAATACACTACTTTATTTTCCTTCCATTGAAATACTGTTAGGTCTAAAGATGACTCTCTGTGATTTGATTTAGACATTTTTCTTTAGGTAAATTCCCTGGCAAACCTTTCCTGTTTGTTCTAATTGTTCCACAGGCAAATGTATTTAGGGATTTCTGTGTGAGAAAAAGTGGACAGAACAACTAGTGAGAGGTAACGCACTGTTGCTACAATAAAGTGTTCGCACAAAGTGACGGTACTAATAAGTCGGCCTTATAATTTCCACTTTATCTCATTCACTTGAAACGTAATGCTTCAAACTATTATAAAAAAACAAAGAAGGTAAGTACGTACAATGGAAAACTTAACGGAAGTTTCAATAAATTGCGCACAAATTCAGGCAACACCATGGAAACAAGCACATACAATCTTCTGTTTTCACAGCAGCGCGCGAAAAACAAAGCTCTGATCGCTAGAGAGGTCTATGTATTGCACAATAACATCTATGAAACAGTAGAGCAGAGTTACTGTTACGTACCGACAGGCTCTCAGATCACGAAACTGCACCACGAGAAAATAATGAGAATCAAAACTTACTGGTACTTTTAAGCACCGTCAGGCAACAAAGGGTTAAAGTAGTAAATGAGTTTTGCTATTTGGGAAGCAAAATAACTGATGATGGTCGAAGTAGGGAGGATATAAAATGCAGACTGGCAATGGCAAGAAAAGCGTTTCTGTCGAAGAGAAATTTTTTAATGTCATGTATAGATTTAAGTGTTAGGAAGTCCTTTCTGAAACTATTTGTGTGGAGTATAGCCATGTATGGAAGTGAAAAAGACAATAACGTTTTGAAATGTGGTGCTACAGAAGAATGCTGAAGAATGGGTAGATCACATAACTAGAGGAGGTACTGAATAGAATTGTGGTACAGCCTGACCAAAAGAAGGGATCGGTTGGTAGAACACATTCTGAGACATCAAGAGATCACCAATTTAGTACTGGAGGAAAGCGTGTGGGTTAAAAGTCATAGAGGGAGACCGAGGGATGCACACAGTAAACAGATTCAGAGGCATGTAAGTTGCAGTATTTACTCGGAGATGAAGAGGCTTGCACAGGACAGAGTAGCATGGAAAGCTGCCTCAAACCATTCTTCAGACTGAAGACTACAACAACAACAACAACAACAACAAAACGACCACTTATTTACAAAAATAAATCATTATTTACTTATATGGCAGTTCATATTCTTCAATTCTACGTCACTTTCCGCTAACACTGATGCCATCGGATGTGCACTTTATTTTTTCAAAACTGACATAAATACACAGGCGAAATGACAATGGCAGAATGAAAGCGACTGCATCATGACGAGGATTTATATACCCCTCCACCCACCAATTCACCCAGGGCTATATTACCGAATTTATGAAGTGGTACATACATGCATAAAAAAAGTTTTTCATCACCCCGGTTCCCAGAACTCCTGAAGATAGACGTTGACTGTGGATATTGTATCACAGACACAGTCACTTTGACTGTTCGGAGATGTCACTAAACCCACCCAGACATGTAAACAACCATGCATGAGCAGCGCCTATTAGACGGAAGGGGTCCGACAGCCGATCAGTTCCAGTCATTCCACCAGGAAGGAGGTATACGGTTCGTTTTGTCTGTAGTTCAACCATGCCTAGACGGTCAATACCGCGGTTTGATTGCGTCCGAATTGTTACTTTGTGCCAGGAAGGGTTCTCAACAAGGGAAGTGTCCAGGCATCTTGGAGTGAACCAAAGCGATGTTGTTCGGACATGGAGGAGATACAGAGAGACAGAAACTGTCGATGACATGCCTCGCTCAGGCCGCCCAAGGGTTACTACTGCAGTGGATGACCGCTGCCTACGGATTACGGCTTGGAGGAACCCCGACGGCAACTCCAACATTTTGAACAATGCTTTTCGTGCAGCCACAGGACGTCGTGTTACGACTCAAACTGTGCATGATGCTCAACTTCACTCTCTACGTCCATGGCGAGGTCCATCTTTGCAGCCACGACACCATGCAGCGCAGTACAGATAGGTCCAACAACATGCCGAATGGACCACTCAGGATTGGCATCACATTCTCTTCACTGATGAGTGTCGCATATGCCTTAACCAGACAATCGTCGGAGACATGTTTGAAGGCAATCCAGTCAGGCTGAACGCCTTAGATACACTGTCCAGTGAGTGTAGCAAATTGGACGTTCCCTGCCGTATTAGGATGGCGTTATGTGGGCCTACGTACGCCACTGGTGGTCATAGAAGGCGCCATAATGGCTGTACAATACGTGAATACCGTCCTCCGACCGATTGTGCAACCATATTAGCAGCATACTGGCGAGGCATTAGTCTTCATGGACGACAATTCGCGCCCCCATAGTGCACGTCTTGTGAATGACTTTCTTCAGGACAACGACATCGCTCGACTAGAGTGGCCAGCATGTTCTCCAGACATGAACCCTATCGAACATGCCTGGGATAGATTCAAAATGCCTGTTTATGGACGACGTGACCCACCAGCCACTCTGAGGGATCTACGCTGAATCGCCGTTGAGGAATGGGACAATCTGGACCAACAGTGCCTTGAGGAACTTGTGGATAGTATACCATGACAAATACAGGTATACATCAGTGCAAGAGGACGTGCTATTGGTTATTAGAGGTACCGGTGTATACAGCAATCTGGACCACCACCTCTAAAGGTCTTGCTGTATGGTGGTTCAACATGCAATGCGTGGTTTTCATGAGCAATAAAAAGGGCGGAAACGATGTTTATGTTGATCTCTATTTCAATGTTCTGTACAGGCCCCGGAACTCACGGAACCGAGTTGATACAAAACTTTTTTTGATGTGTGTAGGATATGCCGTACCTTATATTTACAACTTGCCTGTGCTCTTACCTTAACAGACTCCGTATGGAAAGCCGGCCGGTGTGGCCGAGCGGTTCTAGGTGCTACAGTCTGGATAGCTGATGATAAAACATTTAGAGGAAATACAACCTATGCTATAGTGTTGTACAAGATTTTCACAACAAGTACCGATACTTTAGCGATGTGAAAACGCATGTGTGATCCGATTTCTTCTGACAGCAAAACATAAATAATATCGTACGATATATTTCCCAAGTTTTTATTGGCTAGGATGCTATTGCGACTCACAAATAGATGTAAGTGTGTTTCATTTGCAAATGATTCTGCTACAGGAGTCCTGTATACAGGAGCGGAGAGTACAAGCCATACTGCGACAATGGGTCACGGTTGTTACCCATCCTTACGTTCCTCCCAGCAGCAGCTATTCACGTGTAGATTGGCAGGAGGCTACTCCCCTGCACCTCAGTGATAGCCTGCTGTTCTATCATTATTACTAATCCATCCCGTTTAGGACCACTGGTTACACTGGCTGGAGCAACTCCTAGTGCTAGATTAATAGCGAAAATATCCATTCCACATCCAGCAGTTATTGACGAAACTGGATGAAACTACTGTCTGCTCTTTAATCAATGGCAACTACTCCTGGCCAACTCAAATTGTTTAAATAAACGATATTCTGCACTGAACACAAAATAAAGACTTACATCTGTCCTCTTCGGCAGCTCAGCAAAGACAGAAGATCCCTCTCAAGTGGAGAAGGAGAAGGGGAGGGGGGGAGAGAGAAGTGGGAGGGCCAATAGCGCCCTCTGGCGGTGGTGTTGCGAACTATGTCAGTTGGTCTCTGAGCCTCAAGGTGAACACACAAAATCTGATATTCCGACAAATTTGAACTTACGCCATGTTTTGAATTTCTGCCAAAATTTCAATTCCTCGCTATTTCCAGGGAGGGGGGGGGGAGGAGGGAAGGGGAGGAGAGGAAAGGGGGAAGGGACCCATGTGCCAGCTGGGGAAAATCAATGAGATTATCAGGTGCTAGGGGGTAATTAATTGATTAGAATAATTAATTCGATGTAAATTTGATACCAAAAGCACGTCAGAACGCAGTTTGCTCTGCTACTGTCATGAACACTTAGTGTTTGTGTATTTGCAGTGAGCCACATTTATCATATTCAAATAGCAAACTTGACCTATGACACTAAACACATGTAGATTATAAGACATACAGTGAAGCGCCAAAGAAACTGGTTAGGCATGCGTATTCCAATACAGCAATATGTAGAATACAGCGTTGCAATCAGCAACGCCTATATAAGACAATAAGTGTCTGGTGCATTTGTTAGATTGGTTACTGCTGCTACAATGGCAGGTTATCAACATTTAGGTGAGAAACTTCCTGGCAGATATCAGCGCACACTCCGCTGCAGAGTGAAAATCTCATTCTGGAAACATTTAGGTGAGTTTGAACGTGGTGTTACAGTCGGCGCACGAGCGATGGCACATAGCATCTCCGAGGAAGCAATAAAGTGGGGTTTTTCCCATGCAACCATTTCACGAGTGTACCGTGAATTTCAGGAATCCGGTAAAACATCAAATCTCCGATATCGCTGCGGCCGGAAAAAGATCCTGCAAGAACGGGACCAACGACGACTGAAAAAAATCGTTCAACGTGACAGAAGCGGAACCCTTCCGCAAATTGCTGCAGATTTCAATTCTGGGCCATCAACAAATGTCAGCGTGCGAACCATTCAACGGAACATCATCTATAGGGACTTTTGGAGCCGAAGGTCCATTCGTGTCCCCTTGATGACTGCATGATACAAAGTTTTGCGCCTCTCCTGGGCCTGTCAACACCGACATTGGACTGTTGATGACTGGAAACATGTTGCCTGGTCGGACGAGTCTCGTTTCAAATTATATCGAGCGGATGGACGTGTAGAGTTAAGGAGACAACCTCATGAATCCATGGGCCCTACATGACAGCAGGGGACTATTCAAGCTGGTAGAGGTTCTGTAATGGTGTCGGGTGTGTGCAGTTAGATTGATATGGAACTTCTGATGCATCTAGATACGACTCTGACAAGAGTCACGTACGTAAGCATCCTGTCTGATTATAACACTGCAACAGCATTTACATAGCTTACGTAATCAAATACCAAATTTGGTTTATTACTTATTATGCCCCAACAGAACAAATAGTCCTGTCACGGAAAAGCCACGTATAACACTCCTGTCTGCTGTTATTACTGCACCATAACCTCAATGCCAGAAACAGGTTGTAACATAAAACTATTTTGTAAAAGCAATTATGGTACAAAGCAGCAGAGCAGTGTTACCCTCTGGGAGGAATTTTGTTAAGTTGACCGTGTTGTACCTAACGGAAGTGGCTTATCGGAAATGAAAGTCAGAATTACGTAAATATTTGAACAATACTAAACAAAATTTTGCCTATCTGCACTGTTCAACGGATAAAGAAAACGGCCGCCAGCCTAACTAGGCAAGAGAATGATTTACATTCTCGTTTAAGAAAGTAGGCATAAGTAACTATAACGGACAAACACAACCTAGACTTGGCCACACGCGAGTGCAATGAACTCTGACACACATACGTTTTAAGATTGAAGCTAACAACTGGAGCAGCACAAAAACTATTTGCAAAATTATAACATGTACAGAAAAACACTATCACTTTCAGGGCTTACACAAACTGAGTGGTCTTTATACTGTTAATATGCACACAAGAGAGACAAACACTTAGTAATCATGAGCATATAATTTCCTACTATGCAGTTTTCTACTTTTACTACCGTGAGACATAAAATTAACATTAATGTAAGATACTGACCCACTTTCTGAGATTAACAACAGGCAGTAATGTGATCATTTACTAAGTAAAACTCTATAAGCCTCAGTTTTGAGAGATTTTAATTAGAAGTTGGCAACAACGCATTAATAAGCAGTTTTACTAGGAAAATTATTTCAGCAAGCATCATTAACTCTAACTCACTCTATTGCCACATTAACTTCAACTTTCACTTTACTATGTTCAAGAGGCATTAATTAGAAAACTGGATTTTTAACGTACTTTCAGTAAGGACACTCGGTAATCACTTTAGTTCAAACGGAGAGGACCCTGAGAGGTGTTATGATGAAGAGAAAAGTCAAGGTAGGTACATAAATTCAGATATAAATTACCTTATATTTCAGCACAATAACACATCCATTAAACTGATCCTTCACTGTACATCATTATAGTATTACGTTACAGTGATTGCGCAATGTGGTGGCAACTGCATGTTGGTAGGTGGAATTACAGGCAGAATTGCTGGACTCTGTCATTTCTTGGTGGCGATGATAGATACAAATTCTAGAATAGTTCCAGCTATTTATCCATCCATCCGAGGCCTTAGAAAGAAACAAGAAAAGCCTCTCTCGGAATCAGCACAATATGCATCCTTTACATAGCGGTGCTTGGACTCGAAGCTCATCTCCGACTGGTGGCTCGTCCCCGACTCGTGGCTCGTCCCCGACTGACTATCAGTTCCACCTTTTCCACCTAGGCCAACCACAATTTGCGCGCGCTACACAGTTCCGTTCCCGAGGGGAACCACCACACCTCTTATACACAGAATTACTAAGATTCCTAAGTGAGGATCAGCAGTTTACATAACAGCAACCAAACGCATTGAATAACACACAACATTTGCACATATTAACATGTCTACAAAAAATTATTCACACAAAATTACAATTATAAATAGTAAGTTTTGTTCCCTCCAAATGGGACAAAGCATTTAAACGAGAGATATGCTACACAGCATACAATCAAATCATGACATCAAAGTTTGTATAAAGAAAGCAGTATACAATTTTATGTTATCGAATCAATCACACACATTTACAGAAGCACAGCAATGTAACATTAAATGAAACAAATAAATCAGCACAGCATTAGAGCTATGGTGTTACATGATCACCTGCGTCGATTCATGGCCATTGTGCATTCCGACGGACTTGGGCAATTCCAGCAGGAGAATGCGGCACCCCACACGTCCAGAACTGTTACAGAGTGGCTCCAGGAACAGTCCCCTGAGTTTGAACATTTGCGCTGGCCACGAAACTACCCACACATGAACATTATTGAGTATATCTGGGAGGCCATGCAACGCGCTGTTCAGAAGAGATCTCATATTCTAACGGATTTATGGACAGCCCTGCAGGATTCATGGTGTCAGTTCCCTCCAGCACTACTTCAGGCATTGGTTGAGTCCATGGCACGTCGTGTTGTGACATTTCTGCGTGCTTGCGGGGACGCTACACGATATTAGGCAGGTGTACCAGTTTCTTTGGCTCTTTAGCGTATAAACAAAATAAATAAGCATAAACAAAACATTAAGAAATATGAAACTATGTTCTATGTACAAAACCTGTATTGCACATGTTTCTTTAAATCTCTCTGATGGTACAATCCTCTGAATTTCATGCTTCATGGCCTCTCTTCTCGCCCACAGGACTGAATAGGATGTACGGAGATATGTTTTGTGGGGATCACCTTCATATGATATAACTTCAGGTTTACTGGAGAAAACTTTAGCATAATCCATCAACCACTTCTCTAACTCGAGTTTCTGGTCTTCTGAAAACATTCAGATTCTTCCATTTCCTTGTATATGATCGGAGCTCAAAGTATGAGGAATAGTGACTGCAGGTAAGTTAGCCTGACACTTAGAGCCCGCAGTGAGGAAACTCCGAGCGTTTCAGTTCTCCAGCGAAGGCAGCTGCCATGGGTAAGATGGATGAATAAAGCAAATATAAAATGAGGGAACCTCTCAATAAAAAACTGAACCAAACCAGTGGCAGAGAAACCTGTCGCATGATTTAAAGACAACAACTAGAGGAATGTGTGAAAGAAGGCGCGCCCTCGCTACAAAATTTAGTTTAAAAGTTATTAAATGTAAAGCATTTCGAATATAAAATGATATTTAAAAATTAGTAACTCACTAACGCCTTAAGGGACTCAGACAAACGTAGTGTTTATGATAGCGCTATTGTAACAGGATTTTTGTGAAAATTTCAAACTACACGCCTGAATCTATATTCCGCACATAAAAAATTGAATTTTCTGGCAAATAAAAAATGTATCAATATAAGTAGTTGCAGCATTAGAGAAGAGAAGTAATTAGGGATGTATGGCTGTAATTAGTTTAATTTTTTAGTATTTATTAGTGATATAACCATGCCAGATATCGGCCACATAAGCAAAAACTCTACTTTTGTGAAAACCATTAAAGCTGTACAAAAACCAAGAACTTAAAAGCTGATCAAATTTACGTCAAATTTCCTGTGTAATATGTCCATGTAACATTAAATTTATTGTTTGTGTATGTTTCCGAAAGTCGGAAATACTTGAGACTCACATTCAATGTGATCCTATAAAGCAAGTTTCGGCCATTTTCGTGCGACACAGATTCGCGGCCGAGCGAGCACTTGGATTTCGGCTCCAGCTGGAGCGGAGCTCGCGTGTAGACAGATCAATGTGCGGCTGGAAGTCGCATCGTGCATGTAACCGAAATATTTTCTGAGTATTCGGTCGGTACTTGCAAAAATATCGTATGTGACGATCGCGAGGAAGTTTGAAATAATTTTAGCTTGTGTGGACGTAGAATAAATTCGCGTCGCGTGATCTGTTGGATGGGACCTTTAACCCTCCTCAACTACGGTGGGTCGTATGCCACCCAGTTCAAAGTTACAGTGTGTTTCAAAAATGACCGGTATATTTGAAACGGCAATACAAACTAAACGAGCAGCGATAGAAATACACCGTTTGTTGCAATATGCTTGGGACAACAGTACATTTTCAGGCGGACAAACTTTCGAAATTACAGTAGTTACAATTGTCAACAACAGATAGCGCTGCGGTCTGGGAAACTCTATAGTACGATATTTTCAACATATCCACTATGCATAGCAATAATATGGTGTAGTCTCTGAATGAAATTACCCGAAACCTTTGACAACGTGTCTGGCGGAATGGCTTCACATGCAGATGAGATGTACTGCTTCAGCTGTTCAGTTGTTTCTGGATTCTGGCGGTACACCTGTTCTTTCACGTGTCCCCACAGAAAGAAGTCACAGGGGCTCATGTCTGGCGAATAGGGAGGCCAATCCACGCCGCCTCCTGTATGTTTCGGATAGCCCAAAGCAATCACACAATCATCGAAATATTCATTCAGGAAATTAAAGACGTCGGCCATGCGATGTGGCCGGGCACCATCTTGCATAAACCACGAGGTGTTCGCAGTGTCGTCTAAGGCAGTTTGTACCGCCACAAATTCACGAAGAATGTCCAGATAGCGAGATGCAGTAATCGTTTCGGATCTGAAAAATGGGCCAATGATTCCTTTGGAAGAAATGGCGGCCCAGACCAGTACTTTTTGAGGATGCAGGGACGATGGGACTGCAACATGGGGCTTTTCGGTTCCCCATATGCGCCAGTTCTGTTTATTGACGAAGCCGTCCAGGTAAAAATAAGCTTCGTCAGTAAACCAAATGCTGCCCTCATGCATATCGCCGTCATCAATCCTGTGCACTATATCGTTAGCGAATGTCTCTCGTGCAGCAATGGTAGCAGCGCTGAGGGGTTGCCGCGTTTGAATTTTGTATGGATAGAGGTGTAAACTCTGGCGCATGAGACGATACGTGGACGTTGGCGTCATTTGGACCGCAGCTGCAACACGGCGAACGGAAACCCGAGGCCGCTGTTGGATCACCTGCTGCACTAGCTGCGCGTTGCCCTCTGTGGTTGCCGTACGCGGTCGCCCTACCTTTCCAGCACGTTCATCCGTCACGTTCCCAGTCCGTTGAAATTTTGCAAACAGATCCCTTATTGTATCGCTTTTCGGTCCTTTGGTTACATTAAACCTCCGTTGAAAACTTCGTCTTGTTGCAACAACACTGTGTTCTAGGCGGTGGAATTCCAACACCAGAAAAATCCTCTGTTCTAAGGAATAAACCATGTTGTCCACAGCACACTTGCACGTTGTGAACAGCACACGCTTACAGCAGAAAGACGACGTACAGAATGGCGCACCCACACACTGCGTTGTCTTCTATATCTTTCACATCACTTGCAGCGCCATCTGTTGTTGAAAATTGTAACTACTGTAATTTCGAAAGTTTGTCCGCCTGAAAATGTACTGTTGTCCCAAGCATATTGCAACAAACGGTGTATTTCTATCGCTGCTCGTTTAGTTTTTATTGCCGTTTCAAATATACCGGTCATTTTTGAAACACCCTGTATATTTCGAGCCACGGCTAACCTAGGAGGCGCTCCATACTGTCTCCAAGGGCACGTTCTCGTCAGTCGTGGGGAAGCCGTTGACTCGGTCACATCGATTTAAGGTACGTACACTTCTTCACCATCCCCCCTTTTGGTCGGATCTGAACCAACGGCAGTGCAAACGTATCAGTCCGGATGCGACCCCACTGTAGTACGTATGATCTATTAATGTATTTGCGTTCGACAATTGTTATGTCTTTACATGATTTTCGTTTGTGTTTATAATGTCTATTGTTAACTCGTTCATTTATGATTTCAGAAAAATGGCATTCAACACAGTTTTTTCCACCCCTGAAGAGATTTTGGGAGACTTTCGACGGCAATGCCTCGAAGATGATGACGATGTTACATCTGAATATAACAATGAAGTCGCATCTGAAAATGAAGATGAAATCCTGCCCGACGTACGGGTTTCAGATGACTTTGATATGGACGATGATATCGAAAGCAGATCAAACGACGAACGAAAATATAATGCAGTCGAAAGTCAATTTGAGTTGGGAAAGGATGGAGAAAGTATTTGGACGAACACCTATGAATTGATTTCACTTTTCATCACTGATGAAATGATACATACAATTATCATGTGCACAAATGAAGAGAGAGATCGCGTAGGCTGCAATTACAATAAAGACTATTCGTTCACTGGCCACACGAATGACGTTGAATTTAGAGCGTTTATCAGCCTCCTATTTATGAGCGGCGCTTTGAAAAAATCGACAATGAATACAGTTGAAATATTTTCGAAAATTTATGGGCCTCCGATTTTTCGCTCCATTATGTCTCTCTCATGATTCCAGTTCCTTCTGCAACATTGCCGCTTTGACGAGAAAAACACAAGAGAAGATCGTAAACAAAAGGACAAATATACTGCCTTTCGGGAGATTTGGGATCTATTCAACGCCAACTGTTCCGATATTTTGTTCCCACAGAATTCGTTACTGTCGTTGGGACTCTACTAGCATTCCGAGGACATTGTCCTTTCAAAACGTATCTCCCGTCCAAACCGGATAAGTACGGTCTAGAAATAATATCGCTTATTGGCGCGAAATGTTTTTATCTCTGTGTAGGAATACCGTACGTGGGTAAAGAAACCACAAAAAAGGGCGACTTGTCCTTACCAATGCAATATGTTGTGAAAATTACCGAACCACTTAGTGGCAGTGGTCGGAATATCACCGCTGATAATTGGTTATCATCGATTGAGTCGGTTGAAGAACTGCGGGAAAACAAGCCGCAGATTCCTCCATCGTTCCTCAACATTTGCTTCTGATGAAGAAAAAACGCTTGTAGCATACCCTCCCAAGAAAAATATAAAAGTCGTCTTGGTATCATCAATGCATTTCGATGGGGAGGTAGACGGTGTCTCGAAATTACCAGAAATAATTCGATCTTACAACATGACTAAAGGAGGAGTCGACGTGTTGGACAAATTGAGCCATTCTTCGTCCACGAAGAGAAAAAGCAGTCAAAGGCCAATGCGCTGCTTTCATGGTATACTTGATATCGCTGGGGTAAACAGCCTGGTTCTTTACAAATGGAACATGAACACGGAGCCATATCCCAATACAATCCGTTAGACTTTTCTCAAAAACCTAGCCACTGCGTTAGCTACTCCGTGGATGGTGAAGAGATTCGTTAACGAACGTCTTCTTAGGTATTTGAGAGCGAATATAGGAGAACAGCTGGGTAAAAAGCTGACAAGATTTGCTACTTCTTCGGCCGCCAGTACGACCAAAAAACGAAGACGGTGCGACTTCTGCGTCATCTACAGGAAAGGAAATTCGTATTGCACTTCCTGTTGGAAATCGATGTGTGGGGAACATAAAATTGTATTATGCTCCGACTGTTCCTCGACCTACAACGAAGAATGTTTGTGATAAACAATTGTGATTATTTTGTTGTTTTTTTCTGGTCAATTTTTTGTTGTTTTGTTTGTGGAATTCTACATTTTATAATGTGACGTTAGATGTATGTATTTTGTTTAGTAGCATGTCGACATATTTTAGTCTGCAACTGTAAGGGCTGAATTTACCAGACTGTCTGAAACTGTAACGACCAGACTGAGGTTACCGTTTATACGTAAATAAAACTTATATCTGATTACGTTTCTCCCTAACTTATGTTCTTCATCGTATAGTATCATTAGTTTTCATTGGTATCCATTTTCCACATGCTTAGGATTTTTTTTTCTTTTTTTAACACATGGCTCAATAAAAGCGTAGGTCGGATCCGACCCAGCAGTAGTATGTGTGTGATCTGAAACCACCGTAGTAGAGGAGGGTTAAATACTTCGCGATTGTCGACGGGAAAGAGTTTGAAACATTGTGAGGCGTTTGGACTCTGAATAATTTTGGGTTAGGCGACTTTATCTAAACATTTATGAACTGTTTTGCAGTTAACTTTGAGGGTGATCTGCAACTGAAAATATCGTTAGTTCGCGATTACAGAACTTCAGCGTCACGTGTCCGCTTAATCTTTAGCAAAGCCACCTTAGTTTTAATTAAGTTTAAGACAACACTCCACCATTGATTATAAACGACACTGGCCGCTCGGAAGAGGTTGAACTCCATGCCCAAAAGACAACTGACTTTTAACCTGTTCACCACTCGAAATGTGCAACTAATGGCTCCGTTCTCGAATTTAACGTCAGTCTGCACTAGCTTCTCTGTCCTCTGGCTTCTGGTACCAGTACTATCAAACACCAAACAATCCTGTACTGGTAGAGTTGGTACTTTCATAGCATCGGTAATCCTTCTAACAGCAACAACGTTCATGCTGGGACTTGTGTCAGATAATTGATCATTTTATATCACACGATTTGCTATCAAATGTACAGTTCGGATTTAGGAGATTAGATTAGATTAGATTAGTACTTGTTCCATGGATCATGAGTACGACACTTCGTAATGATGTGGAACGTGTCAGGTTAATAAAAGGTGTCTGTACTGGATACTACATTACACAAAATATTACATGACACTTAATTTTTTGTGGTGTTGGGGAAATTACCCACTTACTATATCCAAAAATTCATCTAATGAGTAGAAGGAGTCGCCATTAAGAAATTCTTTTAATTTCCTTTTAAATGCTATATGGCTATCTGTCGGACTTTTGATGCTAGTAGGTAAGTGACCAAAGACTTTTTTGGCAGCATAATTTACCCCTTATTGAGCCAAAGTTAGATTTAACCTTGGGTAGTGAAGATCATCCTTTCTACTAGTGTTGTAGCCATGTACACTGCTATTACTTTTGAATTCGTTCAGATTGTTAATAACAAATTTCATAAGTGAATATATATATTGTGAGGCTACAGTGAAGAGCTCTAGCTCTTTAAGTAAGTGTCTGCAAGATGATCTTGGATGAGCTCCAGCAATTATTCTGATTACACGCTTTTGTGCAATGAACACTCTTTTACTCAATGATGAGTCACCCCAGAATATGATGCCATAAGAAAGCAGAGAATGAAAACAGGCGTGGTAAGCTAATTTACTGAGATGTATATTGCCAAAATTTGCAATGACCCTAAGTAGCTGAGTTCAAACGTTTCAGCAGATCCTCAGTGTGTTTTTTCCAGTTCAACCCCTCATCAATGCACACACCTAGAAATTTTGAATATTCTACCTTAGCTACCGATTTCTGATCGAAGTCTGTATTTATTAATGGTGTCATTCCATTTACTGTGTGGAACTGTATATACTGTGTTTTGTCAAAGTTTAATGAGAGCCCATTTGCAGAGAACCACTTAATGATTTTCTGAAAAACATCGTTTACAATTTCACCAGTTAATTCTTGTCTGTTGGGTGTGATAGCTATACTTGTATCATCGGCAAAAAGTACCAGCTTTGCATCTTCATGAATATAGAATGGCAAGTCATTAATGTATATTAAGAACAGCAGAGGACCCAAGACCGAACCTAGCGACACCCCATTCTTGATTGTTCCCAAGTTTGAGAAATCACCAGTTTTTTGCATATTATGTGAACTGCTTATTTCAACTTTCTGCACTCTTCTAGTTAGGTATGATTTAAACCATTTGAGCACTGTCCCATTCATACCACAGTACTTGAGCTTATCTAGAAGTATTTACACAATCAAAAACCTTTGATAGATCACAAAAAATCCCAACGGGTGACTTCCGGTTACTCAGAGCATTTAATATTTCATTAATGAAAGTATATATAGCATTTTCCGTTGAAAAACCCTTGTGTAAACCAAACTGACATTTTGTTAAAACTTCATTTTTACAAAGGTGTGAAGCTACTCTACAATACATTACTTTTTCAAGAATTTTGGGTAAGGCAGTCAGAAGAGAGATTGGGCGGTAGTTGTTGACATCAGACGTATCCCCTTTTTTATGCAGTGGTTTAACAATGGCATACTTCAGTCTATCTGGGAAAATACCCTGCTTCAGAGAGCTATTACATATGTGGCTAAGAATCCCACTAATTTCTTGGGAACAAGCTTTTATTATCCTGCTGGAAGTGCCATCAATTACACGTGAGCTTTTATTCTTCAGAGAGTTTATTATCTTCCTAATTTCAGAAGGGGAGGTGGGTGGAATTTCAATTGTATCAAATGGTGTGGGTAAGGCCTCTTCCATTAACTGCCTTGCTTCTTCTAATGAACATTTAGATCCTATTTTCTCTACAACATTTAAAAAATGATTATTCAAAATGTTTTCGACTTCTGGCTTGTCTATCAAGTTTCCATTCGCTTTGATGGTGATGCCGTCATCCTGTACTCTAGGTTGCCCTGTCTCCCTTGTAATAATATTCCAAATTGTTTTGATTTTGTTACCAGAGGTTGTAACGCCGGAAATGCATATCCTCCTATTTCCATCTATTGTACTATAATTTTTTTCCTTGTTTTGTTACCTCAAGATATGACATTTCTGTGTCTTTATATATTGTAATTGTTTTAATATATATATATATATATATATATATATATATATATATATATATATATGCATTTATGTCGATGTATAATTGGTTTGTTTTGTAAATATTATTTGTATTTTACGCTAGGTCTTGCCTAGGGAAAACTATGCTATCGAACGAATACATCAATAGGTCGTCTGGAGAACGAAAGTGTTTAGGATCTTTGGTAGTGTTAACTCTGTCGCGTGGAGCGCGGGCAGAGGGAGTCTGGCTGCAGTAGTGTAGGGGAGCAGGTGTGTTGTGTGACGCTCCCGCGAGTTGCCGCGCTTTCGGGGTTTGGCAGCATGTAATTGCGCTCGACTTGCTATGATAGTTTATGACACGGTGTCGCGGACGGGAAGCATTAGCTGGCGCACATCAAGAGCACGTTTCGCCTGGTGACAGTGTCGAGAAGAAGGCGCGCCAACATCCAGCTTCTGCAACAGCAACGGCCGACAATGAGTGACTGTCGCCACCTCCTCGACCGACGACTTCAAACCTTCAATCAACCAACAAGGAAGACTGGAAGCACGTAAAGTTTTAGAACTGTATGGCAGACCTCAGCTTTTCAAACTATTCCATTTTCATAACTAAATTACAGCAACGTAGCATGAACCTTTGTTGCTCATTGTCCCAATTGCATTACCAAGCAGGGTCCCTTACTTTTCCGGAATGAACCCGAGTGTCGTTGAAATTCAAACGCCAGCATCATTCGATTTCACTGCTTTAACTTCAAAGTTCAGTTAAGGTATTCATAGCTGGCTACGATATTTAGATTACACAAGCACAAATTAAGAGTGCGAGTTTTGTTAGCATATTTTAGCTTACCTGTGACTGCAGCTCAGCTTGGTATGTACTAAATTTTACTATTGTTAATTGTTCAGAATCATTTAATTCAAGTTCAAAATTAAACCTATTATTTCTAAATTGCGTGGATTCAAGTAGCTTCTGAAATGATTGTTGAGGTAGCCCAAGACTAACCTTATTGTATTGAATTTCGTAATGCTTCAGAAACAAAGTTCACTATTAATTTCAGTCACTAAATTAACTCTCAATTTTCCGGTTTTATTAATTCTTTTGCTAAATTAAGTCAGTGTGTAGCGAAATTTATTACTTCTGACAAACATTCAGTTTTCACACTACACGTGTCAACCTTCAGTTGCCACGCTTTTAGTGCTAATTATATGTGCATTAATCATTCATTTTCAGTTACTATAGTAATTGTCCATAGGACTGGCGACCGTAATTTTCCCCAAATCTCAAATATCTAATTACCGCTAGGTAATTGTTAACGTAACGGCCGCACATTTACTTTCTTTATTAACTTTACCCCTTTTCAAAATTAATTTCCACCAGTTTCATTTGCATTTTTCCTTTCATTTAGATGTAACCCTCTCCTCCCTCTTTACCGACAGATTAACTTCGGGGACGATTGCTTTTCCCAAATTTCCATTAGGTACACGCAGTTTAATTTTTCACTGTCATTAAGGTCGATAAGTGAGGGGGAGGTTACAAGGTATTAATCTCAGACATGATGCACATGCTTCTGGACTTTTTAATAACCTTTCTTAATGTAGCACAGTAGTTTTTATAATATTTGGCTGTTTCTGGGTCATTACTCTTTCTTGTTGTTAGATATAGTTCCCTTTTGTGGTTAAAAGATATTTTTATTCCTTTAGTAAGCCATATTCCTTTAGTAAGCCAGAAGTCGTTGAACAACTGAAAATGCTATATTCTCTTTTCTCTGTGAGGTACTGAATAGGTTAAACAAAAGGTTTCGAACTCTAGGCATATTTTTTATTTAATTAAGGCGTTTGATTTTGTTGATCACAGAATATTGCTCCAGAAGTTGAAGGATTACGGAATACAGGGAGTAGCTCACAATTGGCTTACCTCTTACTTCAGCAATAGTCAGTAAAAGGTCATTATTTACAATGCTGCGAATGGCTGTGATATGGTGTCTAACAAGGGGAGGTCGCCAATTGTGCAATTCAGATTCGATTCATACTGCGCATAATAAAAGCTCATGGCCAGAGGTGTAATGTGGCAAAGCACGAAGATGCACTTCTCAGCCGTTGTCGAGAAAATCTACAGTTAAAAGAAACCGTTGCGGTGAAATGCTCTCTACCACTAATTATTTTCTACAGTGTCTTGGCGCAGCGGTAAGCGCTCGGGTTCGTAATCCGAAGGTCGCCGGATCGTATCTCGCGCCATGCAACCGTTTTTTTTTTAGTATTTGTTTTTTGTAATTCAAATGTGTACACACACACACACACACACACACACACACACACATATATATATATATATATATATATATATATATATATATTATTATTATTATTAGCGAATGTCCCCATGGGAGAACGATAAACAGGTGATTAACATTTCTTAATGTTCTTCTTATTTTCCCAGTATTTCTTCATTGCCTCCCCAAAGGCCTTCTTCCTTTCTTCGGTCCACTTTGGTCGGAAAGGTTTAGATTCCGTCTCTGGAGTAAACTTCCACTTGTCGATTTTTCTTCTGAATGTATCCCGGTCTGATGTGTTTGTTATGTCAATTTTTGCCTTTTTCAAATCCTTCTTAACTTCAGTTACCCAGGGTATTGTTGCCTTAAGTGATGTCATATAGTCCAATAGACGTTTAGTTAACCTGTTTCCAGGTAATCTGTCTATATGTCCATAAAACTTCATCCGCCTCTTCCTGATATCTGCCTCGATGTTTGATATTTTTTCGGTTGTCTCGGTAGTCTGCAGCCTGTATCCATCTTGTGTGTATCGTGGTCCTAGGATTTTTCTAATAATTTTTCTCTCTACTTTCTTAATTTCGTGTAAATCTAATTTTCTATTCAGGGAGAGTGTTTCACTTGCATATGTGACTGTTGGTTTGATGACTGTGTTGTAGTGTCTGATTTTAGTGCCTTTTGATAGACATTTCTTGTTATATATATTTTGAATAAGTCCGAATGCTTTCTTGATTTTCTGTAATCGGTTTTTTTGTGCTATTTTCTCAAGTCCTGTTGGTTCAATAACTTCACCGAGATACTTAAAGTGCTTGACTCTAGTTATTTCACCATACTTTGTTTTTAGTTTCGAAATATCTAATTTTGAGCAGATGAATTCTGTCTTCTCAAAGGAGATTTGCAGGCCAACCTTCTCAGCACATTCTTTAAGTGTCTCAATTTGTTTTACTGCTGTTTCTTCACTGTCAGTTATAATTGCCAAGTCATCTGCAAACGCTAAATAAGGGATGTTCAATTTTCCTTTACCTCTTCCTAGTTCAATTGGCTTCCACAAGCTTTGTTTCCTTAGTGTTACTTCCCACTCTTTCATAACTTTGTCCAAAACTATATTGAATAATAGTGGTGAGATCCCATCTCCTTGTCTTACTACTGTTTTAATTGAGAATGGTTCCGAAATTTCCCCTCTGAATTTAATTTTTGATTTGGTTTCTGTTAGTGTTTGTTCAATTAGTTTTCGGGTTTTAGTGTCTAGGCCTCGTTCTTCGAGAATGTGACATAGAGACTGTCTGTCTATGGAATCGTATGCCTTTTTGAAATCAACGAATGTGCAGATTATTGGTTTTGACCTGATTGCTTTAATCTTTAAAATAGTTTTAAGGTTGAATATCTGTTCCGGGCATGATCTATTAGGACGAAAGCCTGCTTGGTAATCTGAAATTGTATGTTCTAGTTGTTCTTGTGCCCTCTTTAGGAGACATGCAGATAGAATTTTGTAGGTAACTGGTAAAAGTGAAATGCCTCTGTAGTTGTTTACGTCTGATCTCTCTCCCTTTTTGTGCAATGGGTGAATTAGTGCACACTTCCACTCCTCTGGGATATTTTCTGTCTGCCAAATTTCTTGGATGATGCTAGTGATCTCTTTTAACGAATTTGGACCAAGGTTTTTCAGTAGTTCAGCTACAATTCCATCTTCTCCCGATGATTTATTATTTTTGAGTTTTCTAATGTGACTATAAATTTCTTCTTGAGATGGTGGTAGTGAAGTCTCATTCGTGTGTTCTGGTTGTAATCTGGGGAATCTTGTACTTGGTTGTGGGCAATTTAGGAGTTGTGAGAAATATTTAGCTAGTTCTTGGCAATTTTCTTTGTTAGTTAGTGCCAATTTTCCATTCTGTTTCCGGAAGCAGAGATTTTGTGGAGTGTATCCTTTGATTTGATTTGCGAATATTTTATAAAAATCTTGAGTGTTGTGGTTCTTAAAGTTTTCTTCAATTGTGTTTAGCTGTTCATTAAGGTATTTTCTTTTAGTTTGTCTAAGTATTTTAGCTGTTTGTTTTCTCACTTTGAAAAATGTTTGTTGTGTGGTTTCTGATTTGTCACAATTGTAATTTAAAAAGGCTTGTTGTCTCTCTTCTAATGCGTTATCACAATTCGAATTCCACCATGGATGCTTGGATATTTTCTTTAACGGAATCAAATCTCTTGCTTTCTGTATAATTTTCGTTCGGAAATCTTTCCAGTTGTTTGTTGGTTGTTTATCCCATGCTTCTGTAATTTCTGATTCCTTGATATTTTTCAAGTCAAATTTGGGAATTAGTGGTGATTTCCTTTGGCGTTTCCTTTTTGGAGTGAATTTAATTTTAACTCTGGTAAGGTAGTGGTCAGAATCTATATTTGCCCCTCTGCGGACTTGAACGTCGTGTATTTCTTTCTGGAAGTCATAGGAGATCGCAACATGGTCTATTTGAAATTCACCAAGCTGAAGGTTTGGTGATCTCCATGTTTTTTGTTTCTTGGGGTCTTTTCGAAGTGATGTTGTCACGATTTTTAGGTTGTTTTGCTGACATAACTCGATGAGTCTCATATATATATATATATATATATATATATATATATATATATATATATATATATATATATATATATATATACCATTCCCGGCAATCAGTTGCAACAATTATGTATAAATAAGTTGTTGAAAGTCGTTTGTCGTGGAAAAACTGGCGACTGCGAACATCATTATGTTTTCCGCAAACAAAGTTGTATTTCACAAATGTTATTAATTGTCTTCATAATGTTTACCACGTATAGTTAACGAAAGACGTAGAAACGATATTCCGAAACGAATACGTATAGTGTAAGTCAAACGTTCGAATTAGAATAGAGACACCACGAACACAAATTTGCTGTGGCAGGTATGAAATATAAACTCCGTTACTCACTCCTTACACTTGAAGGACAGATGTTGAATGGGCCGAAACGAGGAGCCGCCTAACAGCGTAGTTGCCTGCTAACTTCGAAAGAAGGTAGATGCGGTCCCTAGCGCAACTTATAACATCGTCGAAAATTAATGCGTACGTGAGAGCTTTGGTACATCCTGTTAAACAAACGGAAAAATGGAGGCGATACAATTGGAGAGCGATCCGGGCCCTTCGCATGAAAGTGATGTGATCGAAGAAGATTCTATACACAGTGAAGTGGCGAAACAACAACTGAAAGATGCGTTGGTGAGTTTTGAAAGCCTCCTTAGAACCGTCATCATCAATCAACGAAGAAGCCATGGTAATTGGGGAAGAAATGTTCCAGAATACGCTGTAAATGCTCGCCGAAAAAACCCGCGTTCATGATGAGGTACTGATAGACATTAATGAAATCGACGATAATAATGCCTACGAAGACGTTGAAACGAGTCCCATTGCCAACGAATCATCAGACGAATACGAGCCGGACGAGAAGAAAAAAAAGGGTACGACAATATTTCTCTGGATTACAAAATTAGAGCTGTCAATCTGGCCAAAGAACATCCAGGCTGGAGTCTCAAAACTCTACAAAAAAAGGGGTGCTCTCGTTTGACAAATATGGGCTATTTATCCAGGTGGGAAGAGCAAATCAAACGTGGCGGTAGCAAATTTGATTAATATTGTACCATCGATTTATGGGTGCATGATCGCTTCGTAGGAGCTCGACAAAACTTCCACCAAGTTACTACCAGAAACCTGCAGCAGTGGGCCTTGGGCGCTGCAAGTCAGTTTCAACTTCAAAGCTTCAAAAACATGGATCACCGAATTTAAAAAGAAGCATGGGATTCGGCAACGGAAAATCACAAAGTTTTTTCCTCGGAAAGAGACGGCTACCCAAGACGAAATTTTGGCTGCAGCGGACACATTTCGGATCCAGACGCCAACGTTGATAACTAACTTCGACAAAGATTTCATAATTAATACTGATCAAACAGGTACGTAAAGAGCTGTTCACAAATGTCATATGACGTGATGATAGAATATGATAATCTTATATATGATAGACAACACAGATTTCGTGTATTTCTTATATAAACGATATTTTTTATATTTTGTTTGTCAGGGTGCCAGTACCAGTCCACGTTCAACAGAACTCTCGCCGAAAAAGGGTCAAAGGCTGTCCTGGTAACCCGACACGACATGGACAAGGTGACGCATTCGTATACGGCACAATATTCAATCACGATGTCTGGACGAGTCTTGCCTCTTGTTTTCGTATGCCTCCAAGAGTCCACAGGTACGTTTGGACCCACCCAGAGTACAGAAGACAGTCGACGAGTACGCCAAGAAGTATACCAACGTTGTTATTACAGCCTCCAAATCCGGTAAACTAACAACGGGTTTGTTCATGGGCTTCTTGCATAATGCCTTGCAACCATACGTACAAAAGAAAGAATTTCTCCTTCTGATCGACTCTTGGGGTGGGCAAACAAACCCGGCGTTATACGATGAGATGTTCCAGGACGATAAGAAGTTACCAACGTGCACTATAACAGTCATTTCTCCAAAGTGCACTCCTCTCGTCCAACCGTGTGACGTGTATTTTTACCGGCAGGTAAAAAATTTGATGAAGCGCCTTCAAAATTGTGTTTTTTTAATCGAGCGAAACCGTGACATCAACTCCAGAGACGATTGTATAAAAATCCAATCCATCGTCCACCACCAATTGTTTTCTCCGATTTTTGCCGATATGATACGATACGCGTGGTATACCTCAAACCTGACGAACGATAGAACAATTTTTCAGAATGTCAATCAGGTGTGTTTCCCAACAGATAATTTAAAAAACAGTTGTTCTTGTAAAAAACGCATCGTTTATCAGATGTGCTCGATGTCGTGCTGTTTTCTGCTTTCCATGTTTCTATGATAACTATCACTCTGGTTCGTGCTATACTCCAGCTACTTCTGGTCACTAATTGTTAATTATGTGCGAATGTATACCGAACTTTTCAAGAAATTGTATCCACTTGAATATTATTTCTGATATTGTGTTTTATTTCAAGTATTATTTTCCACGACAAACGACTTTCAACAATATGTGTGTGTGTGTGTGTGTGTGTGTGTATACATTTGAATTACAAAAAACAAATAATAAAAAAAAGTTGCATGGCGCGAGATTCGATCCAGCGACCTTCGGATAACAAACCCGAGCGCTTACCGCTGCGCCACGACGCTGCAGGAAAATATTTGATTGTAGAGATTACTTCACCGCAATTCTCGACAACGGCTGAGAAGTTTGGTGCTTTGCCACATTACACCTCTGGCCATGAGCTTTTATTATGCGCAGCATGAATCGAATCTGAATTTCACAATTGGCGGCCTCCCCTTGTAAGTGGGGTACGGTCATAGGGGGGGGGGGGGGGTGCCCCAGGGATCAGTGTTGGGGGTCACTCCCGTTACTTACTTATATAAATGATATCCTCTCTAGTATTACTGGTAACACTAAAATATTTCTGCGTGATACTCAGATCGCGGCCAGTTCGAAGAAGGTTTCGAACTGTTTGCACGCCTGTCATAAAAACGGCTTTTGAGGCGGTAGTAAAGGATGCTGTGTGAAGCATTGACTCGGTTTCAAATAGTGCAGTTTATGAGATGGTTCATGCCTTGTAGAAAATGAACTGACGCTAAATCACAGGAAGACTCAGTTTTTACATTTTCTAACACACAATTCAACAAAACTCGCCGGCCTTAGTGGTCGAGCGGTTCTAGGCGCTACAGTCTGGAACCGCGCGACCGATGCGGTCGCAGGTTCGAATTCTGCCTCGGGCATGGATGTGTGTGATGTCCTTGGGTTAGTTAGGCTTAAGTAGTTCTAAGTTCTAGGGGATTGATGACCTCAGCAGTTAAGTCCCATAGTGCTCAGAGCCATTTCAACCTTTGAACAAAACTCGAAGTTTTAATTTCACAGAATGGACATATGATTAGTGAAACTGAATTGTTCAAATTTCTAGATGTTCAGATAGATAGTGAACTGTCGTGGAAAGCCCACGTTCAGGATCTTGTTCAAAGACTTAAAGCAGTCATTTTTACTATTCGCACGATATCTGAAGTAAGTGATCGTTCGATATGAAAATTAGTCTACTTCGTTTATTTTCATTCGCTTACGTCGTATGGTATTATATTTTGGGGTAACTCTTCCCGTTCTAAAACAATATTTTTAGCTCAGAAACGGGCGGTTCGAGCAATAAGTGGTGTAAGTTTGCGACCCTCTTGTCGACCTCTGTTCACGAGTCCGGGTATTTTGACTTTGGCCTCTCAATATTTATATTCTTTACTGTCGTTTCTTGTTAACAATATCAACTTATTCCCAAGAATAAGCAGCTTTCACTCAGTTAATAGTCGGCAGTTGCTAATGGATCATTCCTTCTATTGTGTCGAGGAGTTCGTCGAAAAATTAAGCTGATTCTTGTTCTATTGGATTGCGTTTGCTTAAACTTATGGCTTGACTTTTTTTGGATTCATAAACATTTTATTTTTAACTGTTGTTACTTTTATGTCGTAATTTCATGTACTGACCATGACCTTCGAGATTTGCTCCTCAATTTGGTCCTACGGAACTTGACGTGTAAATAAATAAAGAAAATAAATATAACGATCATTGGAATTCCTCGCACACCCACATTAACCATGGCCTAGACTAGTTCTTGTGCAGGTTTCGTACGCAAGTTGTAGTTGCTCGGTGGAAATGGTGCCCTCTTTCCGTCCCGTGACTATCATCAGGGAGCATGACAAAGTCGTGTCTAGTTTGACGCTTCGTTCGTTGTCAAGGTCACCTGTCACCTCAACAATACCAACTGCGTGATACTCAGATCGCGGCCAGTTCGAAGAAGGTTTCGTACTGTTTGCACGCCTGTCATAAAAACGGGTTTTGAGGCGGTGGCAGATTTGGCGTAGACCGCGCATTGTTCACCTGCCTGTTATCATAGTTAAAAGTTCGAGGCGGTGGCCGATTTCCGTTATTTTGGTGGCAGTGGTTGCCGAAATTCGAATACTACTGGTTCTGGGGGGTCACATTACGGATTGCATGGTATCCCTGATGAGACCTGTTGTTACTGTTCCTCGGACGCCGGTAAAAAGGTGTCGATATCTGAGTGTTTACATGGTTGTTTTGATTCGGCGGCGAGGGCCGTTGCCACAGCATCCGTCGCCGCTGCCGTGTTTGTTTGGGTGCGAGCCGGTGTCGACAGGCTGCGCGCTGTCGTTGCCGTTTGCAGAACTAAAATCTTCAGGGATGAAGTCTGTAGAATCTAGGGCCGAGAGGAAGTAACCAAAACTTCCGTCAGTTATTGGCTCTGAGCACTATGGGACCGTCGGTTATTGTGATTAGCTTCTCACGTATGTTAATCGGCAAATTTGTCTTTCAAATCCTCAGCACATCTTTGTGCGTATCAGGATTGTCCCCGTACGTTGTCTTTTTAATGTAGCGATCGAAGTATTTTCTCAAGCTACTCTCTTTTGGATTAGAAACTTACGTGCTATAAGCCTCCTTCCGAGGATGTTCCAGGACAGCTTCTGACCAAAACTTAACCAGGAGAGCTTTCTCAAACTCGCCACATGTGGTACATTTATCGGTCGCAGCATTTGCCTACGGGGTCCTTCGACCTGAATGTATGCTGCGACAAACTGAAGATCTGGGCAGGAAGACAACGGGTGTGGGGATGCTTCAGTAAGGATTCTTCCAAGAGTATTCCCGCTAAGGTGGGTGCTGCCCCCACAGATTCATTACACTACTGGCCATTAAAATTGCTACACCGCGAAGATGACGTGCTTCAGACGCGAAATTTAACCGACAGGAAGTAGATGCTGTGATATGCAAATGATTAGATTTTCAGAGCATTCACACAAAGTTGGCGCCGGTGGCGACACCTACAACGTGCTCACATGAGGAAAGTTTCCATCCGATTTCTCATACACAAACAGAAGTTGACCGGCGTTGCCTGGTGAAACGTTGTTGTGATGCCTCGTGTAAGGAGGAGAAATGGGTACCATCACGTTTCCGATTTTGATAAAGGTCGGATTGTAGCCTATCGCGATTGCGGTTTGTCGTATCGCGACATTGCTGCTCTCGTTGGTCGAGATCCAATGACTGCTAGCAGAATATGGAATCGGTGGGTTCAGGAGGGTAATACGGAACGCAGTGCTGGATCCCAACGGCCTCGTATCACTAGCAGTCGGGATGACAGGCATCTTATCCGCATGGCTGTAACGGATCGTGCAGCCACGTCTCGATCCCTGAGTCAACAGATGGGGACGTTTGCAAGACAACAACCATCTGCACGAACAGTTCGACGACGTTTGCAGCAGCCTGGACTATCAACTCGGAGACCATGGCTGCGGTTAGCCTTGACGCTGCATCACAGACAGGAGCGCCTGCGACGGTGTACTCAACGACGAACCTGGGTGCACGAATGCTAAAAAGTCATTTTTTCGGATGAATTCAGGTTCTGTTTACAGCATCACGATGGTCGCATCCGTGTTTGGCGACATCGCGGTGAACGCACATTGGAAACGTGTATTCGTCATCGCCATACTGGCGTATCACCGTGCGTGATGGTATGGGGTGCCATTGGTTACTCGTCTCGGTCACCTCTTGTTCGCAATGACGGGACTTTGAACAGTGGACGTTATGTTTCAGATGTGTTACGACCCGTGGCTCTACCCTTCATTCGATCCCTGCGAAACCCTACATTTCAGCAGGATAATGCACGACCGCATGTTGCAGGTCCTCTCCGGGCTTTTCTGGATACAGAAAATGTTCGACTGCTGCGCTGGCCAGCACATTCTCCAGATCTCTCACCAATTGAAAACGTCTGGTCAATGGTGGCCGAGCAACTGGCTTGTCACAATACGCCAGTCACTACTCTTGATGAGCTGTGGTATCGTGTTGAAGCTGCGTGTGCAGCTGTACCTGTACACGCCATCCGAGCTCTGTTTGACTCAATGCCCAGGCGTATCAAGGCCGTTATTATGGCCAGAGGTGGTTGTTCTGGGTACTGATTTCTCAGGATCTATGCACCCAAATTGCGTGAAAATGTAATCACATGTCAGTTCTAATATAATATATTTGTCCAATGAATACCCGTTTATCATCTGCATTTCTTCTTGGTGTAGCAATTTTAATGGCCAGTAGTGTAATATATTCTGACGGGGGACAAACCGGTCCTGCTTCATTATGGTTAGTTCAGTGGTAAGGATCAACCTACTCATACATTTCATGAATGCAGGCTGCCGTAACGTAGCGGCGGTAGTTAGTGATTTGAGCGGACGCGTGATCTCTCCACTCAGGAATGTCATCATCCTGTACACGTTTCATATCTGCCATCTCGTTGCGAATGGTGTCACCCACAGCAGCCAATATGAGTGTCGCTATACACTATCTCCCCATTCAGTGTTTAACTTTTCGTTAATCTGTTTCGTCCTTTTTTCCCAACCATTTGAGACAGCTGTTGTTCAATTATAGACTGTGCTGTCTGCAGTTTCTTTATGTCGTTCGTTAACTTATTTACTCCTTCCGGTAAGCCTTCGTAAGTTTTCTTTGGTTCTGAAATTTCGGTAGAAGTTATTGACAAAGCAGTATCAATGCTGGCAGCTAACTCCTTCTCTCGCTCGGTGAGTGTCGTGTTACGGGTCTGTCACGCTAGTCCATTCGCGCGGCCGTTTCTTGGTCATGATTATTCATCATTACTAAAGTTTTCTTAAACAACATCGTGTATGGATCTATATTATCAATCGTTTCCAGAATTTCGTCACTAGATACTGGATGTTCTTTTGACTCTATTTCAGAAACGGCAGAGTTCATTTCCTCTGTTGCCGGGCCGGCATTACTGCCGGCATCGACATAGCATTCAACATTCACTTGATTTACGGGATCTGTTGGTACCTCTTTTTCTATTTTCGTCATACTGTGGAATGATAAACGTTATTTGAAAATAATTTATGATATAACACTGTTTAAAAATTTTGCAACTAAACGCAACAAAAATGATCTCTGCGTACTGTTAAACAAGATGGATGCTACATTTTGAAACAGCAGAAAGCCATCTATGGTCCATGTTAAGTGCGCTGCCTAAAAGCTGCCATATTGCTCATGATCTTATACAACAATGCAATTAACAGAATTTAATGTAATTCAAAATAGAACTTAAAACAATTTAATTTGTGTTATGAATTGCTCAATGAGATATTTATAAAAGGAAATGATCGTGACTCGCGAAATGCAAGCAGTAGACAAGAGTATCCCTTACCTTTAGTTTTTCTCTTTTCTTCCATGATGTATTACACCATTATACCATACAATAAAATCTCTTCTTCAAATATTTTTATCTGATTTTCTTCTAATACAGGTTTCGTTCCATCGCTCTTCCTTCGAATTTCAGGACTTATTGCTCCGGAGTAAATTTTCAAACATGAAACAGAAAAGACACTAGATGAAATGACAAACAATAGTAGAAACTTGCAAACAATTTTTCGTGTCCCCACGGTAGGCGCCACATTTGCGTTGCCCTCCTATCCCGCAATGAAAGTTAAAAAAAGTTAATGGTTTCGCAATTTAACAATTTGCAAATGGTACGGCTTAGTGCAACAGAACAGCCGCATGGAAGCAAGCCGCACTGAGGATGGACAATTTCACTACGATGCATACAGCGTCACAGAAAAGCTGCCTGCTTTCATACAATACTTTACCTTACAGAAGTCCACCCTTTTGTTTTTTATGCATGGATCTGCATGGTATTGGGCCACTGAGTAGACTGGGCGACGTCATTGTTCTGAAACAGAAACCGATCAGACTCGCGTAATTTTGATTGCAAAAGATTTTGTAAAACCGAGAAATGATCGAATAAAGTATCTCAAAGGTGTTCGGGCACTTCATTGAATAGTAATTAACGAAGGACACCAGATGTGACCGATCATTCGTGTTCAAACAATCCGCCGCCATCCTCGCCTGCTTTCTCCTGGGAAATATGCAAATTACAATGTAAATTGCATCAAACATTTTAAAGAACATAGTTCTTAAATAGGAAAACAGCGATCTTTAATTATTATAAATAAATTAGAAGCAGTCTTGATCGCTTAACTTTATCTGATCATCTACAATACACAGGAATGACATGAACATACAAAGGACGAAATCATATATTTAATAGGTAGTAAATATTGCTGATATACCGTGAATGTTTGCCGGAGGCGGTGGCACATGGCAATCCTCTTGTTTGTGCCTGGTGGTGTGCTGGAACGTGAATTGGCGGCTGGTGTTCTTCACGTTGCAGTACACCACCAGGCACAAACAAGAGGATTGCCATGTGCCACCGCCTCCAGCAGACATCCATGGTATGTCAGCGTTATTTACTACTTATTAAATATATGATTTCGTCCTTTATATGTTCATATCATTCCTGTGTATTGTAGGTCCGAAGATGATCTGATAAAAAGATAGCCGGCCGAAGTGGCCGTGCGGTTAAAGGCGCTGCAGTCTGGAACCGCAAGACCGCTACGGCCGCAGGTTCGAATCCTGCCTCGGGCATGGATGTTTGTGATGTCCTTAGGTTAGTTAGGTTTAACTAGTTCTAAGTTCTAGGGGACTAATGACCTCAGCAGTTGAGTCCCATAGCTTCAGAGCCATTTGAACCATTTGATAAAAAGATCGAAACCGGTCACCATTAAAAAAGTTAAGCGATCAAGACAGCTTCTAATTTATTTATAAATTGCATCAGTGTTGAAGAGGTAGGATAGTGACATAGATTAATGACGGAGTCTACACAAATATATAGAGGTTCATAACGTTTGTATCCAGCAGTGACTGTTTAGACAGCTTGGATCTGCGCATGTCAAGAGGTTCCAAAAAAGAGAGAAATGATGTTACAGAAAGAAGATAAAAGAGCACTGTTCCTTCATTTATTCTCAATGGCTTTGAAATAACCGCTTTTACAACTTCTGGAAGTTTTGCTATGTTAAATCCAATGTTTGAACATTTAGCAAATGCATTTATCACAAACTGTTTTTTTTTTTTTTTTTTTTTTAGAAATCAGTCATCGTTTGCTAATTTTCTTATTACACACTATTACCTTATCAGTTATGAGAGTAATAATTTTTTGAGCAAAAAAAGAAATAACAATGTGAAGTCCTTCAGCCTGACACCATTTTTACATTTCATTTTAATATTATATTCATTAAGTAGAGAGTTGTCTATATGAGTGTAAATATCTTTGATTTTCAGAGATATGTTTGTCTTTGACCTTGGGTTCTATTCAGGTAAAGGTTACGTAATTATTTCACTGCATAGCTTCGAACTTGGCGCCTTTTTTGCGGAACCGACTGCCTCATTTTAATACTGCACTGTAAGTGGCTGGAGAGCGAGAGGGGGATGTGGGTGCAAAGCACAAGTGGGCTAGTTCCAACATCCCGGATTTTTTAAAGCTTTATTTTATTTGTTTACTGAGGTCACAAAACTTGCGTAATTTCACATCTGCATACTGATTGGCTGCCTCATTTTAAGACTATGCTGTGATTGGATGGAGGGGAGGGAGGGGAAGGGAACATGCATTGTTGATAAGGATGACGTCACTGATGAGACTGACCCTGCATGTAGGAACCAGCAATAACAGTTGCACTTTTCAAGATTAAGTGGCTACCAACTTGGGCCGGCCGGAGTGGCGCTACAGTCTGGAACCGCGTGACGGCGACGGTCGCAGGTTCGAATCCTGCCTCGGGCATGGATGTGTATGATGTCCTTAGGTTAGTTAGGTTTAAGTAGTTCTAAGTTCTAGGGGACTGATGACCACAGCAGTTAAGTCCCATAGTGCTCAGAGCCATTTGAACCATATGAACCAGCTTGGACTGTGACGTCAGTGCTATCGCAGTACCACATTTAAGTGCGAAGTGCACTAGAGTCGCCGGCCACAGTGGTCTCGCGGTTCTAGGCGCTCAGTCTGGAACCGCGCGACTGCTACGGTTGCAGGTTCGAATCCTGCCTCGGGCATGGATGTGTGTGATGTCTTTAGGTTAGTTAGGTTTAAGTAGTTCTAAGGGGACTGATGAGCACATATGTTAAGTCCCATAGTGCTCAGAGCCATTATTATTATTTTTTTTTCACTAGAGTCCCCATGGACGTATAACTGATGTTACTCTCGGAAAAAAGTGACAATCGTTATTCAGGTATATTTCTGTATTCGTAGTTTATTATCCTTTCACGGAGTCGATAATAGTTTTCTTTCTGTCACATGTCGTGCGCAGAGGCTTTTTGTTTCGTTCGTTCGACTATGGTAGACATGGGCCCGCTGTTGTTGCAGTGCAGGATTCCGAAGGAAGCGCAACGAACGTGGTTTTGTCTGACTGAGCGGCCATGCAGCGAGGTCTCGCGAGCCACTCGGGCGCCGGCTGTCCGGAAACCGGAGCAGCCGTGGGCAGTAGGTCGACCTCGTCGCTGATAAAAACCAGCCGCTGCGGCAGTGCGGGGATTCACGGTATTCGTCATAGCCTGCTGAAAGCGCAAAAACTCACAAGCGAGGGAATAGCCAGACACGTCATTCGCCTTACGTAAACGGATTCACTGCAGCCCATCTTCCCGCTTTGCACTGCAGGAACTGTAACGGATTTATCGACCTTTGTTAACACTGAAAGAATTTACTAAGAGGTAGTCAGGCCGGTGTTTACAAGCTTATAGTACTTCCATCACTGCTAGAAACTATCCACGAAATAGACTCTGTCTGCATACAGCATGGAAAGTAGTTGGGGGAACAGGAGAGTCAATGCACACACACGTAGCAAATCAGTGTGTTCAGAGCTGCGTCAACGAGAAAGCCACACTGCTTGCCGGTTGTGTACCTAGGTCGTTCAGAATGAGTGTTACAATTGATTTTTCCGCCAAATGTGAAACACGTTCTGTAATACGGATTCAGTAACAAAAAATCTGAAAAACACTGACATCCATTACGCACCAAATGTGAAGAGTGAAGGTGTTGTGCGTCGCTGGTGTCGTTTGCTTAAGAGTGGAAGAACGAAGAGTCATGATGACGACAGTAGTGGCCTTCCGTATGTGGTCGGCAACGAAATGGTACACACACGGTGAAAAAAGACAGTTTTACGATTTTAACTGTAGGATAACTTTCTACACATTTGTCGAAGGGTTTTCCATGAATTATAATTAAGCAACCCAAGCACGACTCACGCCCCGTCCTCACAGCTTTACTTCTACCAGTACCTCGCCTCCTACCTTCCAAACTTTACAGAAGCTCTCCTGCGACCGAGCACTCCCGAAAGAAAGGATATTGCGGAGACATGGCTTAGCCACAGCCTAGGGGATGTTTCCAGAATGAGATTTTCACTCTGCAGCGCAGTGTGCGCTGATAAGACACTTCATAGCAGATAAAAACTGTGTGCCGGACCGAGACTCGAACTCGGGACCTTTGCCTTTCGCGAGCAAGTGCTCTACCAACTGAGCTACACAGGCACGACTTACGCCCCGTGAGAAGTGAAGCCGTGAAGTTTGGAAGGTAGGAGACGAGGTACTGGCAGGAGTAAAGCTGTGAGGACGGGGCGTGAGTGGTGCTTGGGTAGCTCAGGTGGTAGAGCATTGCCCGCGCAAGGCAAAGGTTCCGAGTCTCGGTCCAGCACACAGTTTTAATCTGCCACGAAGTTTCATATCAGCGCACACTCCGCTGCAGAGTGAAAATCTCATTCTGAATAATTAAGCCGTTGGGTTATCACCGTCGTTCTGTACTCATTTTGATCCAAAACTTCTCCCTCAGAAACAAAAGACAGTGGAGGACTGCTTCTTTGGACTTTCGTCTACATTAAGATGCGGAACGAAACGGCTACTGCACAGAATCGTGACCACCCACCAGACAGCGGTTAAGACAACACAGCAGCCATTCGCCTGGGATGATGTCACCTTGAATTATTATTATTTTTTAAAAATATTTTCTCTATTTTGCGCGGCGCTCTTTCGTGGTAACTGAAAAATCAATTTTGATAAGAGGAAATTAGCTGGAGTGGCGTTAGTTAAAAGAAGCAGCCAAATAAAAAAATTATAAGTTTAAATTATCACAAGGCACAAATGGTTCAAATGGCTCTGAGCACTATGGGACTTAACATCTGAGGTCATCAGTCCCCTAGAACTCAGAACTACTTAAACCTAACTAACCTAAGGACATCACACACATCCATGCCCAAGGCAGGATTCGAACCTGCGACCGTAGCGGTCGCGCGGTTCCAGACTGTAGCGCCTAGAACCGCTCGGCCACCCCGCCCGGCCACAAGGCACAGATAAATTTGCCACTAAGAGTGAGAAAATTTATAGTTCAAGATTTTGTCTAACCTGTTTTGATACATCTCAGGAACGCACGAGTGGCTGCTGCAAATTTCAACATTAATGATGTTCGTCAGCGGCCAGCAAAAGATATGTCGGCAGTCTTGCAGTTCTCTTAGTTGAAACAGTGAAAAGTTGGTAGGCAAGGTTAATGTTGTTGAAATGAAACATTGGTAAACAATAACAATTATACATACATTGACGATATTTTACGTAGCTAAATGATTTAGACACTATGAAAATATCTTTCAAGTACAACTGACTGTTACAAAATCATTTGAGAGAGCGATCTTTAAGAGAGAGCTTTCAAGAAGAGCGGAGACTTCAATGGAGAGCGGGCCTCAGGAGAGAACGAGACGTCGAGAGGGAGCGAGCCAGACGCCGCTCGTGTTTATATACAAGTAAACAACTGAAGGCAACTTTACTATTATTTTTCCTCAGTCTCTTCCTGTTCTGGAAGCCTCCTGGGTGGAAAAATGTTCGAGAGACTTCGCTGGGCTCCTTTCCGATGCAGCTGATCGCATAAAATTTGGTTTTGACGTCGCTTGCGCTGCGTCTGAAGCATTATTTGCGAATTAAAAAATACAGTTACTCTCTTTCGCTAATTTTAACATCTGCATGCTCTCTCACATGTAAGAATTAATTGCAGTTATACATTATAAGACAATTTAAAGACATTCCATGTAGGCTTTCACGGCCGGCGTCTTCATCAATAAACACTTCCGGGCTAAGTTGCCGTGGTCGATCTGTAAAACTTCTTCTCCCTGACGTTTCGTTCTCAACTACGGAGAACATCTTCGGAGGTGAGTCAACGACTGGCTGCTAGGAGCTGGGGCCGCCGCTTATATGGATATCGTAGAGGGCGCCACCGCACGTCACGTGGCGTCGATGTGCAGCTATCTCTGGCTATCGTCTGTTCTCTCGATTGCGGGCAATCGATTGTCACGTGATTGATGCAACGTCGGCAGCCATATCTTATCCAATTTTAATCCTTCTTCTTTACGATTAAAATTGTATTGATGTTTGTGGATTTCAATTGCCTCTCTATACATACGTGTATATTAATGCGACGTCCTCGCTAGCACGCTTGTTTCACCAAATTATTATACACGTATGTATAGAGAGGCAATTGAAATCCACAAACATCAATACAATTTTAATCGTAAAGAAGAAGGATTAAAATTGGATAAGATATGGCTGCCGACGTTGCATCAATCACGTGACAATCGATTGCCTGCAATCGAGAGAACAGACGATAGCCAGAGATAGCTGCACATCGACGCCACGTGACGTGCGGTGGCGCCCTCTACGATATCTATATAAGCGGCGGCCCCAGCTCCTAGCAGCCAGTCGTTGACTCACCTCCGAAGATGTTCTCCGTAGTTGAGAACGAAACGTCAGGGAGAAGAAGATTTACAGATCGACCACGGCAACTTAGCCCGGAAGTGTTTAAAAAATGGCTCTGAGCACTATGGGACTCAACTGCTGAGGTCATTAGTCCCCTAGAACTTAGAACTAGTTAAACCTAACTAACCTAAGGACATCACAAACATCCATGCCCGAGGCAGGATTCGAACCTGCGACCGTAGCGGTCCTGCGGTTCCAGACTGCAGCGCCGGAAGTGTTTATTGATGAATTTAAAGACAATACACGGAATTAATAACCGAAATACTGCGTTTCTTACGTAGATTTACATAAATTATTTTAGTTTGGGACTTAAATTTCATTTACACATAAAAAGAAACGTTTCAACGTCTCCCACAAGAAAGAAAAGAATCGCACCAGACTCTCACAGCCAGAAATAGCACAGAGTGAGATGACGCAGTGGTTAGCACTCTGGACTCGCATTCGGGAGGACGACGGTTCAAACCCGCGTCCGGCCGTCCCGATTCAGGTTTTCCGTGATTTCCCTAAATCGCTTCAGGCAAATGCTGGGATGGTTCCTTTGAGATGGCACGGCCGACTTCCTTCCCCAATCCGATGGGACCGATGACTTCGCTGTTTGGTCCCCTCCCTCGAACCAGACAACCAGAAAGAGTACGGCTTCCGTTTTTTGGGGACATCAAAGAAACCTGGTCAGTGAGTTTTATGGAACGTTGAAACAGAATTAATACTGAAGTGTAGTGTGAGTCATTAGAAGACAGAGAAGAGGCATTCAAAACGTAATCTCTTGACTACCGATGTGCTTTACACAAGTGCTCGGCCACTTTCGTCCCAGCAAGCGTAAGAAGTACAGCGCTGTTTCAAATGTTTCATGTGTTTGGAAATAACTGCAGTTTTTTAGTGAGGTAGATGACTGTTAATAATGGAGGAAATAGAGGAGACGTTCGGCACGTACAGGCAATGGCAACTTCTATCTGAAAATATGTCTGATTGCTGGGAACTTCATCACAAACAAGGAACGAGTTGCGTATCTGATGAATCAGCGTTCGCAGGAAGTGCCGCAGTTATTGGCCAACTGTAGCGTCCAGGGGCGGCCTTAGCTGGCGCGGGGTGATGTGCGATGTGCGAATCGTACGCACCGGTCTCCCCCCCCCCCCCCCCCCTCACCACCACCAGCACAGGTTCTACCACTTCGTCAAGTTCAAAAGAATTCCACCTTTCGCCACTGACATACTACCAACATATCAAAAGACTTTTACGACAGTAGACCTACTTCTCTGACAGGAAAGTAATTAATCGGAGAAGGAATCTTAATACACTCCTGGAAATTGAAATAAGAACACCGTGAATTCATTGTCCCAGGAAGGGGAAACTTTATTGACACATTCCTGGGGTCAGATACATCACATGATCACACTGACAGAACCACAGGCACATAGACACAGGCAACAGAGCATGCACAATGTCGGCACTAGTACAGTGTATATCCACCTTTCGCAGCAATGCAGGCTGCTATTCTCCCATGGAGACGATCGTAGAGATGCTGGATGTAGTCCTGTGGAACGGCTTGCCATGCCATTTCCACCTGGCGCCTCAGTTGGACCAGCGTTCGTGCTGGACGTGCAGACCGCGTGAGACGGCGCTTCATCCAGTCCCAAACATGCTCAATGGGGGACAGATCCGGAGATCTTGCTGGCCAGGGTAGTTGACTTACACCTTCTAGAGCACGTTGGGTGGCACGGGATACATGCGGACGTGCATTGTCCTGTTGGAACAGCAAGTTCCCTTGCCGGTCTAGGAATGGTAGAACGATGGGTTCGATGACGGTTTGGATGTACCGTGCACTATTCAGTGTCCCCTCGACGATCACCAGTGGTGTACGGCCAGTGTAGGAGATCGCTCCCCACACCATGATGCCGGGTGTTGGCCCTGTGTGCCTCGGTCGTATGCAGTCCTGATTGTGGCGCTCACCTGCACGGCGCCAAACACGCATACGACCATCATTGGCACCAAGGCAGAAGTGACTCTCATCGCTGAAGACGACACGTCTCCATTCGTCCCTCCATTCACGCCTGTCGCGACACCACTGGAGGCGGGCTGCACGATGTTGGGGCGTGAGCGGAAGACGGCCTAACGGTGTGCGGGACCGTAGCCCAGCTTCATGGAGACGGTTGCGAATGGTCCTCACCGATACCCCAGGAGCAACAGTGTCCCTAATTTGCTGGGAAGTGGCGGTGCGGTCCCCTACGGCACTGCGTAGGATCCCACGGTCTTGGCGTGCATCCGTGCGTCGCTGCGGTCCGGTCCCAGGTCGACGGGCACGTGCACCTTCCGCCGACCACTGGCGACAACATCGATGTACTGTGGAGACCTCACGCCCCACGTGTTGAGCAATTCGGCGGTACGTCCACCCGGCCTCCCGCATGCCCACTATACGCCCTCGCTCAAAGTCCGTCAACTGCACATACGGTTCACGTCCACGCTGTCGCGGCATGCTACCAGTGTTAAAGACTGCGATAGAGCTCCGTATGCCACGGCAAACTGGCTGACACTGACGGCGGCGGTGCACAAATGCTGCGCAGCTAGCGCCATTCGACGGCCAACACCGCGGTTCCTGGTGTGTCCGCTGTGCCGTGCGTGTGATCATTGCTTGTACAGCCCTCTCGCAGTGTCCGGAGCAAGTATGGTGGGTCTGACACACCGGTGTCAATGTGTTCTTTTTTCCATTTCCAGGAGTGTAGATACGGTAATTACTAAAATGTTAGTATTAAAAACTAACTTAACTATGGGAATCCTTCCAATTTAATGAAATTCAGAATCACGTAAGGCTTACGAGTGTCGTTCAGTATATACACTTAAATGTTTTCGTCACCTGACTGTGCTCTGTATATACAAGAAATTAAATAACCTGTAGGTTATAAACAGTAAGGGTTTTTTGCTTTACAGACCCTATGCAAAACATCTTTTCCTAGCTTTTTGACGAGCAAATTCATCAATTGTATCTTCAACTTTCAATTCCGAAACCATTCGTGTTCCATTGAAAGCATGGCAACAGAAGAAAAGCGTTCTTGTGAGATGCTGTTTCTGAAGTAATTCTTGATTAGCTTTAAACGTGAAAAGTTCCTTTCAGCGAAGGCGACGGTCGCTGGGACGGTTAGGAAAATTCTGTAGGCAATAGAAATATTGGGAAATGGGTTTACAAAGTCAGTCAAGTGTTTCTGTATCAACATAGGAGTTTTCACATCCTCGGGCACCGTTTCTCTGAATACTTCAATTTCTGTCAGACGGTCTGATGCAACAATGTCTTTCGAACATTCACCATTTGGAAAATTTGGAAATTTTTGGTGAGGTCTTAAGAGACCAAACTGCTGAGGTCATCGGTCCCTAAACTTACGCACTACTTAACCTACGCTCTTTGTTTTCGACTCAACAGTGCTGTTGCTGACCTCAAGAAGGGAATTGCTGACTTCTCCTGTCTGGTTCCTTATTGCTTTGTCACTCTCCACCCTACTTTCCCATCGAGTGTCTGAAAGTTTCTTCAAAGCTGGTACACTGTTCAAGGACAACACACACACACCCATGCCCGAGGGAGGACTCGAGCCTCCGACGGGAGGAGCCGCGCGGGCCGTGGCAAGGCGCCGCTGACCGACGTAGCTTTTACGTAGCATTTTCAATTCTTCGCCCTTTATGTATGTTACACTTTCTGGGGAAAACAAAATGCCGGATACTACGGAATACTTAGCCAGTTGGCCAAAACTTTCTTTCAAGCTTGATAACACTATGTCAACAACAGATAGAAAAAATCGATTTTGTATTTCTCCTCTGAAGATTGAGCTCTGCAAACCATGTCGTCACTTTCATAATCAAATTGCTTCTCCTTCTTGCCAATTCTCTTTCTCCTAATTTTGGTTCAGTCTGTACACTTCGAGCTATCTCTTTCGCAGTTAGCCGGCCGAAGTGGCCGAGCGGTTCTAGGCGCTTCAGTCTGGAACCGCCCGACCGCTACCGTCGCAAGTTCGAATCCTGCCTCGGGCACGGGTGTGTGTGATGTCCTTAGGTTAGTTAGGTTTAAGTAGTTCTAAGTTCTAGGGGACTGATGACCTCAGAGGTTAAGTCCCATTGTGCTCAGAGCCATTTGAACCATTTTTCTTTCGCAGTTATCTCCGCATTAGCAAAACCTTCTTCACGCAAATTTTCAATAAACTTCACTAGACTTTCGGGGGATTTATTGCTACTTTTACGTCGATGTTTTCTGCTTGAAGTACCTACTTGTTGCGTTAATGGCAAGGAGAAGGTCATACCATATGACAACGACTACAATGAACTCGAAGCTTTCTACTTTGTCGCCGCGCGGGATTAGCCGAACAGTCTCAGGCGCTGCAGTCATGGACTGAGCGGCTGATCCCGGCGCAGGTTCGAGTCCTCCCTCGGGCATGGGTGTGTGTGTTTGTTCTTAGGATAATTTAGGTTAAGTTGGTGCACATCGACAGCGCAGAAAGATACGCATATAGCTTCTTTTCTGCGTTTACTTCGTAGATTCTTACTTAAATTGCGTGTGAGTTTCGTATATGAGGTGTAATTTCGAGTTTTAGTTACTGTAATTGTAAATTCAGGCAGATTGTAGCGCAGTCGTTAGGTATTTGTTTTGTTTTGGTACATCAGTGTCACTTGTCTGTCTAGTAGGCTCTCAGAGACCAGTGTGGCCTGAGCTCCCAGTTGGTGCACATCGACAGCGCAGAAAGATACGTATATAGCTTCTTTTCTGTGTTTACTTCGTAGATTCTTGCTTAAATTGCGTGTGAGTTTCGTATAGGAGGTGTAATTTCGATTTTTAGTTACTGTAATTGTAAATTCAGGCAGATTGTAGCGCAGTCGTTAGGCATTTGTACAGGTTAGTTCGTACATTCTTTGCGTGTTTCCCTTGCGTTATCTAGGCACGGACTCGTGTTTCAGTAACTGTTGTTCAACATCAATTAGAATGGACAGGGACTGTGATTGCTGTGTTCGAATGAGGGCTGAGTTGGCATCCCTTCGCTCACAGCTGCAGGCGGCGTTGACTTCGGTCGCGCAGCTTGAGGCTGTTGACAATGGGCACCACTGTGGGGAGCCAGACTTGGGTATCACGGGGATGTCAACCTCGTCCCGTCTGTCCCCAGATCGGTCTGCCTAAATGGTTGCCCCGGTTGCTGCCCGCAGTGGGGCTGAGCCCTCACCTGTAGTTGATTGGGAGGTCGTTCCAAGGCATGGCAGGTAGTGAAAGACGTCCGTGGAGGCTGATCAGAAAGCCTCCGCGGTGCGTCTGACAAACAGGTTTCAGGTACTGTCTCTGGCTGAGCCAGATGCAGCTGCCTGCCCTGTTTCAGAAGATGATTCTCAGCCTTCAAGGTCCGGGCAATCACAGAGGGTGGGCTTATTGGTAGTTGGGAGCTCCAATGTTAGGCGCGTAATGGGGCCCCGTAGGGATATGGCGGCTAAGGAGGGGACGAAATCCAGTGTGCACTCCGTGTGCGTTCTGGGTGGAGTCATTCCTGATGTGGAAAGGGTCCTTCCGGATGCCATGAAGAGCACAGGGTGCAGCCAGCTGCAGGTGGTGGCACATGTCGGCACTAATGACGTGTGTCGCTTTGGATCTGAGGAAATTCTCTCTGGATTCCAGCGGCTATCTGATTTGGTGAAGGCTGCCGGTCTTGCTTACGAGAAGAAGGCAGATCTCACCATCTGCAGCATCATTGACAGAACCGACTGCGGACCTTTGGTGCAGAGCCGGGTGGAGGGTCTGAATCAGAGGCTCAGACGGTTTTGTGACCGTGTTGGCTGCAGATTCCTTGACTTGCGCCATAGGGTGGTGGGGTTTCGGGTTCCGCTGAATAGGTCAGGAGTTCACTACACTCAGCTGGAAGCTACACGGGTAGAGGAGGCTGTGTGGCGTGGACTGGGCGGATTTTTAGGTTAGAAGGCCTCGGGAAAGTACGGGCTGGGCTGCAATCTCAAAGGATGCATGGCAAATACAGGACGTGCTTGGAGCAACGAACAGTCGGAATTGTAGTTGTAAATTGTTGTAGTTGTGCTGAAAAAGTCCCTGAGCTTCAAGCGCTAATAGAAAGCACAGAAGCTGAAATCGTTACAGGTACAGAAAGCTGGCTAAAGCCTGAAATAAGTTCTGCAGAAATTTTTACGAAGTCTCAGACGGTGTTCAGGAAAAATAGATTAGGCAGAATTGGTGGTGGAGTCTTTTGTGTCTGTCAGTAGTGGTTTATCTTGTAATGAAGTCGAAGTAGATACTCCGTGCGAATTGGTATGGGTGGAGGTTATACCTAACAGCCGAACTAAGTTAATAATTGGCTCCTTCTACCGACCCCCAGACTCCGATGATATAGTTGCTGAACAGTTCAGAGAAAATTTGAGTCTCGTAACAAATACCCCACTCATACGGTTATAGTTGGTGGGGACTTCAACCTTCCCTCGATATGTTGGCAAAAATACTTGTTCAAAACCGGTGGTAGGCAGAAAACATCTTCCGAGATTGTCCTAAATGCTTTCTCCGAAAATTATTTCGAGCAGTTAGTCCACGAACCCACGCGAATTGTAAATGGTTGCGAAAACACACTTGACCTCTTAGCCACAAACAATCCAGAGCTAATAGAGAGCATCATGACTGATACAGGGATTAGTGATCACAAGGTCGTTGTAGCTAGGCTCAATGCCGTTTCTTCCAAATCCACCAGAAACAAACGCAAAATAATTTTATTTAAAAAAGCGGATAAAGTGTCACTAGAAGTCTTCCTAAGAGACAACCTCCACCCCTTCCGAACTGACTATGCAAATGTAGACGAGATGTGGCTCAAATTCAAAGATATAGTAGCAACAGCAATTGAGAGATTCATACCTCATAAATTGGTAAGAGATGGAGCTGATCCCCCATGGTACACTAAACAGGTCCGAACGCTGTTGCAGAGGCAACGGAAAAGTTCAGAAGAACGCGAAATCCCGAAGGTTGGCTAAAATTTACAGACGCGCGAAATTTGGCACGGACTTCAACGCGAGATGCCTTTAATAGGTTCCACAACGAAACATTGTCTCGAAATGTGGTAGAAAATCCGCAGAAATTCTGGTCGTATGTAAAGTACACAAGCGGCAAGACGCAGTCAATACCTTCGCTGCGCAGTGCCGATGGTACTCTTAACGACGACTGTGCCGCTAAAGCGGAGTTATTGAACGCAGTTTTCCGAAATTCCTTCACCAGGGAAGACGAATGGAATATTCCAGAATTTGAAACACGAACAGCTGCTAGCATGAGTTTCTTAGAAGTAGATACCTTAGGGGTTGCGAAGCAACTCAAATCGCTTGATACGGGCAAGTCTTCAGGGCTAGATTGTATACCGATTAGGTTCCTTTCAGATTACGCTGATACAGTAGCTCCCTACTTAGCAATCATACACAACCGCTCGCTCACCGATACATCTGTACCTGCAGATTGGAAAATGGCGCAGGTCGCACCAGTGTTTAAGAAGGGTAGTAGGAGTAATCCATCTAACTGCAGACCTATATCATTGACGTCGGTTTGCAGTAGCGTTTTGGAGCATATACTGCATTCAAACATTATGAATCACCTCGAAGGGAACGATCTATTGATACGTAATCAGCATGGTTTCAGAAAATATCGTTCTTGTGCAACGCAGCTAGCTCTTTATTCGCACGAAGTAATGGCCGCTATCGACAGGGGATCTCAAGTTGATTCCGTATTTCTAGATTTCCGGAAAACTTTTGACACCGTTCCTCACAAGCGACTTCTAATCAAGCTGCGGGCCTATGGGGTATCGTCTCAGTTGGGCGAGTGGATTCGTGATTTCCTGTCAGGAAGGTCGCAGTTCGTAGTAATAGACGGCAAATCATCGAGTAAAACTGAAGTGATATCAGGTGTTCCCCAGGGAAGCGTCCTGGGACCTCTGCTGTTCCTGATCTATATAAATGACCTGGGTGACAATCTGAGCAGTTCTCTTAGGTTGTTTGCAGATGATGCTGTAATTTACCGTTTAGTAAGGTCATCCGAAGACCAGTATCAGTTGCAAAGCGATTTAGAAAAGATTGCTGTATGGTGTGACAGGTGGCAGTTGACGCTAAATAACAAAAAGTGTGAGGTGATCCACATGAGTTCCAAAAGAAATCCGTTGGAATTCGATTACTCGATAAATAGTACAATTCTCAAGGCTGTCAATTCAACTAAGAACCTGGGTGTTAAAATTACAAACAACTTCAGTTGGAAAGGCCACATAGATACTATTGTGGGGAAGGCGAGCCAAAGGTTGCGTTTCATTGGCAGGACACTTAGAAGATGCAACAAGTCCACTAAAGAGACGGCTTACACTACACTGGTTCGTCCTCGGTTAGAATATTGCTGCGCGGTGTGGGATCCTTACCAGGTGGGATTGACGGAGGACATTGAAAGGGTGCAAAAAAAAGGGCAGCTCGTTTTGAATTATCACGTAATAGGGGAGAGAGTGTGGCAGATATGATACGCGAGTTGGGATGGAAGTCATTAAAGCAAATACGTTTTTCGTCGCGGCGAGATCTTGGTTCAAATGGCTCTGAGCACTATGGGATTTAACATATATGGTCATCAGTCCCCTAGAACTTAGAACTACTTAAACCCAACTAACCTAAGGACATCACACAACACCCAGTCATCACGAGGCAGAGAAAATCCCTGACCCCGCGGGGAATCGAACCTGGGAACCCGGGCGCGGGAAGCGAGAACGCTACCGCACGACCTCAAGCTGAGGACGCGGCGAGATCTATTTACGAAATTTCAGTCACCAATTTTCTTGTCCGAATGCCAAAATATTCTGTTGGGCCCAACCTACATAGGTAGGAATGATATCAAAATAAAATAAGAGAAATCAGAGCTCGAACAGAAAGGTTCAGGTGTTCGTTCTTCCCGCGCGTTGTTCGAGAGTGGAATGGTAGAGAGATAGTATGATTGTGTGATTGTGTTTCGATGAACCCTCTGCCAAGCACTTAAATGTGAATTGCAGAGTAATCATTTAGATGTAGATGTAGATGTAGTCTGTAAGCTTAGGGACTGATGACCTTAGCAGTTAAGTCCCATAAGATTTCACACACATTTGAACATTTGAACATCTAATTCGTCCACAGCAAGCGAGTGTGCTTCGCTCTTTGTTTTCGACTCAACAGTGCTGTTGCTCACCTCAGGAAGGACATCGCTCACCTCTCTTCTCTGGTACCTTATTGCTTTGTCACTCTCCACCCTACTTTCCCATCGAGTGTCTGCAAGTTTCTTCACTGTTAAAGCTGGTACACTGTTTAATAATATTTTCCATCTCTTTGTGGATGCACTGAAAACAATGTATATTCTTTGAATTCACCAAAAAATGTGAGTGCTTTTGCTGTAGATTTTGCTGCATCTGATAACACAATATTAAGACGGTGGCTGGCACATTGCATATAAAATGCTCTTGGATTGCGCTTTAGGATTCCGGTTTGAACAATACCTCGATAATCTTTCATATTTGCGCTATTACCGTAACTTTGGCTTGGTTGGCTCTGAGCACTATGGGACTCAACTGCTGAGGTCATTAGTCCCCTAGAACTTAGAACTAGTTAAACCGAACTAACCTAAGGACATCACAAACATCCATGCCCGAGGCAGGATTCGAACCTGCGACCGTAGCGGTCTTGCGGTTCCAGACTGCAGCGCCTTTAACCGCACGGCCACTTCGGCCGGCTGACTTTGGCTTGTGCAATCATGAATATCGAATCCTAGTTGGTCTAGTTTTAACAGAAGGGTTTCTGTCGAACTTTCCCCTGTTGCTAAAGTGACGCTCGGAAGTGTTCCTTTACAGTCACTACGTCTTCTGATAAATTTACAGACTTAACAATCAGTGTCATTTGTTCATTGTGGCTTGCATCAGGAGGACAATCAAGTATGACAGAAAAATATTTACTTTCTTTACCAAAATTAACAATACTGTTTTTTACTTTGTTGGCAAGCAATTCATTAGTTCATTTTGAATGTTTCTCCAAAGGTAATGTTCATGAATTTCTTGAGTTTTTATCCGCCTTAAACGTTCCTGCAAAACAGGGTCAAAGTCTGCTACCATTTCGATCAAACCAAGAAAATTAACATTATTTTCTCGATAGAGCTTGTCGCTGGTTCCCCTTAAAGTCATCTTAGGTTGAGCTAGGTATCTGACGGAGAGTATAATTCTTTGCACAACCTGACGCACATTTTATCACTTTTTTGTTTCAAACGTATCTCACGTTCTATCCATTCGTTTTGTACAGTTTATGTGGTTAAATGAGTCTTCATGCTTTTAACGCAGACTTCCTAAATGAACCCAATCACAGAACCCATCGCTTGACACCTTGTTTGGAGGAGATCCCAAAAGTTTACAAAAAAAAAAAAAAAAGTTGGTAGATTTCGAATACGCAAGCCATTTATGGTCCCTTATTTCTCTATTTAGTAAAGTTATTACGTAAAAATGAGTTGAAAATTTTCTTCTGTTCTCATTTAAGGGATTCTCAGAATTAACGATTTTAGTAGGGCCTTTCTGTACAATTTCATTTATCATGGAGGATGTTACTGCACCGTACGTATTAGGCCAAGTGCCTGGGTACGAATTTCTGATTACTTCACAGTTGCTAGGACTAGGGCTACCTGAATGTGGGATAGCAGGAGGTCCGGATTCCAATGCTTCATCTTCACTTGTGTCTAAATCACCACATGATAAGCTACTGTTAATGTCATCGTCCTTTAAGCACACTGTACTCTCATTGTCTGATGTTGTTGATCGAAGAAATTTTTCGAAAACTCCTGTTTGTGAGTTCAAAAACTGTTCATATTGTAGCTTTTTCTTAATATTTTGAGCACCTGAATCGTATTTCCTAAATCTGTCCCTTCCGCAAGACATCTTCCGGTTGCCGCTTTGAACTTCACAGGACAGGCAAAAACAATTCTGTGGGAAACACGTCTTCTCGACGGAAGAATGCTTCATTGTTAGCCACAACATTGAGTAGAAAGGGGGCGGAGATGCACTGACAAACAATGATTCGTGTACCTCTAAATTTACGCATGAGCAATAGTCATGTGTCGGCAACAGGTATTACTACAGGGCGTCAGTATCATAGCTCCTTGTTCCCTCGACTTCGATGAAGACATTATTTTCTGAGACGTTCTCCAGGGCCACAGTCGTGTCACAGTGCGTATATAATTGAACTGCTTTCGGTTAACCGTTTGCTATTAACGATGCTTTCCTTCCTAGCGTGGTGTCCAACCAACTCACGCAACAGTTGAAAAGCATTACGAGGAGACTAACGACCCAGCTCCGCGGACAGTACAAACTGAAGTTGACTACCGCATAAAAATAACAGGAGCAAAAGTAAGCTGACCTCGAAGCACTGTCTACCTAGTTATACATTATACGGCTAAATTGTCGTGACGGCCTAGTGCTATCCAGTGTAGCAACCTTTGGCACACCGAACTTAGATCAGCAGGAAATGACCCGGTCAGATATTAACAGGTCCTTGCGTACATCTCGAGCCTTGTTGTTTGCAGTTTTCTCAAGACGCGTGTCGTTGAGTTTACACAGCAATCTGGGTGATTCTATGGATGTTCAGTAGGGTAATAATAAAGAATGTTGTCAGAATCGTACTCTTTGTGCCATTTGGGACTCCTCTAGCCATGCGTTAAGGCAAACGTTTCAGACTTCCCTGGGAAGACAAGGATGAAATTGACCTCCGAAGATGGATTCATTACCAAATCTGTCACACGAAAATAGTCATGAAGATTGAAACGAAAACATTTCCAAGGCCACAGTAGTGTACTTATTACTCCTCAAACGCTTCTTAGAAAACTTTTTGTCAACGTCCATCCGTCCTATGGTATACTAAGCGAGACACACTGCAAAAGTCACCGATCAGCAGAGTGAAGATTTGATAATGTCAAGCGTATTGAAGTTAACACTGAGCTTCCGGGTGTTCCCCAATGCTGTGTTTCCATTTTCACACAATATTTAGACAAGCGACCCAGCCGCCTTCTTTAAGCGCTGTGAGTTTTACTGTTACGTGTACTCCCTCCCCCCACTCTATCTGCTGTATCTGGGGGCAGAGTCTTCCGTACAATGGATCCCAGGCGGAGCACGTGGCTAGAGGTCCAAGTGGTCCAGACAGTCAGTCTGCTCTAACGATGCCGACATACACAATAGGCCGCAAAGCCGCAGCCCATTAAACAAAGTGAGGTAAATGAAGGCTACTCTGCGAGCTGTTTGCTAGATGAGGCAGCCATACCGCACTGTCCCCCCCCCCCCCCCCCCCCCCACTGCCCCCTCGCCACCAGAAACCCACCGATCTGCGATGAAGAACACTTTTATTTAATGTCAACAGACCTTCTATAATCAAGCATCTGTTTAAAAAGAATAAAAAGAAAACACAAGCGCCACGATAATAAATGTCCTGTTTCCGCGAAAATAGGCGAAATCTGTATACTTTTAGTGTTATGAGCAAAATCGGTAGAGTTTTTACTTTTGACTGCAGGATACAATTCTCATCTCTCTCTAACCCCTCCTCCTATTATTTTGCGAGGTCCGGCGAAATGAAAAAAGAAAAGAAACGAATCAGATTTACTAACTTATTTCATACCTCCTATACATGTCCACTCTGCATAAAATCGAAAAAGATTTCCACTACTTTCCTACAAAAACTACTCATCACTGCAAAATGATCACATTATTTCGAAACTGTCACTGGAGTAAAGAAAAAAACGAGGAGTTAAACTAAAAACAAAGTACTGAGTGTTAAGCAATTTGTTTCAGCTTGTTGGACGAAATTACACGGCTTGAGAGCGTTCATGTAGGTAAGAAACGATGGTTAGTATACTTTGAGCTACCTCGTTTCTACTTCTTTTCAAGGTCATCGCCCCTCCGAAACCTCATCCCTCTTCAAAAGGCACACACACACACATCACTGTAAATAGAAGACTTCCTTAGGATGTTTGAATGGGTAGAGAATACAAAAACAAATATTATTGTACAAAAAGTTCTCTTAATTTTTGCTTATACATTTACACACAAAAAATAACTCTTTCTTTCTCTTTGCTTGGTGTAGTTTTAATAACATCTAGCTTAATTTTTAACTTATAATTTATTTTGTGTGCTAGATGTTTACTGGATGGAGGGAGACAGTCCGTGAGTATTATTCTTATGTATGAGATAGAACAGCACATTAGTCAGACGGTATAGTTCAGCACTATATTCGAATGCATCCAGTCACTCACAATCATATATTCTGCAGATGCAGTGATTTCCTCTATTTTCTGTGGTAACTCAGTGTAACAAATTTCAAAAATATTCATGTCTTTCCTCGATTTGTTTCCTAGTGAGGCACAGTTGCATCAGTCAAAACTGCTAGTATTAATAATAAGAATGACTGACATGGGATGTGTGATTGAGGATACATAAGTTTCTGACATAAAAAGACGTATAAATTCCATCAGTTTACCAAGAGACAGAACAGCAGTCTCTCAACTTCATTCTAGTTGGTTTATAAACAGCTCAAGTAGCGGATATACACCGATGATACCTTTGGTGTGAGGAACGCTCGGTCACTTTATAGGGCACCAGAATAGTGTAGAAGGAAGTACTTTCATCATTTTTAAGTTTGTCACTATAGTGTTAGGGGTAAGAAATTGCACCGTGTTTGTATGTCTGATGTTGGACCTATCCGTCCTGCAATAGTTTATTAAGAGCGTTGCATTCCCCGACTCTGTTCTAGTTGGTTTATAAGCAGGTTAAGCGGCAGATATACAGCGATGATACCTTCATAGCGAGTAACAGCTCGGTTATTTCGTAGGACACCTGAATAATTTAGAAGGATATATTTTTGTCATCTTAAAGTTTATCACCGTAATGACTGAAGTAGAAAACTTGCAGGGTGTTTGTATGCCATAAGTTGGACATATGATGTCCTCCATCAGAATATTAAGAGCATGGCATTCCACACAACTAGTACTTCAGACACCATATGGCTTTAACAATATAGCATTTTTAGATGCATAGCCTTGTAGCCACAGGAGTGTGTGTTTATGCTCATCGATCATTTCTCTCGTGCCAGTACCTTCTTGGTACTGACTCCAGACATTATAATAATACTCCAGAAGTGATAGCACAGATTATTTACGTAAATTGTTCAAACTCCATTTGTCTGGAGCTCCATCATGTATAAACCGCACATTTCGTCTTAATTGTCTGTTGTATCACCACAACACCCTTATGTCTACTATGCATACATAAGGAGTGATGACCTGTTAGACATGCATGCATCTGGAGAGATCCTGTGCACCTGGATGGATTCCATGGGTAAGATTGGTGCAGAACAGACTTCGCTGACATAGCATTTGTGGGCACAGCTCGTTCTGTTCCTTCACGAGATGTGGAATGTAGTGGGTATAGTACCCTCCTACTTCTTGTCAGTTGCAGATTAGGTTGGTGACCATGTTACAGGGAGGACTGGTCAAAGACAATGCGGGGGGATCTGTCAATCTCCGACTTTATCCTACAAATGCGAGGATACTCTGTGACTTCCATCCGTACAGATAAAGACAGCCAATCATAACCGTAAATTCTGCACTACGATTGATGTGCTAGAATTATGTAGATAACCTAACTGCATCGGCATAGGATGCTGCTTAGTATACTTTGGTGTATATGACTGAATGGATGTACTGCACAGTCATCTATCTGCATTCAAAATCAAGTATATGGTACTTGCAGAGTAGTGAATATGTGGTTTAGTGGTGATACAGAAATACGGAAGCATTTTGCTGTGGCACAGGCTGGCACTGAAATTACGTAACGACTGGAAAAATCACTAACACTGATCACACTATCAACTGTGGTGATTGTTACAGTACATCTGTTGTTGTTGTTGTTGTTGTTGTGGTCTTCAGTCCTGAGACTGGTTTGATGCAGCTCTCCATGCTACTCTATCCTGTGCAAGCTTCTTCATCTCCCAGTACCTACTGCTACCTACATCCTTCTGAGTCTGCTTAGTGTATTCATCTCTTGGTCTCCCCCTACGATTTTTACCCTCCACGCTGCCCTCCAATGCTAAATTTGTGATCCCTTGATGCCTCAAAACATGTCCTACCAACCGATCCCTTCTTCTAGTCAAGTTGTGCCACAAACTTCTCTTCTCCCCAATCCTATTCAATACCTCCTCATTAGTTACGTGATCTACCCACCTTATCTTCAGCATTCTTCTGTAGCACCACATTTCGAAAGCTTCTATTCTCTTCTTGTCCAAACTGGTTATCGTCCATGTTTCACATCCATACATGGCTACACTCCATACAAATACTTTCAGAAACGACTTCCTGACACTTAAATCTATACTCGATGTTAACAAATTTCTCTTCTTCAGAAACGATTTCCTTGCCATTGCCAGTCTACATTTTATATCCTCTCTACTTCGACCATCATCAGTTATTTTGCTCCCTAAATAGCAAAACTCCTTTACTACTTTAAGTGTCTCATTTCCTAATCTAACCCCCTCAGCATCACCCGATTTAATTTGACTACATTCCATTATCCTCGTTTTGCTTTTGTTGATGTTCATCTTATATCATCCTTTCAAGACACTGTCCATTCCGTTCAACTGCTCTTCCAAGTCTTTTGCTGTCTCTGACAGAATTACAATGTCATCGGCGAACCTCAAAGTTTTTACTTCTTCTCCATGAATTTTAATACTTACTCCGAATTTTTCTTTTGTTTCCTTTACTGCTTGCTCAGTACATCATCCTATACTAAAGGTGTCCATCCACTGGTATGCTGTTGATTACCACATAATGATGGACTGACACAACTTATTTCAGTCACCTTGGTGGAACACTGGAGATCTGCTACTTGTCGCTGTGGATCATGTGGTTAACTGTAGAGATCATTACTTCAGACAGTTGTTTGGATGCGTTCCTCAACGCGGCAGACTGATCCTATTTCCATATGCTGCATTGCTCTCCATATTTTTTTCACCAATAAGATAACAGCACTTCTTTTTATTTCTACTAACCCGCGCACATTGTGAACAGCACCTCCCGGTGGTGATCGCACTGCAACAGTGATCGAGTACAAGACTGAAAAATGAGCATACAAAGCTCTTCGAAATGGAACACTGAGACATCTTCATCGCTGGGGAAGATGAGATTAGCTGTACAGGTCATCACCTTCAGACAGCTGTTTGGAAACACTCCACAATGCCGCCAACTCTTCCACGTATTTGTCAATAAGAATCATCGCCTCTGTGTTTTATTTCCACCATAATGTGTGTTGTGGGAGCAGCATAATTTTCACCATGTGATGTCCAGCTTTCTGTAAGACCAATGGCTTGAAATGTGTTAATGTCAGTATAGCACTTGACACAGACCTCGAAGACATGGTAGAAAAATAAAACGTGTGGTGGTGTACAAAGCCGTAGTCATGCATTACTTGGATGTGTTAAAGCTGAAAAACAATGTATTAAACTACTTATGAAAAACAACACTAGAACCCTCTCTTGTGATTGATAGTCTGTAGGATATGGTCTTTCTCCAGTACAGTCAACAGGTCTGTGCAAGCGACTTCGATCGCTGGCTACTGCTCCAATGGAGCAGTATGTATAATTGTAGTATCCCCTATGCCAAAACACAGATGGTATTTGTTTTTAGATATGTCAGAAGAGAGGCCCATAAAATCTTATAGGAGGTTTGAAACACGTACTTCTGAAATAGAACTGAAATTACATAGGTGACAGTAGTGTCAAACAAGACTGTCAGAATGGGAATGGCATGTGAACGCGTATTTTATCTCATCACTTACGTGCTTTGCCCTGAACTGAACTTTTCTGACTGTGAGAATGTAAATTTAATTTAGCTCTGCAAATGTAAACTGTCAATAACTTTAAAGTGGACGAAAACTGCATGAATTTACGTAACACAAAAACTGAATCTGATGCACCACTATTGATCTGTTGTCCTGGTAATAAAATAAAGCTTGATCAATTTGAGAATAATGGTCCCTGTACTTAAAGAATGCTATCCCTGAAATAATAAAATTTCTTAACTTTTGTCTTCGCAATGGCAATGCTCTTCACACTATTCTCTGTATTGCATAGTTAGCAAACAGCTATTGTGCAAGGCTGTTGGTTAGCATACATTTTACTTGAATTGAATAAGACAGAGACAATAACTTCTTGAGAAAAACAGTCAATCAAAAATGACATGGGTCTGGGAACTGGTATCGACTTGGGGTAAGTAAAGGTTTGGCACTAACTTTAAAACTTGTATACTGAATCTTTGAAAATTAATAATGCTCACAATTAAAACTTCCAAGAAACTGATTATATATTAACAATTAGCTTTACAAAATCATTGGATGTGAGTGCTATACATTGTCTCAGTCAGTATTTATGAATATCCACATGGCATTAGTAACAAAACAACTTTCTTTCCCTTAATTATTCCCAAATTCTGTTCAGATTCCTTTTACAGTTAGCAAACATCATAGTATCTGCCAAATAAAAAATTATTATTGCCCGTAGCTAGTAAGTAAATGTCCAGCACACATCAGATACAATATGTCTTTATACTTGAGAGTCCTCCATACATATCTCAATCTAAAGTTACTCTAACACATTACCCATAACACCTCGAATCAGCGATCGCTGTTGAGCAGCGATGCTAATACGCAATCGATACTACATTGGAATGTCTCTGGTTCAATATAATATTTTCTTACAAAACTTGAATTAATTTACTCTGTGTGTATACCTTTAAGGTTCTATTGCAAGAAGTGGTATGACTGGATAAACTTTGGATGCAGAAAGTTCATAGTTTTTGTACCTACTCTGAATGCTACAAAATAATAATGGGGAGTGCTCTTGAACACACTAAATGACTGTATAGATGCTGAACTGTATTAGTATTTCATACATATCAAATGACTTCTGCATGACTGAAATCTGGACATGCGGAATGCTCTCAAACTAGACCGATTTTGCTCATAAAATTAATAGAAAACGACTGTATCTATTCTTGTGAAATCATGTTTGTTTTCATTACTATACAAGTCGCTAGAGACGAGTTATGGAGCAAAAAATGTTAGATATCAGCACGCACATGGTATTTGTTTTTGGTGAATCGCTGGAATCTTATAGTGTTCTCTACGACGTGACATTAGGAGGTTGTATTATAAAGCATGCTCTCACGATTTGTTTCATAAACGATAATGCGAAATAGAGATGCATTGGTCAAACGGGACCTGCCGTAGTGTACAAAAGAACAATGTCCTCTTGAATTAATGCTTTATGTTGTCAAACGTAAAATGATTGTTTTTTCCCCACATGTGAGCAAATTGCGAAAAAGACTATATTCTGCAATGTTATTTCAAGTGTCTGACTTGTTTGTAATATACAGGTGCATGATAATTTATTTACAGACACTGATTTGAATGTGAGGGACGCTCTCAAGCCATGTAATTTTTGCCCATCAAGCTGAAAGAAATTGCTTAGCATAGATTTTTTTCTTTGGGGTTTAAATTCTCGCTTTTTCTTTACTCTGATGATAGTTTCGAAATAAGATGGACTTCTGCAGTGATCGATAGTTTTCGCAGCAAAGTAGTGGAAGTTTCTTTTCTTCGATTTTATGCAGAATGGACCTGTATAGGAGACATGAGATAAGTTAATATATCGAACAGATGTATAGCACTGACCTCTGTAGTTTGGTCATCAGTAATCTGCAGCAGTGCCATGTTTGTTTTTTTCTTTTTACTACACTGGATGTGAAACAGGAGAGAGAGAGAGAGAGAGAGAGAGAGAGAGAGAGAGAGAGAGAGAAATGAGAATTGTGTCCTGCAGTCAAAAGTAAAAACTCTACCGATTTTGCTCATAACACTAAAAGTAAACAGATTCCGCCTATTTTCGTGGAAACACGACATTTATTATTGTCGCGCTTGTGTTTTATTTTTATTTTTTTTATTTTAAATAGATGCATGATTATAGAAGGTTTGTTGACATTAAATACAAGTGTTCTCCATCGCAGATCGGTGGGCTGCTGGAGGCGAGAGGGCAGTGGGGGGACAGTGCAGTATGGCTGCCTCGTCTAGCAAACAGCTCGAAATCGAAGTAGCCTTCATTTATCACGCTTTGTTTAGTGGGCTGCCGGCCTATTGTGTATGTCGGCATCGTTAGAGCAGACTGACTGTCTGGACCACTTGGACCTCTAGCCACGTGCTCCACCTGGGATGCATTGTACGGAAGACTCTGCCCCAGATACAGCAGATGGAGTGGGGGGAGGGGGTGGCTGCGGTCAGTATCGGTAGTGCACAGAAATGGTAGCAGCTGCCTGTTTGAAAAAGCCTGTATCCCGACCTATGATGGGGAAAGGGAAGGATGAGGGGAAGTAAGAGCTCCAAGTTGGCTAGTGTGTGTGACTGCACATTGATGAGAATGCATGTGCGAGTGCTTTTGATTACAAGTGCTGTTTTTTTCACAACAATTTTGATTTGTAATTAGAACAGTGAAGCATTTTGCATCGGGTGTGGTAGAGTGTATTGGATTTCCTGAATTTCGATTACTTGGGCTGTAGGAAGTGGTTGAGCAATGCAGCGGGAGGTATCTGTAGCGAATGCTGGTGTCAAACAGTGATAGATACAGTCCTCAGCTTTATGCTTACGGGTAATTATTAAACTCCTCTCTGTCCAACACCAGCATCTCGTCAGTTGAACATATTTCCAGCCAAAAATATAGACCTTCAACTCCAGCCTTTTTCACTCCAGCTTGTAGGTGAAGTATAGAGTTTGAGTACATCTGCCACTAGTTTCGAGTGACATTGTGAAATTTTTTTTCCAGCAGGATAAGACCAGGTGTATGGCATCGTCAGTTTTTGACCTGTACTGTGATTTTAGTCATTCCTTGTGTACAGCTGTGCATATAGTTGTGTAATTAGAACCAATATTTATGACTAATTACGTAATTAGGACCAATCTTTATTTCAGTTCCCCAACGAAAATAAATAAAGTACACTACCCTAACCTTCCTCTCCTGCATCTGGACAGTTTACATGTATTCTGGGGTGCACTTGGGCTTTCCATCCAGGAGCGGGGTTCGAGTCCCAGAAATGGCATCTGAAATTTTGAATTTCCCGCCAATTCTCAGGTGGAGGGGTGGGTTGGGATGACAGTACAGCCTTGGGACAAATACATAGCCGCCAAAATTCTAAATTCCAGCCGATAGGGTAGGTGGGGAGGGACAGGTGATAAGGGGGACAGATGGGGACCCACGTGCTGCCTGGAGAAAACACATGACATCATCTGGAGGTGGGGCTAATTAACTGATAAATTTAATTAATTTGCATATCAATTTGATATCAAAATTGCGCCCATGCTGTCCTTATCCTACTACTATTATTTGGCTTCACATTGATTGAGGAAGTAGTTGGATGTCCTCCTGAGGGATATTGTGCTATATTCTGTTCAGTTGTTGCATTGATTGTCAAATCCTGAAGTAGTTGGAGGCCCCTGTCCATAGTTCTCATAATCTTTTCAATTGGGGAGAGATCCAGCGATGTTACTGGGCAAGGTAGGGTTTGACAAGCACAAAGAGAAGCAGGGGAAGCTCTCGCCATGTGCAGGTGGGCATTGTCTTGCTGAAACATAATACCAGGATGGCTTGCTATGAAAAGCAAAAAAATGGGGATAGAAATTCTAGACTGCAAGGGTGACTTGGATGACAATCAAAGGGGCCATGCTATGAGAAGAAATGATGCCCCAGACCAACCCTCCTGATTGTTGGTCCTTATGGCGGGCGACATTCAGGTTGGTATCCCACCCCCGAGGAATCTCCAAACACGTCTTTAGTGGTTATCATACCTCAATTCAAAGTGGGACTTCACTGAAGACAATTCTACTCCAGTCAATGAGCTTCCAGGTCAAAGAATTCCTCAACTTCCAGATGGTGTTTCCAGCAAAACAGAATGTTGCAAAAAGTTACGCAGAGGTGGAGTGCTGCTTCATGGGCATGGTAATTGGAACAGAACATAGCGTTTTAGCAGACACGTGGACTCATATCAGCACCTAGTATGGATCTCATGGGTAGAAAGAGACTGAAGTCCCCACCATATAGGTTACATTGAGTTGGAGACAATGATGTGATGTCATTGCAGTCAGCATTGCTTAATTTCTGTACTGGAGCAAGGAATATTCAGGAATATATGAGAGTATTTCCACATGCAAATAAGGGGCTCTGTGCAATCCTACGCCTGGATTTTCTGTATAAACATCACACAAAAATTCTTTCTTCACAGCATTCAGCTAAACTCAGTGGCATGTTATTCCAGGTGGGGATGACAGCTGTAAGTGATACATTGTCGTAATGATTGCCAATCACGAAAGTAGAACCAAGTAAACTGCGTACACATTCATTACAGCTCAGTTCATGTTTAAAATACAGAGAGGTATAGGAAAATAGCTCACCTACCAAACGCTGTGTCGTTTATCATAGATGAAGTGGATACTTTGCATTGTTTTGTGCGTGGAAGTGTGGCATGAGTCTGGGAAACAGATGGAGATTACATCGATCCAGTGAGTGATGATAATTTTGCCTCTGACGAAGTGGACATGGAACAAGCGGTTGCCGATCTGGATGCCCGAGATGAGAAAGATATGGATAGCTTGAGTAGAGACATCTGCTAGAAGCAAAGCCTCAATGCATTTGTATTCAGTAAGAAAGTGAAACTTTAAATTGAAAGGACAGGGCACCTACCGAAACTCTGGTGTCATGGTTTCTGGATTGTTCAATCCTAGTGGACCATTACCAGCGACACATGTGGCTCAACATGAAATTCTGATGGGGAGTAACATCCCAGTCTATAAAAAACTATACAAAATACCAGGCGTCTGTGATCTATAAAGGAAGAATTCCCTAATCATAGTTGGCTGATGACATTATTGAGGAGAGTGATGGTCATATGGGGAGCAGCGACACTTATAATTCCAAAGAAGACATCAGATGGAATGAAGAAATGCAGTTTTTTTGTGATTACAGACACATAATTGTTAGAGCAATTATGGAGCATGTCAAACATATTGGAGATTGAACAACCTAGGTCAATGTAAATGTTTCTCCATGAGGGATATGAAGAGTAGATATCACCAGTTGAAGTGGTTCTAGAAGCAACCATTTACCATTCTATGATACCACAATCATATCGACAGACGCTATTTAGGCTTAAGAATGTGTCAGCCACGTTCCAGTTTTTATTGGAGAGAGTATTAAGGGTTTAAAACCACAGCAGTATATTGCATTTTTAAATGATATTAATGTGTTCTCTAAAGATCTATAGTAGCACACACATTAACTGGAGAAGGTGTTTAAGAGGTAGGACTTGGCACATTTCTCACTGAGCGCTGAAAATTGTCATTGCAACACACAGAGGTAAACAATCAAGATCATTTGGTAAGATAAGAGGTGGAAAGACTGCTCCAAGGTTGATATGTGCTGTCCATGATTTCTCAGCATCACAGACAGACGACTGCAAACATTTTACGACTCTGTAATTATCATAAATAATTCGTCGAAAGTGTGAAATTCTAGTCAGACCACATCTGAGAAACTGAGGGAGGCATTAATGACTAGCGTGGTATTAATATTTCCAGATTACGAGAAGGAATTTATCCCCTCCTATAACATGAGGAATCAGAAATTGAATGTATTCCAAGACAGTGGAATAGAGCTGAGTGATATTACTCAGCCATGGAGAAAAAAATGTTAAGTGTCATTTATGGTATTACCTATTTTCATTGTTACCTGTATGGTAGGAAATTCAAAGTTATAGCAGACAGGCAAGGATTTAGAGGGGGCACAAAGAACCAGTTTCTCTTCACCCCTTCTGGTTCAGGACCAAAGTATCCTATTTTTATTAGTTTCAAAAATTTCTAAATAGTCATAAACACATCTCTACCAGTTGGCAAGAATCGTTACTACCGCATGACTCTTTAATTAGATTAACTGTGTTTCACTTCAGGTTACTGAAGTAAATAGTGTCAAGCAACAAAAAAGAATAAAGAAAAAAATACATCTGTGAATAAAACTGTACTAGCTGCTCCGACATGGGCGAGTTGTGGCTTGGTATGCCTTAGTGTTTAAAGTTTTTTTCGTTATCTCAATGAAGAGTAAGAATTTTGCAGCTGCCAGTCCGCAACCAGTAGCAGCCCTGTGACTTTTCCTCGCTCAACTCCCGTAATGCTTTAGGCCATATTATACAAGTGCAGCAATTTTAAGTTAAAGAGTACTATTGTTTTTGACTACAGAATTTACAAAAAGGTAAATCACTGTCTGAAATGCCCAAAGTGACAGAATGTTGAAGGCAAACATTTTTAAAACAAAGGAATTATATAACAACCCCCAACAATTGCAAGTACTTTAATTCAGAAGATGTGTTTAAGGTGACAATAACATTTACGATCTGTATGAAACACACCTTCAAACTTCGTATGAAACACACTGTCAAAGCTGATACAGACTGTCGTTTCATTCTGATTATCATTAATTAATCATGGATTGTGGGACAGTTAGATGTTCACCTTTTTCGATTAATTCAAACGTTGATACAGCTGATCACAGAGATCAAGCTAGCTCCCAACAAGGTAAATCTGATTAGCTTTGAATGTTTAGTTTCCATGTAGTACTGTTAATGGACTGTGAATACTGTTAGTATCCATATTTACTTAGAAAGAGAATATTAGTTGTTAACTTCTCCCTTATTAAATGTACAGAAATGAATACTAGAACCTCACATAGTTACCCAGTACATGTAGTTAAATACTTAAATTCGATTCAGGATGATATTAAAGGCAAGAAGTTCCCAATTTCTCTCACAAAACAGAGCGGATGTAAGGTATTACATATTGCCGATGTTGATGCATTTATGTAAGGTCATGTATTAAGCTATATACTGAATGACCAATGATTCGAAAACCAACTGTTTAATATAGGTAGGAATCCTGATTTCCATACTGGGGAACACTATGACATTTATTGATCGTAACTAACCTAGATCTGTCACCAAAACCAAGATTTCGGGAGAGAAGGGGGGATATCACATTCTAGCCAAAAGTTTACATGTTGTATCTTCTTTTCATTTCATAATCAAGTACCAAATAACACCAAAAGCTAGATAAAATCTGTAGGTCCCGTGGCATATTTAGTCACTGACGTCACATTTCCCGATACTTTATCACAATAAATCGTACTAAAAGACGCGTTTTGGAGAGATAGGTACTGCTGTGTATGTTAACTTCGCTGAAAGCTTAATGTTTTTCGTGTTTACAGTTCTGAAGCTGAGACGTTTAATGTTTCGTGCACGTTCACTCCGCGAAATTTATTAATTCACGTGACGAAACAGTGATGTTTCTCTGTCGTCAGGAGCTTTTTGGTGTGATTGTGATTTCCGGATGTATAAGTAAATACTAAATTGTGATCAAATCAAGCAGTGAAGTAGCAAATAATATTTTTTGCCTTTATTCTCTAGCATGTTCTGACAATGGAACAAATTCACTCTTGGGAAAGAGAACTCAATGTTACAAAACACACTTTTATTAAACTGATAAGAAAATGTCAAAATTTTTTAGAAAACGCGAAGGTGAGTTCAAATATGTTGGAGACGATAGGGTACGAAACCATGCTCTTTGACACTATAGCTCCTCAACACACGGCTGTACTGACTACACTACTATAATCTTCCGACCTTGTGTGTCTCATATCACATGATCTACGATGTAATTAATTGATTTTATTATTATGACAGATCTTAACAAGAACGAAAAATTTTTGATAAATCTTAATATGCCGTTGACCTGAAATGGCATACTTTAATAACATGCAACTTATAATATCAAACAACGAAATACGAAAATTCTTTAACCACTAATATAGCCTTTCCCGTCATTTTCTTACAAGAAATCGTACCAATAACGACACATTTCTGGAGACCCTCAATGTGCTGATGCTTAGAAACAGCATATATAAACAGAACGTAAGCTGTAATATAAAACACACCAGTGAGTCTCTGTTGGAATCGGCCAGCTCATACAAATAACTGGTTTAACACTTTGTAGGGATATGAAATGGAATGACGTGGGTGAAGCAGGTTTTGGACTTCGATTTATTGGTAGAATACTGGGGAAATGCAATCAGTCTACAAATGGCTCGTGCGACCCATTCTAGAATGTTGCTCAAATGTGTGGGACCCATACCAAATAGGACTAACAGGAGAAGTTGAACGTATTCGGAGAAGGATAGTAGGAATAGCCACTAATTCATTTGACATATGGGAGTGTGCCATAGAGATACTGACGAAACTGCACTGAACTATCTTGAAGATAGACGTAAACTATCATGAGTAAATTTACTAACGATGTTTCAGATCTGGGTTTAAATGATAACTCTAGAAGTATGCCACAGCCCCCAACTAATCGCTCACCTAGGGATCGTGAGGAAAATATTAGAATAATTACAGCGTGCACAGAGGCATTCAATCATCCTTCCCGCACTCCATACATGAATGGAATGCGAAGAAAAACTAATAACTACTTCATTGGGACGTACCATCTGACATGCGCTACACAGTGGTTTGCAGAGTATATAGTAGATATAGACGTAGAATTACAGGCCTCAGCTGATTAGGGCGAAACTTCATGTTATGTCTACCAAGTTGTGGTTGTGATTTTAACGTGGCACAACGTGACGTAGGGCGACTAGGCTGAAGCCTTCGGGAGGCCCGTGAGAGCTATACTCGTGGTGAAGTCACGCTCTCAGACCTCTGCTACGTAGACACAAGCAGTATTTCACGTTGAGGTCCTAAAACTGAAATGGGCCAATCTATTATTTCAGAATATCTGTTATAACGGTTAACGTTATTTTTTGTATCAGTTATTTTTCATTGTTGTAATTAACTGTGTTATTTTTCACTACCGAATTCATCAGAGAGCGTTACAGTTAAATAATTAAGTAGGTGGAATCCATTAGTTTAGTTTATCAGCATAATATAACTGCAAGTAGTGCGAAGTGGCAGGAATGTCGTATGAATCGTGCCATAACCTTAGTTAATTAACTGTCCAGTACATTTCAGTTGGTGTTTGAACGGTTATTGGTGTTTCATATTATATGTATGTAGCTTTATCGGTCGCTGTTACAAGTATTATCCTCGCAGCTGCAATAGAATGTACACGGAACTTTGCCTCAGCAAGTGTAATTTTTCAAGTACGAACAAAAATGCAAGCTGAACACTGCAGATAAAATTCGAAGCTTAATTGCTGGTGCTGTTTACTTGATATATATATTCGTTTACTGCTGCAAAAGATAGTCCATTTGAGGGAAGTGCGAGTACGCTAATGAAGTTTTATGTGAGATCCGGAAAACTGCACGATTTCTTCAGCTACAAAGAGCGTCTTAATTTTGTGGTGAGAGAATGACTTATTAAATTTCTCCAAGCCTTCAGTTTGTTGTGTATCTTACGTTTGGCATTGCTGAGGATGACTGGTTGTGTTAATCTCGTAAGAGAACAGGTTTAAACGCCTCAGACGTCATTATTATACTTTTTACTCTCTTGGTCTTCTTCTGTTTTGAGTATGCAGATTGTGAGATTCTGAATTAATAGTACGGATGTCTGGAATACGAATTTGCGGTAGGTTTCCAGAAATTTCTCAGTAACAAAATCTCCTGTCCTGAGAAATACTTCATCTGTCGATTCCACGTTTTATCATTTTCAAAAAACTTAAATATGATGATAGTGTACACATTCTCTCGAATATTTGAGACAGTAATATTCACACTTTCCAATATACTTCACCTGTCAATGCCATCTTCCTGATTTAACTTTTGTCTTTCTTTTTATTAGTTTAATTTAATATCATGACAGTTAGCTGTCTAAATATATAACAGGCTACTTCATGAATGATAGAGATGACCACTCAGAATGAAGGACTAGGCAGAACATTTTTCTATGTTGCGTAACATTTAATTTGATTTGATTTTATCAAGGAAGCAAAAACAACATTGGTCAAGCCCGCTGCTGCCCGCACCGAAACAGAGTTTGCTCTCTGTGTCTCTAGTAAAGCCAACCAGTGCCCTTTAACAGTGCAAGGAGATCCTTTACCAGTACTTTGCTAGACACAAATTTTTCAGGTCTGATTGATCCGAATATTCTGTCTCTTTTGATCTCCAATGCCTCGCATTCGTAGATCAAATGTGATGCGGTTTCCTCGCCCACACCACACATCCTACATTTGGGGTCTTCTCCATTAGCCCCATTCTACGTATGTGTTTTTTGAAGTTCCCATGGCCTGTAAATATTCCAACCATGAGTTTAATTTCTCTCCTGTTCAAGCCCAGGATTGAGAGACTTTTCTTAGAACATGGCTTCGTATCAATACCTTACCATTTTTTTTGTTTTTGGACCTTAGCCCAATATTCTACAAGCTGTCTCCTTCTCCAGTCTCGTAGTTTCATTCTGACCATCGCCTTGGTGATTGTCAGGACAGGTTCCGGTCTAATAACAGGTGTCATCGTCCCTATCCATGCCAACCTATCGGCTCACTAATCCGTGTGTGTCCCACAATAGGTTTACCCTATTGCTTTCCCCTAGCTCCACAAGGACTTTGTGGCATTCTGCCACGATCTTTGATCTTATTGCAGAGGCTGACAGTGTTTTCAGGGCTGCTTGGTTGTCAGAATAAATGAAATACTACGACCTCTGTAGCACCTCTGCAGATTCTCCTCCACGCGCACCCTGATAGCAGATATTTCTGCTTGAAACACGGTGGCCATCTTCCCTAGAGAGATTGCACTCTCCAGCCTTGGTTGCACTCCATATACCCTGGCCCCAACACCTTGGTCTGTTTCCAAACCGTCAGTGAGCCAGACTATGGCCCCAGTACAGTGTCGAAATTTGTTCTCCCAGAGCTCTCTACTTCCAATTACTACATTGATAGGCTTGTTGAAGCAGCTGGGAGTTATTATATAGTCGGCCAGCATTTCCCCAACCATACCTGTGTCTACCTCACACAGTATTTTAATGCGAGATCCTGCATACCCCAGTGAGTTCCAGTTTTAGCCAGTCTTTAACCTGTGTGTGCTCCAGCTGCTGCCTCCATCTTTACCCACATGTGTAATTGGGGGGGGGGGGGCTGCCGGCCGCTGTGGCTGAGCGGTTCTTGGCGCATCAGTCCGGAACCACGCTGCTGCTATGGTCGCAGGTTCGAATCCTGCTTTGGACATGGACGTGTGTGATGTCCTTAGGTTAGTTGGGTTTAAGTAGTTCTAAGTCTAGGGGACTGATGACCTCAGATGCTAAGTCCCATAGTGCTTAGAGCCATGGGGGCTTGTCCAGCATGGCTTCCACCCCAGCAGTGGGTGTGCTACTAATTCCGCCTGTAATGGGTAAGCAGACCAATCCCTTCAACTTAGCAAGTTACTTAGCAGCTAGCTGTTGTTCTACCTTTTTCCACCACACTGTAGCCCCATAAGTAATCGTAGGTCTTACTACCGTGGTGTATATCCAGTACATACTCCTGGGGCTTAAGCCCCAGTTTTTACCACAAGCTCTCCCAGTACCCATTAGAGTACCTTTCGCCTTGGAACAGGTGCTCCTTATATGCGGCTCCACGACAATTTCTCATTCAGGGTTACCCCTGGATATTACACTATTACACTATCCCCTTCACTGGTAGAGTTTCATCAAGAAGCTTAAGATTCCAATATGTGTGTTGGTTGTGCTTCCTTGTAAATGGTACTGCAACAGTCATCTTAGGGCTGACCCTTCGATCCTATTTCCTGAACCAATTTTGCACAATGTTCAGTGCTCCTTGTGCCATAGCTCTGACAGTACTTGAGAATTTACCAAGTATTACATGGCATGTTCGTCTGCATGTCCCTGGTAAAAGTACTGTCTAGAGTTTAATTCTACAATGAGTTCACTCACCATAAGGTTCCACAGTAAAAGGGACAGGACCCTTCCTTGTGGACTGCCCCTGGTGGTGTTAATTACCATTTTTCTTGCATCATAGTGGCTTCTCTATTACTAAGCATGGCTATAATCCACCTGCAAATGGTGTCTCCAAGCCATGCACCTCTGCTGCCTTAACCATAGATGCGGTCATGTTGCTAAAAGCTCCTTCAATGTCCAAGAAGATGCAGAGGGCTATTTCCTGAAAGTGTAGTGCTTTCTCCACCTTCCCAACAAGTTGGTGGAGTGCAGTTTCACACGATTTTCCTGGTTACTATGCATGTTGGTTTATGTGTAGAGTGACCCTAGTTAACGTCCTCTCCCTAACATGCACAGTGGCCAGTTTTTCTAATGCTTTAAGAAGAAAGTAGGACAGACTGATTGGTCTCATATCCTGGGCATTGGCATGATGAATTCTCCCTGGTTTTTGAATGAAGACAACCTTCACTGTCCTCCAGACATTAGGAATGATTCCTGCTGCTAGGCTAACCCTAAATAACCTGCATAGGAATCTTATTAAGTTCACTCCTGCTTGTTGCAGGAGCGCTGGAAAAATTCCATCTGGGCCAGGTGACTTGAATGGTTGGACTGTTCCCACTGCTCATTGGATTTTACTATGGTCAATATATTCTCTGGCGGATTCCCAGTTCTCCCTTCGAATACCTGAAAACCGATATCTCACAGGCATCTCGTCCTGGTCTATGTTGTCTGTAAGAGTTTATTGAGGAAAATGAGTCTTGAGTAGTAGTTTCAGCGTTTCATGTGCTGTCCTTGTATACTCGCCATCCTCTTTCCTTAGAGTTTCTCTTGGATTAGTTGGCATCCTAGAGAGGATTTGTGAAGTCTGGCCTGAGCAGCCATACGCTCTACCTCCTCACAGAATACGATCCAGGACGGATGTTTTGCTTCTTAATTGCAAGATTGTATTTGACAAGGGCCTCTCAATATTCAGCCCATCGTCCTTTCCTTCTCACAAGGCTAAACAGTCGTTGTGCCTGTTTCCTCTGTGGTTCCAGGTTGTTGTTCCACCAAGATATATTCCTATTTGTGTACTTCTTAGTGATTGAGCAGTTGTCACGGTATGAGGTTGGTTCAAATGGCTCTGAGCACTATGGGACTCAACTGCTTAGGTCATTAGTCCCCTAGAACTTAGAACTAGTTAAACCTAACTAACCTAAGGACATCACAAACATCCATGCCCAAGGCAGGATTCGAACCTGCGACCGTAGCGGTCTTGCGGTTCCAGACTGCAGCGCCTTTAACCGCACGGCCACTTCAGCCGGCCACGGTATGAGGTCATGATGGCAGAGGTCACTGCCTCTGATACCTCCTCAAACTCCATGGAATTCCTTACTGAAATACTGACTTCCGGTAGGCTTGAGTCGAGGTCCCTTCTATATGCCCCCCAGTCCATTCTCCTATGGTTCATATAGGACATGTTCTGCTTAATGTCCGTTTCAACTTCGTTGTGGTCAATATATATATGTGATCTGATAAGGATGGCTCTAAAGCCACATGCCATTGTTTGACATCACTACCTGTCAAAGTGGAACTGAAGGTTATGTCAGTTACCTCTTCCCTTCTTATATTCCTAAATGTAGGTTCCTTGCTCCTATTGAGGATCTCTAAGTTATTAGCTAGAAGAAATTCTAGAAGGTTCTCACTTCTAGTGCTGGTGTCGGTGCTGCCCCACACTATGTTGTGGTCATTAGTATCGCATCCAACCAACAGTCGCTCACCCTGTTGTGTACAGGCTTCCGTCAGTCTCCTCACCTCCTGAGAAGGGGGAGCACTGTTCTCGTAAGGAAGGTATGCTGAGGTCATTAAAAACTCCCTTGTGATACCTTCCTCATGTTGCCACTTCCTGATGGTCACTAAGTCCCTAGAACAGAAGTCCGCCATTGGCATGAAGGGGATTCCATTTTTTTACATAAATGCGTGTTTTGGAGTTTCTCATATCTCAAGCATAAACCAGCTTACCTCCAGTGCCGCTGAGTCCTGATACACCCCCTTTATAAAAATAGCGTTCCTGAATCAGGGCCATGTCCACTTCCTGTCTACCCAAAAGACGACTCAGGGCAGCAATGGCCCCTTTACTGTCATTCAGATTTATCTGCAGCACATTCAGTCTCCACTGTGCCACCATTGTCACTTCTTATGTCTTTGATTACCCTGACAGCAACCTGTGAGAACCCCAAGAATAGTCTCCTGTTCCTGCATTCCCCTCAGGGACTTCTCTCCAACTTCCACCACAAGGGTTTGGCCATTTGGTGCAACCTTCCTTTTGATTACCTTCCAATCGTCTGTGGAGGCTTTCAGGTTTTGAGAACCTATTTTCTCAGTCAGAGTCTCTGGAGAGGCATCCTTAAGGAGTTTTAGCACCCGGATTAATATCTTTGCAGCCTTGAAGAGCACAGCCGCTGTCTTTACTAGCAGGTTTGCATCATCCCACAGTGATAGGGGCACCTTTTCCTTAAGCCAGTCCACAGTACCCACCTCCTCACCAGCAAAGAAAGAGCACTGTGATCCAGTAGACTCTCCTGAATTTGAGCCCTGGACCAGCTTCCGCCCCAATCTTTTCACAGAGAGCCATCTGCACGAGCTCCTCCTGCTGCAAGGTGATCTTGACCAGTGGATAGCCTTGTTGAAAAACCGCCATCCTAAAAATCGAGACTGCAGTAATATAGGACTGTGTCCCTATTTCTTGCCTCGGCTTTTTCTGGATATGCTTATCCTGGAGAAGTGGGTGTCTTAGATTCCTCCTTTGTTCTCTTCCTGCCTGCCCTTGATGTAGAAGGGGTTTGTTCACCCCCTCACCCTGGGAGAGTCTTTTCTTGGAGGTCTTGGGCTCAAGCCCTGTTAGTTCCCTCCACTTTTGTTTAGGAAGCCACTCTTTTCCTTCCTTTAGCCTTTGTTCTCTAAGAGGTTTCCTCCTCTGAGCCCCAGACAATTCTTTGTTCTTAATCTGGTCCAACTTCTTAGTAACCATTCCCACTTCTTGAACAGATCTGTCCACCTGTTCAGCTGAGGGGATGTTTTCCATTGGTTCCAGCCTCGATGTTTGGGTGTCTGAGGTCTCAGCTTGCCCCCCCCCCCCCCCAGTATTAATATTTTCTTTTGTGTCCCTTTTGCTCCCACAAGAGTTGGGGTCCAATCGGTTCACACTACAGAAACCCCATGCGGTGCAGAGCTAATTACTCAGGCAGGTCGACTGGTATCCCTGAGACTCCGTTCAAGACACATCTTCCCATGTGACATGCACCCCTCGGTATGGAGTGCACCACACCTTAGTTTGGGTATTGAGGATTTGAGAAAGGACAAGGAATGGATGTGGAATGACAGGTCATTGTGGGATACACTTAGTCTGGTCCAGCAGCCAAGACCTTACCGACCCTAGGTTCCCACAGCCAGCATAGTCCTCAGCTTCCTGTGAGCACATAAGCCTCCCCAACCACATGGAGGTTGCCTAACATTATAGAAAGTGCCTGACGTGAGCTCTGTTGTTCGAATAAGTTAATGTCGTACACACAAGTACTAGTAGGCCCTAATGTAAGTAAATTATACATTTATTTAAATATGGCTGACAAGTTAATGTGCCTGGCCTGATTACTATTGTAAACTCATCTGTATTCATTCCAAATATGCCTTCATGAAATGCTTAATTTTCTACAGATGCATCTGAAGAGTAAATATTCCATTGTACAATTTTCTTGTATAAAACTGGTGTGCTTAATCACAGAAAATTTTTGCAAGTCAATGGCCAACAAACATTAAATAAAGAAGCCCATGTGTAATGGACGTGTAAAAATGAAGAAAACTCATTTTTCTCCTGGTGATGCCATAAAGCTAAGTATCTTCAAATTACACATGCTTTTTTTGTACTCATCAGTGGCTAAGATAAGCTTTAATGATATTGATCTGTGATACAGCACTGGCACTTTTTCATCACAATGATGCCACTAAGCATTAGGGATATGGTATACTTCTAGAAAATAGTCAATCAATTATTTTAGATCACCTACAAAACTCAAATACTTCAGTAAGTGTAAAATCCCTAAAAAATATTAACATGTTGCATACTCTTTACAATACTTCATAGCTCTCCATACTATGCATGAGATAAAACACAGTGAGTGTTTTCTCTCACAGTAATGTCACAAATTCTTAAGCACGTTTTTTGAGAATGCTGGGGACGTGCAACATCTTGTATCACTGCTGACATGAGTTTCCTTTACTACCCCAAAATTAACACAATATATTCTTACAAAATTACTGCACAGTTGTGTGATTTCTGGGTAGCGTTTATTGCCATAGCAGTACGGAAATACTTGTTCACTCCAATAACTATCCTCCACATTGGGGGGTGCGTGTCACATGGGAAGATGTGTCTATGGAAATATCACCGGATTCTACGACATTTAACTGGAATCCAGAACATAGTTTCGAACTTCCAGGTTACCTGTAGTGGTAGAGTCCATTAACTCCCAGAGATTAAGAACTTTGAGCAAATACGATAACTGCTGCAGAAAAGTACCGACGTCTGACGGTTATCTCCATTGTCGCACGAATTGCTTGTAATCACTCTTTTTGTACTACCCATCCAAACTACGTCAATACATGGCGCGATGGCTGACGGGAACGACCGTACATGTGAAATGCCTTAATCCTTGCCCCCTCCATCCACCACGCTGACACCAATTTAGTTTGTGGCGAGTGCAGTGAGAGCGCACGAAAGCGTAGTACACACCTATGTAAACAGACACTGTGCACTCTCACAGCAATTTCCATGAGCTATAAAAAAAAAAAAAAACTTTAAGCATTGTCTTTACGTTTCCTTTGTGGCCAGACCACAGATGACGCGAAAGCTAGTACGATCATTGGTTAACGGATGGCATGAACACTATCAGCAGTTATTAAAATAACTGCTGGTATCAGATAAGCGGTTATTACAGTAACTGGTACTTCTCAGTAACTAGTTATTTTTGGCCACTTCTACTTAAGACTAGCTACTTTCATATTTTACTTATCATACGGGTTTTTAAGCTGAATATTAGATAAAATACAAAAAATAACACATGTAATTTACAGACAGTCATTTAATATGCTAATATAATCAATTGCCTCGTTCGTTTCCATTAGGAAATCATCAAAAATTCCCTGATATTCCCCATTCGGACGTTGTGTAACAAAGTAGCGAACGGTTTCCCTGACTGCTCCACAATCGCATGTTGAAGATGGAGCTTTATCTCATTTACAAACAGAGTCTGCACTTCTGCCATGGATGGTGCATATTCTGTTAATAGCTGTCCATGTTCTGCATGATTAATCGAATGCAGGGAGTCTCTTTCCTATGCAGGGCAAGTTCAAATCAAATGGCTCTGAGCACTATGGGACTTAACATCTGTGGTCATCAGTCCCCTAGAACTTAGAACTACTTAAACCTAACTAACCTAAGGACATCACACACATCCATGTCCGAGGCAGGATTCGAGCCTGCGACAGTAGCGGTCACGCGGTTCCACACTGAAGCGCCTAGAACCGCAAGGCCACACCGGCCGGCGCAGGGCAAGTGCTGGGAATGTGGAGGGCAAGACTTTGATCAGTCTCATCCCCATAAGCCAGTTAAGTATAACTGCGATGTGTGCAGTCCCATGGCTGTTATCACGAATGGGTTTCTTGATCGAAGCTGGTTTCGTTGTAGGATAACCACGTCTTGATGGACGAGAAGGAGCCTTGTGTGCATTGTAACTCAAGGAGGAGAGCTGCTTTTAGATGAAGGCCAGGAAGCAGAATGAGGTTCAGTGTGAGCAGCCATTCGATGGTAGTAGATCTTGGTGTACCGCTGATAGTTCTCATTGTGTTGTTCAGCTGTGCGTGGAGCGTTTGTGTGTTTGCATTACTAAGCCATACAGGAGTACCATGTCCCACAAAGGTGTTTTTAAATGCTTCTTGTAGGACAGTGTAACCCCTAAATATTTTCGGTGCTGTTTGTGATGATGTAGTCTGCAACTGAAATAGAGCTGCAGATGTCTATTCGCAACTCTGTTGCACAAATGGAAGCAAGCCGTCTTGATATGTCTTGGTTTCAGTTCCATCTCGTACATTTCCATAATCGCCTGAATAGATGTTAAGATGACATTAATTTTTTCAAAATTTCAGCGTCCCATTGCTAGCACTCAGTCGTCGGCATACTTGAGATGTACAGATTAAACAGCAGTGAGGTGAGGACAGATCCCTGAGGTAACCCATCGTTTAGTGTCTTTGAAGAGCTTATCCTGTTGCCCAGTACGACCTGAGATGACCTGCCAGCAAGCATGTTATTAATAACTTGGACTGTTCTTCTACATAGGAATATGTGAACGAGTTTGTAGAATGAGAAGCCCTTATTTCCAGACTGCGTCGTAGGCTGCTGAGAGAGCTATGTCTGTGAATGATACCCGTCATCTTTTACGACTGAAAGGGACTGGTAGTATCGGCTTTGTGAAATATCTCCTTCCCGATTTTCTAAATCCGAAGAATGACTGCCGGCCGCGGTGGTCTAGCGGTTCTAGGCGCTCAGTCCGGAACCGCGCGACTGCTACGGTCGCAGGTTCGAATCCTGCCTCGGGCATGGATATGTGTGATGTCCTTAGGTAAGTTAGGTTTAAGTAGTTCTAAGTTCTAGGGGACTGATGACCACAGTAGTTAAGTCCCATAGTGCTCAGAGCCATTTTTTTTGAAGAATGACTATGCACGTAGAGCCTACGTTCGCCTTGCCTCAAACAAGTACCAAACACAAAATTTCTCTTTAGTGGGCCAAATTTATTTAAATATTAATTAATTAAACTGATCAACTTGCGCCGCCACTCAGATCATTCGCTGACCTAATAAAATACCAAACCATATATTACACTCCTGGAAATTGAAATAAGAACACCGTGAATTCATTGTCCCAGGAAGGGGAAACTTTATTGACACATTCCTGGGGTCAGATACATCACATGATCACACTGACAGAACCACAGGCACATAGACACAGGCAACAGAGCATGCACAATGTCGGCACTAGTACAGTGTATTCCACCTTTCGCAGCAATGCAGGCTACTATTCTCCCATGGAGACGATCGTAGAGATGCTGGATGTAGTCCTGTGGAACGGCTTGCCATGCCATTTCCACCTGGCGCCTCAGTTGGACCAGCATTCGTGCTGGACGTGCAGACCGCGTGAGACGACGCTTCATCCAGTCCCAAACATGCTCAATGGGGGACAGATCCGGAGATCTTGCTGGCCAGGGTAGTTGACTTACACCTTCTAGAGCACGTTGGGTGGCACGGGATACATGCGGACGTGCATTGTCCTGTTGGAACAGCAAGTTCCCTTGCCGGTCTAGGAATGGTAGAACGATGGGTTCGATGACGGTTTGGATGTACCGTGCACTATTCAGTGTCCCCTCGACGATCACCAGTGGTGTACGGCCAGTGTAGGAGATCGCTCCCCACACCATGATGCCGGGTGTTGGCCCTGTGTGCCTCGGTCGTATGCAGTCCTGATTGTGGCGCTCACCTGCACGGCGCCAAACACGCATACGACCATCATTGGCACCAAGGCAGAAGCGACTCTCATCGCTGAAGACGACACGTCTCCATTCGTCCCTCCATTCACGCCTGTCGCGACACCACTGGAGGCGGGCTGCACGATGTTGGGGCGTGAGCGGAAGACGGCCTAACGGTGTGCGGGACCGTAGCCCAGCTTCATGGAGACGGTTGCGAATGGTCCTCGCTGATACCCCAGGAGCAACAGTGTCCCTAATTTGCTGGGAAGTGGCGGTGCGGTCCCCTACGGCACTGCGTAGGATCCTACGGTCTTGGCGTGCATCTGTGCGTCGCTGCGGTCCGGTCCCAGGTCGACGGGCACGTGCACCTTCCGCCGACCACTGGCGACAACATCGATGTACTGTGGAGACCTCACGCCCCACGTGTTGAGCAATTCGGCGGTACGTCCACCCGGCCTCCCGCATGCCCACTATACGCCCTCGCTCAAAGTCCGTCAACTGCACATACGGTTCACGTCCACGCTGTCGCGGCATGCTACCAGTGTTAAAGACTGCGATGGAGCTCCGTATGCCACGGCAAACTGGCAGACACTGACGGCGGCGGTGCACAAATGCTGCGCAGCTAGCGCCATTCGACGGCCAACACCGCGGTTCCTGGTGTGTCCGCTGTGCCGTGCGTGTGATCATTGCTTGTACAGCCCTCTCGCAGTGTCCGGAGCAAGTATGGTGGGTCTGACACACCGGTGTCAATGTGTTCTTTTTTCCATTTCCAGGAGTGTAGATAAACGACAATCATGATAAATTTCATTGAAACATTTTTTTTTGGGGGGGGGGGGTTGCAAACTGATTGATTTTAAGGATCCTGATTGCATTAGATAATTTTCAGTCTTGCTGAAAGAAAACACATGAGATTCAGTCTATGTTCATAGCACTTTGGAATGCAGATCACACGCACAAACACTGATAGGGTTGGTGTGTGTGGGTGGACTTCCATGAGGGATTCTTGGCAGACAGTGCAGTTCTACTGACTCTTCACCTGCGAAGTAAGTCACCTTCTTGCCTCTGACATCTCTCTTCCGTCTGGATGTGGCTCATGTCTAACCCACATCGTGTTCTGCAGCCGCACCACAGGACTCGGTGGCACATGCAGATAGGGTAGATGGACGTCGACCACAAGGACTGGATTGCTACTACCCAAGTGTCATGCTGCCCATAGTGGACCGTTTCGTTTTGGGCATAAGGGACTCGCTCATCTCACATCTCGTCGGGGTGTGGCTTTGTGAGAGAGTGGAGTACTGACAGCCATTGCTGGTAACACGGTGCACTGGGTGTGGGAGTTCTTCAGCTGCTACCGTGGATGTAGGGCAAACAACACCAGAATGTCGACTGCTGCTGTGAGTTAGACACGCCTCTAGATAGTGGTACAGTGATTGGTTGTAACAGGACGGCTCGTAGTGTGTTGCAGCGTCCTCATTTGCAGGTCGTCTGTACAGATTACCCACAAATGTTTTGACGGATCCTCACAGCACCAATGGAGGGTCGCTGGCCAGTCGGCCTCCCTGCCGAGATAGTTGCTTACTCGGGGCCCCTGTCCCTATCAGGTTTGCTGATATGCAGCCTGGGTAGGCAGTACAGCTATGACGTCAGGAGAGGTTGGGAACTGTCCGCAGGAACCCTGCAGATTGCTGGAATCCCCATCTGTTCAGCTGCTAGTGATGTTCATCAGTGCTTTTGTACCCTTGCTGGACCACAGCAGTGGCATTCTCGCTGACTACTGGACCCACAGACAAATAAACATCTTAGTACACTTACAGTGTCAAAATTACGTAATCCATTTGGTCTCCCCACCTAAGCCTTACAAGGGGGGTTTGTAACCTAAGCGAATCTTAACTTTATCCTAACGATTTGCCCCAAGGATTGTACAAAAAGGGCTTCACAACATTAAAGAAAAATTATAGAATTTTATATCTTTCAAATGAAAGGTGTGTCTCAGAGACTTTTACAAAATGGCCACCACAACATTCTTAAAAAAAATTTACGTGAAAATTTGTGCCACACTAAAGCTGCGAAATTGGAAGGTATGCTGCAAAGATTTTATACAATATGGGCTTCACAACATTTTAAAATTTTATATGTCAGTAATGCTTTGGAATTGAATGAACAACAAAAATATTTATCTACTAGCTTATCCATGAACATGGAGATGGTTCACTAAGAATAGTCAGATAGAAAAAATGCATTCGCAAACAGTCCTTAACCATTCACACATCAGAGCACAAATTCTCTCGCAGCGAAAGTGATTTATCAACTACACACACAGTCAATTGTGACGTCGCAATTACCCAAACTGGTGGTTCACGACAGTAACTAACTACGCTTCATGGCAACTTTGACTATCACAGCCACATAAACACATATTACTACTTATACCACAAGAGAAAACAGTTCTAGTATTACAAACATGTACCATGACTTAAGATACAACACAAACAGCTCTATCACTACGAAAACATAATTTCCTCTACACTCCTCTGTGGCTAATTATGTGCTTCACGTCGCCTTATATCCTCATCGCGCCCTACGCAGCATCTTCCTCTGATCTCACACCAGCCACCAGAGGGTACTCCATGTGTAGAACGTAATTCCATCGCTCGGTGACATCACACACATCAACCAAATGAGAACACATTGTTGTCTTAACTTTTCTAAATTTCTGTTGAGACTTTAACTAGATTTTATCCATACAGTGGTCTAGTCATCAAGTACATGTCCACAACATGCATTGATTATTCACAACTTATCACAAACAGAACATCAGACAATGAAACGAAACATACATACTACCTGTTTCCACATACTGATTACCGCCTAGTGTCGTTGTCTTGTTCACTCGACGAGCGGGTTGAAATTGAAGATATGATGCAATCTCCGTGATGTGCGCGATCAGAGAGTCTGGACCTCCACCGTGTTTGGTGTGGAATGTGGCATACTTAGTATGGACCACTGAAAACACTAAAGAACTTCTTACATACTCCTTTTGCTTGTTTGACAGTTTATGACAGCGAACAAGGACCTTTTGACCGATATGAGACTAAACCTTCCTTACTTTCTTTTGATAGGTTTTCTGTGTCCTTCAGCTGCATGTTTAAGAGTATTAAACGCCACTTCAATGACAGTTTTGTGCCGGAGTCTTGGCTCTGTTGATAAGGGCACAGCCTCTTTTATCTTACTGGATGGCTCCTTATTTTTCAGTACCAAGACAGGAAGTAAGATCGTAGACGCAGTTCATTCAGAAATTCTTGGAAAGACTCGAGATACACATCGCACGTGTTACGTTTCCAATGGCAGTACAACCTACATAAGTTACCAAATTCTCTCATTATGCGTTCTGAAAGAATTGAAGATGGATGGAGCAATGAGATGAAGGTCGGTTTTATCCCACTCCTTCTAAGCACTCATAACAAATGTTGTGACCGGAACTGCTGCCCATTATCGGAGATAACTCATTTCACTGCCCCGATCTCAAGCAAGAGGTTATTGGCGGATGCCACAGCAACACTTTTCCCTGTTGCCCTCCGCAATGGAGTGAGACATACAAACTTTGGGATCAGTTCCACTGCCACAGAAATATATCAGTAACCTGACTCGGTACGCCTTATTGGCCCAAATGGGTCAACCTCAGTGAGGTCTCACAATTTACCCAGAATGATTGGATGATACCGAATCAACTTATTCACCAGTTTGTCCAGTATCACCAATAACCACCTCGAGTCCTCTAGACTTTGTGTTCTGAAAGGAATATTGTCCTTCACCAAATAATGTTGTTGAATAACTGCTTGGTTCCTATCTCACCACCTTTCTTTCACTTTCTCAGTATTGGTTCTTGTCTTGCTCGAAGCCAACATTTTGCAAGGACGAAGTAATAAAATTCTCGAACCCTATGTTTTTAAGATAGAGAATGCTGAAGTTATTCTCCCTCATATCTCCACTTCCCCCATGCACTTGTCCTACAGGTGCCTGTAAAAGTGTATCCGAAGTTGTATTGTTTTCTCTCGGAATATACTCGATCATGAATTGATATTCTTGGAGGTATAGAGCCCAGCGAGCCAATCTCCCATGACTGTCCGTCATCAAATAAAAATCCTGACTTAAATCAGTGTCTGCCAGAGTGGGCGCGTTTACTAAAATACTCTTGAGATTTAAAAATTCATCTTAAGCTTGCTGATGTCAATTCCAAACAGCATTCTTCCCTGTGAGAACACACAGACGTTGTGTGGATACGACACTTAGATTCATAATTTTTTTATAAAAATTGGCGACGCCTGAAAACCCTCTCAGTTCTCTTTTCGTCGCTGGCGTAGGAAATTCGGCCATCACTTTAATCTTATCGGAGTCGCAATGGATTCCGCCTGCCAAAACAATATCCTCGAAGAACTTTATTTTCCTTTGTCCAAACTGGGATTTTTCCAGGTTCATAATAACACCTGCTCGTTATAATGCATCCGCTAAATGGTTGAGCACATCATTGTGTTCCTCCAATGATTTTTCTGCTATCAAAATGTCATCGACGTAAAGTGTCACCCAAGTCCACAAGTCGTCGAGCAGAGTGATGTTTAAGCCTCTAATGAAAGCTGCCAGTGTCACATTTAGCCCACACGGAAGCCATTTAAATTGACGGCAAGGGCTGTAAAAACTCATCCAGGATCTCAGGCCTATCTGTTTCTGGCTTAGTAACACCAACCTCACAGATTCAGCTCTTATTGGAACAACCAAGAGAGGAGAATTATACGAGAACGCAGCCCGCGCAGTCACACCCTGTTCCAATATCTTGGCAAATTCGGCCTTTACTTTCGCCTTGTTAGACAACGGAATAGGGTACGGTTTGACAAAGAACTTTTGATGTTCCCGTACTCGGAACTTGTGATCAAATCCTTTTAATCACTACAGATGCATCGGAAAATATTTGCTCATGGCTCTTCATTATCTCATACAGCCTCCTTCGTTTGGCCTCTTATGCATTCCCCATACTAGCCATGCTGTCTTCTACAATTTTCGCGAAAGCTTCATTTCTTTCACTGTAAGTACACGGAGAACTTGTACCACCTATGTATTTGATATGGATTTCCGGTTCCAGTCGCAACTCTGGAAAAGCGAGAATTCGCAGGCAGATCACTTCTGATTTGTCCCTCAGAATCCAATCATTAAAAACCAAATCAACGGAGTTCCCCTCGACATTGAGCATTTCCCATAAATTGCTCCATTCACCTTTGTTCCCCGCAAGGTGGCCAGGTCCCTGCCTCTTCGCCTCTTCACATTTCCGAAATGCAACCTCGCTTATTATAGAAAAAGGGCTACCAGTGTCAACAACACAGAACAGAGATACCTCCCCAACAGAGATTGTAACAATTGGGCTAACCACTGAAATTCTATTAGTAGTTGGTTCCTGCAGCAATGCTTCTCTTAGATCCTCCTCGCCAATGTAGCCCACACTATATGTTTCTGTTATTATGGGTCATGTAACAACTCCTTCCTCGCCAGATACCAGTCATAACAGAGGTTGCCCACTATTCTCCAGTGGATTGTTTTGGGGAGCGGTTGATCTAATTTCCACGTCGCCTGGAACAACTGCCCTGCCATTTCCGTTGTTCCATTCATCACAGTTATTTCGTCGATCCCATCACCACTCCTTTGCCAATTTTTCCTGTTTCGATTACTTCGCCTATCTTTTTATCTCTTCGATATCCGTTTACCCACTGACTGCGATATGGCTGATAATAGTTATCGTTGCGTTCGCTTTCACGTGTCTGCTTGCGCCACCGGGTCCTACTTCGGCCACGACTATCTCGTGGTCACACCACTCATTGACCTTTCACGGCATCCGCATTAATCTGCGAGTCATATTCTAGTTCCTGTAACAGCAACTTGAACGCTTCTAAGTCATCTTTGCACCGTCCTGCTAAAACAATATGAGAAAGGTGCGTTAGTAGCTTAATTAAAGAAATCATAATCATCTCGCCTGTCTGTAGGGATTATATAAAAACTGGTTGCTTTGAAGCATGTGCTCAGAGGGCTGTGCTGGACTCGCAAATCCTGACTGATTTTAATTCGACAGCATCATTGTTCCGTGCGTCACACCTGGGCGGCCTCGGACTAATATGCCGACAGAAATGCAAGATGGAAATCATGCAGAGTGGTGCACGTGCGCACTGTCTACCTCATTGTAGTGGCTGGCTCCGCCCCGAGATGTCCACACATGAATTCAATTTTATACTTACTCAGCCAAGTAGGAGGAAGGCAATATTGATATTATTCAAGCCAAGCATGAGGGTGTATCCCTTCTGACGAGCTCCAAAATACTTCAAATTTTCGAATAGAAAGGAAATGCTTACAATCAAAATCCTGCACTTCCTCTCTGTGTGACATTTCGAATTGCTTCTGTCTCTCTCCAGACTACTCCTGAAAAAGCTAAATTCGCTCCTAAGATCATAGTCAGCTTCATGACTCGAATCTCTGCTGCCATTATTTTCACTCGTGTTCTGCACTTCTACTCTGTGTTCTGTATCACGCCCGAGAAGGTTCTCCACGTGAGACACACGTTTGTTAGATTCATTTGTGGCACCTGGTTGCCTCCTATTAATCTTATAATGCCCTTGCTGAAACTTGACCTTTTCACTTCCAGCAACATTTACTGGAGCAGTCCTATCACCACTCTCCAACACCGTCAAAACCATCACTTTCTCTGTGTGCCTCCCCAGATCGGCTTTGATTTTTCCATTTTCCTTACTACCTTGTAACTTCAATGCTCATATTTATTTCCTAGTTCGTGGCAATATTCCATTCTACTTTCTTCTTAACTGATTGACACATGCTTGATGAATTCTTCGCGATCACACTCACATCTTTCACATAGTTCCTAGAATTTATTTTCTAGTCTTCACCTCGGATTCTAACTACCTTGCTCACTCTCTTTTGTTCCGTTTCGATTGCACTTAATGGTTCCCTACCTCTTCAAGTTTCGCGTTAATTTCCACAGAAATATCGTTCCTAATTTCGATAGTTAACTCTTTATTTCTTTCTTGTGACCTTTCCCCCACTTCCTCAAATTTTGCCTCCATTTTCCTCCATAGCATTTCAGCGAAATCGGCCAGCCATATATTGCTCAAAGCTACAATCACTGGCGTACTCTGTTCGCTAATTGTGCTTTCAGCCTCGTCCACAATCGCACTTTTGAAGTTGTGCATCTGGTCTGAAACATTATTGACCACAGGTGGAAGAGATTGTGCATCGCCTAAATTTAAAATTGTAGCAGCGTCACGAAAATCCGCCTTGTGTGTAATGTGTATTGAACTGGGGACCTAGAAACGACGGAGAGGCTTCATTCTGCTGTAGTCCTCGGTGGTTCACAAACTAACCACAGGCCACAGCAATCCACCTACCTCACCGCCGCCGCACTCTGAACCCAGGGTTAATGTGCAGTTCGGCCCCCAGTGGACGCCCCCGGGAAAGTCTCATACCAGGCGAATGTAACCTCAAATTTTTGCGTGGTAGAGTAGTTGTGGTGTACGCGTACGTGAAGACAGTGTAAGAGGTCCATGGCTAAGGAATTTATTGCTCGCACACTCGAGCAGATGTAACTTCGATGGATTGCTCACGCGCTGCCTGCTATATGTAAGCTATAATACTGTAGAATCGCAGACCAGAGAGTAGTGTCGACAGTAGTAGTAGTAGTAGTAGTAGTAGTAGCAGCATCAGCTCGTAGACGGGCGGTTGGGTCAGGCCGCTCTTAGAGAGCAGTTGTCTAGTTGTATAGCTCACAGAGAGCACTTGTGTCTTGTATGGAATGGCGGGGGCCGGTCGTGAAGAACGATCAAGGTACCTGAGCGATGTAGTATAAGGTAAAACCAAAAATTACTATTTATAGCCGCGCGCAAATGTAATTTTTAACAACTGATTTTGTACTATTGTTATATCAAGTCCTATGTAAATGTATTTTAAAAAACTATCTTTCAATAATAAGCTTTCTTATAAAAATAACTTTTGACAATCATTCATCTGAATTTAAAGATTTTACTAATTTCTCCTATCCATGATCATCCCGATTATCGTAAAGAAAAATCAGTTGTTTCTTTTTATACATGACAAATCTAGCGGCCAGCACTGCACTGGGCTGTGCCAGAAAAATTTCTTATAGGAGCAGATATATACTCGTTATCCAGCGACCTCATTGAGTCAAGAATTTTCGGTTTATTCAGAATGACTTTTCAGAGCCATGACGCAGCTTTCCAGTTTAGATTCAGTCAGTTAATTATTGACAGGTTATATATGAGTAAATTTTTATTGAGAAGTTATACACGTTTTTATTGCGAGGTTACGGAAATAAACTGTTGGGAGGTTACACTTGTCGACAGCTGGCCAGGATCGAATTTTTTGCGAATTTATGAGAAGTATTCAGTTATATATCTGCTATTATTTACCTAATGTTAAATGTAGTTTGCAACTGGCGCAAAGCATTTACTAATTTGTCACGCCTTCTTTCACAATTCATCGGCAATTTATTGCTCTTTGTTGTCATTGTATTTGTTCCATTCTTGCTTTGTCTTTGTTTGATTTTGTGCCCACTTTTGACTTGTGAAAATGCCGCGAAAAACTGCCAACAATACATCGCGATGCGTAATGAGTGAAAAAGCAGAGTTGAATAATTTGACTGATAATATTAGCGACACTCAGTGTCATAATGATAATCCTCCAATTGCAGATAATCAGTGCGTGCCGACCACTATTAATGATTCTAATCTAAATGTTGCGCAAACAAATTCATTTATGTCCACAGTAAATTTAACGACAATTGATGACGCGGCATGTTGCGCTACAATGAACGCTGCCCAGTTTGCCACACCTGATTTGCAAAATTTACACAGTGAACAGATAAATGTTTCTATCGAAGATAAAAATTGTACTCAAAATACGTCAGATGTATATGATTCAGATGTAGTGACCAACAGTGCACATCCTATTAACAAACCTTTTCATGAATCAGACAATGACCAAATGGTTACACAAAACGTAACAACTGCAGATACACCATCACACAGCACAGAAAATAGAGTCGCTAATTTTCGCATGGATCAAGTTGTGGAATTATTACTACAACTTAATGAGAAACAAGACAACAATTATAGACAAGTTAATGAATCGAACAAGCAACTTAATGAAAAACGCGACACGTCGATCAAACAAATTAATGAAAACTTCAAACAGATTAGTGAAAAACTCGACACCCCTATTGAACAGGTTACTGAACAGATTACACCCGTTGCCTAGCAATGTAACGAAGCTAAAAAGCAGTTAGGTGAGGAAATTAAGGCTAGTGCTAGGAATAGTAGTGAAGAAATTGGATTCGTTGCACAAGAAATATGTAATACACATGCAACCACAACAAAATCACTTAGAGATGAAATTAGTGCAGTTGGTAAACAATGTTCAGAAAACGCACCACAGTTACGCGACGAGTTTAAATTAACGTCAGAAGAACTTTCACGCACCCTGGATGCGAAAGTCGACAAGAAATTTGAACAACAGAACAGCCAAATTGACAAACGTTTTAATCACCACCTACAAAACAGTGACATGCGTTACCGTAAATTCATACAGGAACAAAACAAAGTAAAGAAACAAGTCATGGAAACAATTACTACACAGAGGCAAGAAGGCAATCGTAAGTTGTTTACGAAAGCAAAAACATACGTAGACACTAACATTGCTACAGTATCAGACAAAATCAGTACTATCAAACACTTGAACACCGAATTGCCTGGTGAAATCTCCGATCTAAAAACAAAAACACACTAATATTCAGACTTTGGAAAGTAAATACACAGTAGACTTTCAGACAGTGACCAGCAGACTTGAACAATTGGAATTAATACAGGATCCCGATGCCATTAAACCAGACGTTAAGAAATTAAACAAAACCACACGTAAAATGCAAAAACAAATTAATGCCTGTGACACTAAAAATGACGACGAGGTAAAAGCACTGACTTAAAAATTTGATGAATTGGCAAGTCGTATTGACGTTATCGAAAATAACAATGACACCAAATCAGACGATACATCACTAGTTTCGTTCAGTCAAACACCTGAATTCCAAAATGTACAGCAGACAATCAGTGAGACAGGTACGTCCAACAGAAATGAAAATTATTTCAGCCTCTAACACGTCACAGCATATGCCACATTCTGAACATTGCACACTCTCACACAGCCAGTAGAACTTGGTAATTTACAGAGAGTACGTGACTTAAGATTCCGAACAGACACAGACAAATAGATTCTCATACAATCCTGAACCTGATCAGACATTCAGAAACGATAATTTTGATTACAATCACTTTCTATCCTTTAGGAAATTTGAAGTATTTATAAATGAACACAAATACACCCTTTGGATTGGATACAACAATTTAGTTTTGCTTTTCCACCAACTTGGCCCGTAACACACAAACTTGAATTTATTTGCAGTTTTTTGGAAGGCGAACCGGCAACTCGTATGAGACCGATCGCGAGACAGTGTTACTCGGTAGAAGAATTTCAGAATGCTTTTCTGTCAGCGTATTGGTCGAAGACGACACAGCGCGGAATCAAGGATCAGTTAATTAGCTTACCGAATTATCAGAACTCAAATTTTTCCATTGTCACGCAATTTTTTGAACACATGGTACAGTGAGTCAGCACTAATCCAATTATGTTTTTCAAAATTACTACGATCATTAAGAGTGTCACTTTTAACAGGACAGCAGAAAGAAAATATTTCGGCATTTAGAGATCTGCTACAGCTTTTGGAAGTTCAGCAATCAGATTATTCCTTCATAAACAAAAATTTTTCACAACATAACCAACGCTGGCTGGCTCTGAGCACTATGGGACTTAACATCTGAGGTCATCAGTCCCCTAAATCTTAGAACTACTTAAACCTAACTAACCTAAGGACATCACACACATCCATGCCCGAGGCAGGATTCGAACCTGCGACCGTAGCGATCGCTCGGTTCCAGACTGAAGCGCCTAGAATAGGGTGACCAAACGTCCTGGAAAACCGGGATCGTCCCGGTTTTCATCCCTGTGTGTCCGTGTCCCGAAAATTTGTTTCGGGGCGCTCAAAAGTCCCGGAATTCAGTTTTTAAATGCATTTCGTGAAACTTTCTCAAATTTTTGGGATTTCGCTATATTAAAGGAAAACAACACAAGAAATTAATATATTTTAGCTTATTTGTCTAAAACCTCCATTGTCCCATACTAGTAATCACAGTATCAGTATTGATACACTCAGGCAATAATTTACTTTGAGCGGTACTTTGGCCAACAAGTAGTAAGTTGTATTATTGCAACAGAGCTATGAAACCGTCCGATTGTCGCACCACTTACTCACACACTCATTGTCAGAACAGTGTAGTAGTTGATGTTTTGTCAGACAAACTGCAATAGTTTTTTCTCATATTAGTGGTATTTTTGCTGCAGTACTGTGAAACGCAATGCCGAAACGTGCCTGCAAGTTCAGTGACTGTTATTCCAAGAAATGGAATTTCATTAAGAAAGGTCGTTTTGATTACGAAGCAGAGTGTTCCATATGTAACCGTTTTATTAGTATAAGTCATGGTGGACGTTCCGACATAGTTGATCACATCAAGTCAAGGAAACACATTAACAGATACAGTGCACCGAGCTGCAGTAAAACTCTACAAAATTATTTTGTGAAACATCAGTCAAGTGAAGAGACGAAAGTTCGAGCAGCCGAGCTTACACTAGCCTACCACACGGTAAAAAATCATCAAACTTATAGATCTAGTGATTGTACTAATAAGCTTAAGAGCATTATGTTTCATGATTCTTCCATTGCAAAAAAGTTTAGTTCAGAAAGAACTAAAGTGTCAGCCTTAGTGAAAGGAGTTATTGCTACCCAGAGTGTAAAGGAAAGCCTTGAATACATCAAAAAGTCTTCTTTCTACGGGATATCCATTGATGCCAGCAGTCATAAGGCCACTAAAATATTTCCGTTTGTTGTTCGGTTTTTCGATATTAATCAGGGAATTCAGACCAAACTTTTGAAGGTGAGTTCCCTACCTAATGAAACATCTGACGCAATTTCAAGATTTTGTATGAATACTATCGAAATGTTTGATCTCGAGAAAAATAAACGTGTGGCATTTTGTGGAGACAACACCAACACAAACTTTGGTGGTTTGAAAAGACAAGGCAAATTAAAGGCAACATTGTATGAAAACATTGAAGGCATAGGGTGCCCTGCACATGTTTTACACAATAGCATGCAGACATCTGCTGACAGTTTAAGCTGTGATGTTGAAACTATCGTTATGAAGGTATACTCACACTTTTACATATATACTGTTAGAACAGAGAGGCTTAAGGAGTTCTGTGATTATGTGGGAACTGAATATTTGAATGTAATGTGTCACTCGAAAACTCGCTGGTTATCACTGTTTCCAGCAGTTGAAAGAGTAATCCGCCTGTTTGAACCGTTAAAAGATTTTGTCCTAAATGAAGACAAAGCCCCCAAAATATTGGTTGAGTTTTTCAGTAACCCTTTAAGTGAAGCCTGCTTATGGTTCATTCACAGTCAGCTTAGCACTTTGCAGCATGGGATAAACGAAATTGAGGGAAGCACAAAAGGTGTAATAGAGGTAAATGATGTTTTGAAAAATACTCTGGAAACTGTTACTAAGAGCAGTGGACAGCAGTTCATTTCTTTTAATGTTAAATCTGTCCTTAAAAGAGCAGAAGTATCAGAAGCACCGGAAAGGAGTTTTGGAGAAGATGTTAACAAGTTTTATGACACTTGCGTAGAATATATCAGCAAGTGGAGCGCCTCATATTTACCCTCATCGCCGGTGTTCGATTGGATGTTAGTGAAGAGAGTGCCAAAATGGGAAAGTGTTGAAGAGACAGTTTATTATTTGAACAGTAAAGAGATTGAAATCGATGATTCCATTCTCTTTGATCAGTTCGGCATACTGACAAACTTTTTTGAAGAATGTCTTCACAAGTGGAATGATGAAAAAAAAAACACCATTGGAATGTCATGAGAAGTGGGTAAGTTTTTTTGAAAGCTGTGACTGTCTTCAGCATTACTCTGAGTTGGTAATAATTGCAAGGTATTTATTTGCAATCCCATCCCATAATGCCAATGTGGAAAGAATATTTTCGTTCATGAATATCCAGTGGACTGATGAAAGAAACAGAATGGAGGTGGACTCTCTTGAAGCAATCCTGCAGATCCTGTACAACTACAAAATGGATTGTGCAGAGTTTTATCACTGTCTCAAAGAACAAAGACATGATCAAGAAGGTTGGAGGCAGTGAAAAATACCCTTTTCTCCAAGGACAGTCAATTCCATCTACAAGTGCTCAGTAATATTAAAGCTCATGTTAATATTAATTGATTAAAAGTTGAATGGCTGTAAAATTTTGTAAAATCGTAATACATTTCTTTATTGCTGTATACGTTTATTAAATGTCATTAATTATACAGATAATCTAGATTCTAGATTACATCAATCTTTTGCATCCTGTTATTAGTTATAATAATCGGGTTAACAAAATGTATCAACAAAACATTAATATTTAAAATTAAGAAACCTGGGTACATGTGGAATGAGGTGTCCATTGGCACCCGGGTGAATGTGTCCCGGTTTTCACCGAAAATAATTTGGTCACCCTAGCCTAGAACCGCTCGGTCACATCGGCCAGCGATAACCAAGGCCTACAAGCATACAGTAATTACGATCAGCCACGCTATTTTAATAGCAAAGGTGATAGACGCTCCAGGAATGACAACCACCAGAACTTTAATACCATACAAAATTTTAGTTATCTGTATCGTCAAAATTACCAGCACCATCAAACACATTTTGTCAACAATAGAGGCTTTTCACCCACAACAGCAACAAAACCAACCGGTTAGCATACCTAACCAACAATATAATGTCGAAGGTCAACCAAGCTTTAATGTTTCGCCGCCTACACATATAGCGTCGGCTCCGCCAAATAGTTACCCACAAGAACAAGGAAACCACTACGTACAGAAGACACATCATTTCAACTCCTATCGCAATGCGCCATATAGTAAGGATTATCATGACAGACGTAAAAGTAATGAGCACAGTTTTCAGTGTACATTTAATAACAGTAGGTCTTATCAGCAGCAGAATCATCCACAACAACAGATTATCATGAATGAACCAGACATTCGATATCATCCCCAACCTAATACGTCATTGACGAAATAACAGAACAATACAAATAGTCGAAATGCCACATGATCCTCCTGCAAATAACAGCACGTCAGAAAGAATTTGACTAGATACAGCACAGGTCGCATCTTCCAGCAACGTAGGCAATACTTTTGATACACAGAATATTGTTTACGAAAATTTTATTACTTTTGACGACATCCGAGACACTTTTACATGAAAAACCAGTTATACAAAAAAACCATTTCCCACCCTGTTATTGAAGTAAAGATTGGATTATACACATTTTCAGCAGTAATCGATTCTGGATCACCTATGTCAATTATAAATGAAGAAACTTTCAACGAATGTAACAAAGAGAACACCTATCCTACGTTATCATTAGGCAAAACTAAAGTAAAAGGAGCAGTATATGGTAAAGGAGTAGATGTAAAATTACAGACACACTTATCATTTTGTATTGCAGGTCATACGTTCAACACAAATTTTTTGATTATTCCCTTATTGACAACAGACGTTATTTTAGGTACGAATTTTTTGGTGCAACATGACGCAATTATTGACTTTCAAAGTTCCTATTTAATATTAAAGGATGAAAAATTAGAACTGGCATTGTAATTTCAGCACGCTTTATCAGCAGAACAGGCAATTAATAGAACAGAGGTCAGTTCTACATCGTGTAACACAGACTTTCATTCCACATTGTTCACAGATACGTATGTACACAGTGACAATACACCACATGAAGCCGACTATGATGTTATGCAAATGATTTCTGATAAAGTAAAACAGGGCAGTGCAAATACAGATGTATGAATTTCAACTTAAACAGCATAACACATTTAAAGCCAAACATTATCCTATTCCATATATCCACAGAGAACAAGTCAAGAAAGAATTGCAAGCTATGCTTGACCAAGGTATTATTGAACCGGCAGTTAGTTCGTACATAAACCTGCTCCATATTGTTACGAGAAAGGATGGCTCACTTCGCCTCGTACTTGATTGCCGTCATGTCAACGACATTATCATTAATGAAACAGATCGCCCACAGACACTACAAGAACTTCTGAGAAATTTCATGGTACTGCTATTTATTCCACATTAGATTTAAAATCGGGATTTTGGTTAAATTCAGCTGCGTCGGAACTGCAGAAAGTACACAGCATTTCTCTGTTTTGGTGATTGTTAGCAATTTTGCAAATTACCGTTCAGTTTAACAATTTCTTCAGAAGCATTTATTCACCGTTTGAATACTATACTTCCGATAGAACTTAAAGACAGAATCACAACGTATGTAGACGACATCCTTATCGCAAAAGCTAACTGGTCTGAACACAATTTGATTCTTGAACAACTATTGCAAACTTTACGTGCACAAGGGCTTACAGTTAATCTTAGCAAATCGCACTTTGGCAAAACTTCCATAAAATTTCTGGGGCATGTAATTTCAGCAGAAGGAATTGCACCTGACCCGGAAAAATTTCAAGCTTTACGTGACATTACTGTTCCGAGGACCAAGAAACAACTACGCAGCTTTCTGGGATTAATTAACTTTTTCCGTAAATTTATTCATTACTCTGCTTTAGACACCACTAGATTATGCGAGTTGACGGGTAAAAACGCTATGTGGTCCTGGGATAGCCAAGCACAGTCTGAGTTTGTTAATCTGAAACATGCCTTGTCGAACGCACCACTTTTATCACACCCACATGCTACCAGAAATTTTTCCATTGCCACCGACAGTTCTAACACCGCTTTAGGCGTACACATTTTTCAGGAAATTGAAGAAGACGGTACTACAATAATTAAAAACATCGCCTTTGCAAGTCGCATTCTTTCACCTGCTGAATGGAGTTATTATGTTACAGAACTTGAAACATTATGTGTTGTATGAGCATTTACCAGATTTAGGCATTTCTTTAAGGAAGACATACTACCGTTTATACAGATCATAGAGCTATACAGTGTTTACTTTCCGCTATATTTACACATGACAGGTTAAGCAGATGAAGCTTTATTTACAGGAATTTAATTTTACAATTGTTCACATTTCCGGTACACAAAATATTGAAGCAGACGCACTATCTCGTTCTCTCAGCAACAATCACCAAGACATCGCAACCGAGTTCTGGCAAGCAAATTTTAGCCTCATGTATATTAAACAAGTTGCATTTGAAAATTTCATTTCGTCGTCATTACAAGACATAGCACAAGAGCAGAGCAAGGGCAACTTATGGAAAGAAATAAAACACCTTTGGCAAGATAGGAATAACATTACCATTAGAAACAATATACTGTACGCAACAACATTCTGTTTCGCCGCTCTCACCTTGACAGCAACAACTGATTATTATGTATTCCTGACGAGCTTGTTAACAAATTAATTTGGTATACTCATTTAAGTTACGCACATTATGGAGGCAGAAAATGTTTTTACTTATACTGAGACAGAACTGTTATATTGCCAACATGGAGAAACGTATTAGACGAGTTTTAGCGTCATGTAAAATCTGCCAGAAAGCTATCTCAGACACGACTTCACATATTCCTCCGTTACATCCCATTGTACCCATTAAATTGAAACATATGGCCGCTGTAGACATTTTTGGATCGATTCCCAGATCTAATAGCGGTTTTTGTTACATTTTTGTCGCTGTTGAACACTCTTCGACATTTGTTACCTTCTCTCCGTTACGCAAAGCTACTGCTAAATCTACACTCCTGGAAATGGAAAAAAGAACACATTGACACCGGTGTGTCAGACCCACCATACTTGCTCCGGACACTGCGAGAGGGCTGTACAAGCAATGATCACACGCACGGCACAGCGGACACACCAGGAACCGCGGTGTTGGCCGTCGAATGGCGCTAGCTGCGCAGCATTTGTGCACCGCCACCGTCAGTGTCAGCCAGTTCGCCGTGGCATACGGAGCTCCATCGCAGTCTTTAACACTGGTAGCATGCCGCGACAGCGTGGACGTGAACCGTATGTGCAGTTGACGGACTTTGAGCGAGGGCGTATAGTGGGCATGCGGGAGGCCGGGTGGACGTACCGCCGAATTGCTCAACACGTGGGGCGTGAGGTCTCCACAGTACATCGATGTTGTCGCCAGTGGTCGGCGGAAGGTGCACGTGCCCGTCGACCTGGGACCGGACCGCAGCGACGCACGGATGCACGCCAAGACCGTAGGATCCTACGCAGTGCCGTAGGGGACCGCACCGCCACTTCCCAGCAAATCAGGGACACTGTTGCTCCTGGCGTATCGGCGAGGACCATTCGCAACCGTCTCCATGAAGCTGGGCTACGGTCCCGCACACCGTTAGGCCGTCTTCCGCTCACGCCCCAACATCGTGCAGCCCGCCTCCAGTGGTGTCGCGACAGGCGTGAATGGAGGGACGAATGGAGACGTGTCGTCTTCAGCGATGAGAGTCGCTTCTGCCTTGGTGCCAATGATGGTCGTATGCGTGTTTGGCGCCGTGCAGGTGAGCGCCACAATCAGGACTGCATACGACCGAGGCACACAGGGCCAACACCCGGCATCATGGTGTGGGGAGCGATCTCCTACACTGGCCGTATACCACTGGTGATCGTCGAGGGGACACTGAATAGTGCACGGTACATCCAAACCGTCATCGAACCCATCGTTCTACCATTCCTAGACCGGCAAGGGAACTTGCTGTTCCAACAGGACAATGCACGTCCGCATATATCCCGTGCCACCCAACGTGCTCTAGAAGGTGTAAGTCAACTACCCTGGCCAGCAAGATCTCCGGATCTGTCCCCCATTGAGCATGTTTGGGACTGGATGAAGCGTCGTCTCACGCGGTCTGCACGTCCAGCACGAACGCTGGTCCAACTGAGGCGCCAGGTGGAAATGGCATGGCAAGCCGTTCCACAGGACTACATCCAGCATCTCTACGATCGTCTCCATGGGAGAATAGCAGCCTGCATTGCTGCGAAAGGTGGATATACACTGTACTAGTGCCGACATTGTGCATGCTCTGTTGCCTGTGTCTATGTGCCTGTGGTTCTGTCAGTGTGATCACGTGATGTATCTGACCCCAGGAATGTGTCAATAAAGTTTCCCCTTCCTGGGACAATGAATTCACGGTGTTCTTATTTCAATTTCCAGGAGTGTATTTCGAATGTATTTGTAGCGCATTTTCCATTATTGAAAGTAATTTCCGACAATGGATCACAATTTCGATCTGCGATATGGACACATATGTTGCGAGCTAGAAACATTTCTCCGATCTATAAATCCAGGTATCACACTTCTTCGAACCCTTCTGAACGATTGATGAAAGAAATTGGTAAACTATGTAGAATATACTGCCATAAAATACATATTGATTGGGACACACACACACTCTCATTCCAGGATGTAATTAACTCCATACCAAATGAATCTACTACGCTATTTCCGACTGTTATATAGAAAAATGTTGAACCACCCAACAAAATTAAAGAATTAGTATCTTTTCCTACATCTCGTTGACTACGCCACCATGTAATAATTGAAGTTGCGCTAAACAACATCAAATGTGCCGCAGAACACCGCGGAAGGCAGTGGAAACAGGTTTGTATACGCCATGAATTTCACATGGGACAGAAGATATTAGTATGCACACACTATTTATCCAACAGAGGAAAGAGTAGATGCAGTAAATTTGAGCTTCTATACGCTGGCCCATATAGAATTCGCAGCATTCTTCACCCCAATGTAGTACATGTCGAAACTTTGAGAACCAGAAAAACCAAGTGCAATCACCATATTTCCAATATTAAACCCTTTATTGAATAAACATACTTTATGATTTATCACACTTTAATGTCATTTCCAGATATTTATATGACCACTTATTGATGATGATTATATTTTTTTGGCAAGTGCCCAGCAAGGTAAGGTTAACAGGTCGCTTTTCTTGTCGTTATACCTCTGCCAGTGCACATTTTCCATTTTTTATGTATATATCTTGGTTTTCCTATCAAAAGTAGAATTTTCTCTGTATGTACTATGAAATCTTTAAGATATTTTTGACTTTGACCTTTTGCCTTATGATATCCCAATATCTTAACTATTCTACATTTTTTGCTACTAAATTATGATATTGTGTGTACATTTTTGCACTTGTAAGTTGTCTATGGTTTTGACCTAATAGGTTTTCTGTCATGCTATGCTGTAAGCTTAGTCATATCACTAGAAACAAGTTTTCATTTAATGGGTATATGATTTAAATGCAAAATATTAATCCATATTCATCATTTTCAGAAAGCAATACAGTGTAAAAGAAATAAACAACCACAGAGGTTTACTATGAAATGGAAATTTTATCATCAGAATGAAAGAAAGAAGATGGAATACTTTGTCATGAAAAGTAAATGGATCGATATTAACAAGCATTAACAAGAATATACTATATACGCCGTATGGCAGCAGTCTTGACTAATTATTTTTCTTTCAGGATATGAGGTGATTGTGGCAGGCTGTAAGACAAAACTACACATGTTAATTTTAGGGATGAAATATGCTAGAAGTAAGAAACACTATAATATACGAAATAATGAATGACAATGAATAGTTGTATGAAGAAAATGGTAATATGAATAATGAAGTGTCTCTTTTTTGCAGATGATAATAAATGATGGTGAATAGTTATATGAAGAATAATGTAATATGAATAATGAAGTTTTTCTTTGCAGAGAATGATAATGATGAAGTTTATATATTTTATATTAGTTAAGGGATGCCATGTAGTTATTTAAGTATTTGTTGCAGTTCTTTTTGACAGTTTGTCATATGTCGCATAGTATAATGACTGAATGTTTTGGGAAAGACAGAGTACATACATAATAAGTACACGTTTCATTACCTGTTAATTCGAAGTTTCCTACTTTTCAGCATAATATGAATACATTTCTTCTTTCAGCTCAATCTACTTTGTAATTTTTTCAGGAGAAGCTTTTCATGATATTAACATCATTTCTGGAATATGTCCTTTATGCTACAGGCACTTAGTTAGTAAATGTGTTCTTGTACTTGCATTTATTTATTACCCAGTTGTCTCTATCATTCATAAATGTGATCATATATACTCTGCTTATTTGATAACCTTGGTACAGGTGACTCATGACGAATGATGTTAATAATCCTTATTTCCAGCAATAAGTCAACAGCAAATATTTTCATGCTCCAGCATTTAACTACTGATTCCAACGCAATGCATTGCTAGCACAAAAAGAAAATTTTTGTTAGTAGTCCCAACTACTACCAGTATACAACTAAATAATGTTACCAGTTTAAGATATATTTCAAGTCCTAAATATAATGCAAATTTTTTCTGATGTATTGATTCCATTATGCCTATGTGGTATTGGACTAAAAACCTTGAGTACTAGTTCCAATGTGTTACATTTTAAATATGTCATGTCACTTGCATGATATCAATACAGTCACTAGCAGCTAGTTGCTACATGCAATAACACCTGTTTTGAATGATGACTTCTGAATAATAATGAATAATGTTTTGTAATACTCGATAAATGATATGCCAATTATTACTGCAATGAGATGACTTATGAATAATGTTTTGTAATACTCCATAAATGCTATGCCAATAATTACTGCAATGAGATGATTTATGAATAATGTTTGGTAATACTCCATACATGCTTTGTAACTGGCCAATGAGTGCCAATAATTTTTCAAATCAGATGACTCACTAATGTAGTTCTTAATGATGACTAGCATAAGACTTATGGTATCCTTCACCTTCTGACCTAATTACCAGCAATTACTGCAGTATTCCTATGTCCTGTCCATCCTCATGATCATGGAGCACTATTTGGTTTTTGCACTAATTCTACATTGATGTAAGAGTATGGATTCTACAAGAATGTGGTGTTGACATATCAAGCTGTCCACCACCTTGAACAACAGAGATGTTATTATGGTTCAAATGGCTCTGAGCACTATGGAACTAAACATCTGAGGTCATCAGTCCCCTAGAACTTAGAACTACTTAAACCTAAAGAACCTAAGGACATCACTCACATCCATGCCCGAGGCAAGATTCGAACCTGCAACCATAGCGGTCGCGTGGTTCTAGGCTGAAGCACCTAGAAGAGCTTGGCCACTCTGGCCGGCCGATGTTATGGACCTACTGTTTGGTGTACCTAATGTACTACCAAAATGATAACATGCAATATTAATACAACATTTCAGTGTCTTGGCTACACTGATAAATACTTCAGGGAAGAGAACTTCAGATTGCCTCACTTGGTGTTGTGCTTCTGTGGAAAGATCTGGACTTTTAGTGCAGCTATGTGCAACCCATTGTGCTACAACCATGATGCTATCCTTACCATTCCTTTCGTAGTTCTCGTAAAAATGCTTAAGACTTTTACAGTGCATGTGCACTTTATTTCATTTATCAATGTGTTTAATTCTTGTAAAATGCTAAAGACTCATACAGTGCGTATGCACTTTATTTCATCTCATAAGGTGATCAGTTCATGTAAAGATGCTAAAGACTTAAACAGTGCATGTGCACTTCATTTCATTTGTTAATATGATCAGTTCTCATAAAAATGCTAAAGACTTTTACAGTGCATGTGCACATTATTTCATTTCTCAATGTGTTTAATTCTTCTAAAATGCTAAAGACTTACAGTGCGTATGCACTTTATTTCATTTCTCAATGTGTTCAGTTCTTGTAAAAATGCCAAAGACTTAAACAGTGCATGTGCACTTCAATTCATTTTTTAATATGTTCATTTATTGTAAAAATGCTAAAGACTTATACTTCATTTCATTTTTTAATGTCTTCAGTTCTTGCAAAAATGCTAAGGACTTATACAGTGCGTATGCACTATATAACATCTCTTAATGTGATCAGTTCATGTAAAGATGTTAAAGACTTCTACAGTGCATGTGCACTTCATTTCATTTCTTAATGTGTTCAGTCTTGTAAAAATGCTAAAGACGTGTACAGTGCGTGTACACTCTATTTCATTTCTTAATATGTTCTGTACTCATTGCATATGCGCTTTATGTCATTCCTTATATGTTCTGTACTTATATTATTTATCAATAATGTTATATACATGTATATACTCTGTGACTGTAGACTTAGTAAACTAAATAGATTATAGAAAAATTTGTTGCTCATGGCAAGTCCAATTGACGCACCATCGCTGCCAAATTTTTACCCCCCAGTGGAGGGTTATGTAAGAGGTCCATGACTAAGGAATTTATTGCTAGCACACTCGAGCAGATGTAACTTTGATGGATTGCTCACGCGCTGCCTGCAGTATGTAAGCTACAATAGAATTGAAGAGAGCAGTGTCGGCAGTAGTAGTAGTGGTAGTAGTAGCAGCTCGCAGTCAGGCGCTTGGGTCAGGCCACTCAGAGAACAGTTGTCTTGTTGTATAGCTCAGAGAGCACTTGTGTCCTGTATGGAATGGCGGGGCCGGTCGTGGAGAATGATGACAGTACCTGAGCGATGTAATATAAGGTAAAACCAAATATTACTATTTATAGCCACACGCATATGTAATTTTTAAGAAATAACTTTTGACAATTATTCATCTAAATTTAAAGATTTTACTAATTTCTACTATCCATGGTCATCCCAATTATCGTAAAGAAAAATCAGTTGTTTCTTTGTATACATGACAAATCTAGTGGCCAGCATTGCACTGGGTTGTGCCAGAAAAATTTCTTATAGGAGCAGATATATACGCATTATCCGGCGACTTCATTGAGGTAAGAATTTTCAGTTTATTCAGAATGACTTTTCAGAGCCATGACGCAGCATCGCTGACATCTAGATTTTCCAGTTTAGATTCACAGTGAGTTAATTATTTAAAGGTTATATATGACTAACATTTTTATTGAGAGGTTAGAAACATTTTTATTGCGAGGTTACGGAAATAAGCTGTTGGGAAGTTACAACAGTGTTTGTGCAGCAACAGCCGATATAGTGTAACTGAGGCGGAATAAGGGGAATCAGCCCGCATTCGCAGAGGCAGATCGAAAACCACCTTAAAAACCATCCACAGGCTGGCTGGCACACTGAATCTTGACACTAATGCGCCGGGCGGATTCGTGCCGGGTACTGGCACGCCTTTGCGCTCGGGAAGCAGTGCGTTAGACCGCGTGACTAGCCGGGTGGCGAAATCAGGTTTAATCAGATTACTTGCCTCAAAATGACCTATTCCTTTACTTTCCGTACTCTCCTGACTAAACGTGATGAGGTTCATATCACCTCCATTTTCCTCTGTCTCCAAAGCCTGTTCGCCAGATATGCTACCTAATTTCCCACCATCTAACTTACTTTTTCTCACAGCGCTCTTAGAGCGACAGTGGGTATCCATCTTGGGAACAATGCAATGAGAAGAAATGCGGGAAAATCTCTTTTATTTAAAGTAGCGTCACCTAAATACATTCTAAAATTTTGCTAAATTTGTTATGCAGGTTAAACTAAGTCATTCATCAAACACAACCTAATGCAAGAAAACGAATCTTCATATGCAAATCCTAATGCAAAAAGATTCGTCTCTTACATACACAAATTACATAAAATCCCCCAATCAAAATCTCAAAACTTAGAATCTTTCAAAATGATATAAATACACTTTAGATAAAAATAAAAAAAATGCAGTATTGCACAATGCTGGTAACAATGCTATTCAATCACAATGAAAAAAATAGTGTGAAAGCTGTGGAAACGCAAAATTATACATTATTACATCTTAATAATCTCTCAGCATCATCAGAAGACTCCTAGTGCAACGGAACTCCTGTTCTGACATGGTCGCCATTATGAATGATACCTGTTGCCTTTAATGACTGGAAGGTACTGGTAGGATCAGCTACACGAAATATCTCTTTTCTGAATTCCTAAATTCCAAGAATGACTATGCAAGTAGAGTCTACATTAGCTTACCTCGAACAAGTACCAAACAAAATTTCTGATTAGTGGAGGCCAATTTTATTTAAATATTAATTAATTAAACTGATTAAAGGGCGTCACCTCACACATAATTTGATGGTCTAATAAGGTGTCAACCCATGTGTTGGATATACAACAGTCATGATAAATTTCATTGAAAAATTGTTATGTGGAGGTGCAAACTGTCTGATTTTAAGGATGCCGACTAGGAAATGGAATGGCACTGTGAGATGTAGTAGCAAAGAATTTAGCAATAATTAACATTTGATTCCTCATTAAAAGTAACATACACACAGATGTTAAGTTAAAACACAGCTACTTGGAATGCTGGTGTGTGAATCTCGACACATGGTACGTTGTACAATTCAACAGCTGAACTAACATATGTGAGGGCAAGTCTGCTAAATTACTGGTTACAATTTATCAGGATCACGAACACCATGTTCACTCTGATCAATCACTCAACGAAAGATAGAATTAGAAGAAAATTTTTCTAATCCTCATGAAGTTCACCGGGTCAGAGTGCGACTGGCTTAAATGGTCAGTTTCAGAGAACAAAGCCCACTTCCAAAATTCCATAGAATGGGTAATTTTGTAAATAAATTAAGCAAACGTGAACACACCTACTACGTGATAAAACTGAGGATTCAATTCGAACACGAGAGGTGTTTACACCGAATTAAAACATCATAGTTTACAAAGAAACGCACGTGGTGCAGCAGAGTATGGCCTACTAAATCTGTGGGGAAGAAGCAGAAACTGGACGTTAAATTCAATAAAATTTAACACAGGCACTCCATAAAGCCCACGATACATTCGTAAATGATACAGGAAACTAACTGAAACTGAACATCACGTGGCGGCACCGTTCGTCCACTCCACGTTGCAGTTGCACGAAAGACATCATCGAATAAACCGAATACTAATGAAATTAATACTATTCCCTGGCTGAATTAGTTGGTGTGTTCCCCTCGTTGGGTTCTTTGGACGCGACTTGCGCTGAGCAGTTAAAGGGACACGCCCCCTGCCGGCCGGAGTGGCAGTGCGGTTCTAGCCGCTACAGTCTGGAACCGAACGACCGCTACGGTCGCAGGTTCGAATCCCGCCTCGGGTATGGATGTGTGTGATGTCCTTAGATTAGTTAGGTTTAAGTAGTTCTAAGTTCTAGAGGACTGATGACCTCAGATGTTAAGTCCCATAGTGCTAAGAGTCACTTGAACCATTTTTTTGGTGTGACACGATTATCAACGCCACAGACCAGAGTGACTACCAGAAACTGAAACAAAGCTAACTCTTACACATTTCAACTTAGCATCTAGAGATACTACTGAGAGCATCGTCACCCACCAGCGTCCAAGAGAAGAGTGAAACTATCCTGCCCTCTCTGGTGTTTGTATAGCAGCCCGAAAGGGCTTAGAGAGCGTAAGCGGTTTCTACCTGTAACAGCCTCACAATGGATAACTGCCCTTAACATTCAAGGTAGTGCCAGCAACAGACAAACCACACATTCACACTAGCAGGCAACATTGCGAACAGGAAAGATACGACATGAATGCATGATAATGAATTACAGAGATACATATAGAACATAGTTACGAATTTGAAATTAAAACAGACATTCCACTTAGGCGTTGAAGTGCCACTGAGAAATGCTGCTGTAATATCACGCACTCTCTTGTCCATTCCTCTCCAGGTAGATAGTACCGAACGTTTGAGTCCTTAAGAACTGTAGCGGAACCGCAGGTTGCTTTCCGAGATCAGTGGAAGACTCACTTGGAGACGTCTCATATGCGGTTAATGTTTTTAAATTCTTTTGAAAGTCTGCTCCTATCGAGGTCGTGGATTATATTATGTGATCTGTACAGCTTCTTTCTGGGCAAAAACCGCGTTGTTAAATCGGAATTTCCCCGAGTATTATAACAGATATTCTTTTATAGAAGACTCTCTCAAAAAGCTTGTATAGTGAGCTAAGAAGGGTTACTGAACGATAGTTTTTTGGCTCATTGTTTAGTTTTCCTGGCTAAAGATAGCAATAATGTTAGACATTTCCATTCCGTTCGGGAATCTTCCTCTCATCATGATATCGGTAAAGAACTCTGTAGTTTTTTGGTATATTTACCACAGTTCTGGGGGATTCTGAGATGAATTCCACCAGGCCCTGGAGCCTTTTCCACTTTAACATGTTCGACTGCCATTTTTATTTCCTTGATATGAAACGGCTAGGGAGAATATGGTCTGATCGGGGCTGAGTGTCTTCAGAACCATGAGTTCATATTTGACATGGATTGTGTGTGCTCTGCCCTGTGGGGTACCTGAAGTAGTCGGAACGTGATTCGCAGTCTTGTCTGGATGCAGGGTCACTTCACCTATTGCATCCTCAGGACTTCCGCCTAATTTATTTAAAACTGATTAGGCTTCTCTGCGAGATTTATTGAATTCTAGGTTCGTGACAGTTCCTGTCCATTTCTTGGGACGAACTACGCCCATAGTGCGTAGCAGATCTTTAGCTATCTCTCTGTACACTCCTTGGTGGACCTGCTTGTACAGCTCTTAACACTCAGCATTCCCTTAGGGATTGCTGTTTCAGTCGCTGCACTTGTGAACTTCATTTGATATTAGATATCAACAGATCCAAAACGTTGACTTCCATTATGTATATTCGTGTCGGAAATAACAGAAATGCGTCCTGATAATTTAAAGTCAGCAGTCCGTTATTGAGAAATGTGTTTTAATGCATATTTTCAGGTTACTCCGCTTCAGAACCTTTAACTACGAGCCGAGCCTTGTTTAATTTGTACGGAGTTTTACAACTTCCTTCTGAAATTGACAGAAGTCAAAAATTGTGTAGAACCAGAGAAAGATCATTTGTTAACTGACAATATTGTAAGACATCTAGATTTACGGTAAGTTCTTGAGACAACGGAAAATTGCGATACCACCTTATTATCAGTAACGTTTATTCCCATTTTCGGCTACAAAGCATGAGACTCATGTTGTTCACATAATTAGCCAATTTTGTACACAACATGAACTTCGCACCAAAGACCAGTTCACCTCAGTTCCTACAGTGCAGAGACTTCTTGTGGGCTCTTAGACACCTTATGATTGTACTACACGTATAACCATTGTTCGACTATTATGAAAAAGTGTGCATAAAAATCGTTTTCATTTGCGTTAAAGCTGTTATGTTGTAGTGTCATATGTGGTGTTTGCAGTGGCGGATACTGAAAAGCCTCAAGGAGGGGACGCTAAAGATATTTTGAGCTACTTTTACTTTTACTGTAATAAAAAGTAATCAAGTCACATGCAAAGTTTAAGAAAGTTTCACTTAAACTGATTACATACATATACAAGACAATGCCAATGCACTTGCTATAACTAGGACTTTTTCCTTATTCATTCTAAAGTCTTAATACTTCTGCTTCTGAATGTAAACTGGTTTCCTTTTCGGCAAATAGTCTGTATTTATAACGCTACGTATCGAAGGTTCTCTGTACAAGAAAACAGTAGAATATTCGCGATTTTTCTCGAACAAATGCCAGACAGAATAACGTATCGAGATCTCTAGAACGGCCGCCAGACGGAAACGTATAAAATACGATGACGCGGACGCGCGTGCTACATAGGAAAGTACAACTACTCGATAACTCGATTCAGTGGAGTCGACTGACGAAAGAAACGGACGAATAACGTGCGGGCTGACTGTCGGGGTTGGTGCGGGTGCGGGAGGCAATACGGCGGGCCCCGCAGGCGGGTGGGGGGGGGGGGAGGTGGAGAGGGGGGACGGGAAGGTGTGTATCCGCCACTGCTGGCATCATTGGCGATGATGTGGCGCAGACGAATGGCGAAATTCTGCGTGACCCGCTGAAGTGTCGGAACATCAATGCTGTCGATGAGCTACTGAATGGCTGTTTTCACCTTAGCAGTGGTTTTCGGGTTGTTGCTGTACACCATGTCTTTCATATGGTCCCACAAAAAGGAGTTGCATTTGTTCGGATCTGGAGAATATGGCGGCCTATCGAGGCCCATGCCAGAATTTGATCCCCAAAGTGCTCCTTCAATGCATCAAACACTCTCCCAGTTTCGACTGGGTCGAGTTCTGTCGTGCATGAACCACATCTTGTCGAAATCAGTGTCACTTTTCATAACGGGAATGAAATCATCTTCCAGAACCTTCAAATGCCGTCCGGTAGTCACCATGCCATCATAGAATATCGCACCCATTATTCCGTGACTGGACATGGCACACCACACAGTCACCTATTGAGGCTGAAGAGAGTTCTCGACCGCGAAATGCGGATTCTCAGTCCTGCAAATGCGCCAGTTTTGCTTATTAACGAACCCATCCAAATGAACAATGGCTGACAACAACAAGACGCGTACGCATGCCATACTAATTCCAGCCGGCCGCTGTGACCGAGCGGTTCTGGGAGCTTCAGTTCGGAACCGCACTGCTGCTACGGTCGCAGGTTCGAATCCTGCCTCGGGCATGGGTGTGTGTGATGTCCTTAGGTTAGTTAGGTTTAAGTAGTTCTAAGTTCTAGGGGACTGATGACCTCAGATAGCCGCGCTGGATTAGCCGAGCGGCCAGAGGGGCTGCAGTCATGGATTGTGCGGCTGATCCCGGCGGAGGTTCGAGTCCTCCCTCGGGAATGGGTGTGTGTGTTTGTCCTTAGGATAATTTAGGTTAAGTAGTGTGTAAGCTTAGGGACTGATGACCTTAGCAGTTAAGTCCCGTAAGATTTCACACACATTTGAACATTTTGAATCTCAGATGTTAAGTCCCATAATGCTTAGAGCCATTTGAACTAATTCCCATCATGCCCCGTGGCCAACCATGCAATTAAAACGTCCTAACGCAAACCGTTCAGAAGCTACGACGATTTTATTTCATATAGTTCAATAATTGTCACTCCGAGTTTTTTGCTGAGCAGAAAAACTAGACTGTTAAGAAGCTCTTAACGCTAGTTAACGTTTTCGTAGTTAGTTACTAGATGCATATTACTACAAAATTACGGCTGAGAGCCGAAGGCCCCGCACCACGAACAACTGATCTGGGATGCACGCGGCCTGCGGACCGCAGTTCGACGACCGCCGCTACAGAGCAGCTCTGCTCATTCCTTTTCCTATGATCTGCCATAGTTGTACTTTGGATTTGAGTGTTTGCACTTATTTCCACCAAGTAAAATATTTAATTGTTTCTTCATCTTATTCATTATCTCTTATTAATAAATTTATAGAGGTTGAAGATCTTTATCTCGTTCCAGTACTAAATAGTCCCAATTAGTACTTACTGAATTATTAACTTTTGGTAGAGCACAGAGCTAAAGTTCATATGTTACTACCAAACTTCTTTCCATTCTCTTACACACATAACATTTTCATACTTCTGGACAGTACTAGAGTGACTTACATTTTGCGAGGTACTTGATGCATACCAGAGGCACATTTGGTATAGCATAGCCATCATCAGTGGCGTGTTACATTAATAACGTGGCGCCATATCTCCTTCTGATGGTGAAGGTATTGAGTCTTCAGTCAACTTAATAATGTTAATCAGCCAAAGTCTAACACACGTTGTTGAGTACATTCTTAATCCCATACTATTGTGTTTTGGATGTCTTTAAAGAGTTGAGTATGCATCCAACTGTCTTTTCATGCTCCTCGAGGACACATTACATTTCGAATAATTAAGTCTGAAACGTCAACAGCAATATGGGAATATCTGTTACCTCTACCAACACAATAAACTGGAAGGAAACGGCTGATAGTTACTGGGAATTATTGAATCTACCGAGCTATCTTGTTAGTTGCGACTGCAAGCACATCACAGTCAAAATTTCTGCCTAATTTTGACCAACATTTCATAATTACACTCGATAGGTTTGTAAGCTGTTTCAAACGCAGATGGATTAATTTCATCGATTGATGTTAGGAAGTATGCCTACAAAAGTGACGAGATAGTGTGAAAACAAATTAAAGCTTTGTTCGTAGGTGCCCTCCCCCTCCTGTAACCTACACCTTTGCCAGAACACGACTGCAAATTTACTTTATATTTTGCTGCAGATGAAGCTTTTCCTCTCACAAAACATGAAATGAGACCACACCATCCTAGAAAACTAACTAATGAAAGGGTAAGAAAGGAAAAGAAAGTCTGTAAAACGTTCTTTCGTTCTGTTGGTGTCGAAGTTACGAGTGTTGCATACGTCAATAAACCGTAACATGAATAGAATCGATGCGATAGTCTAAGTTATTCATGTGGTTCATAATTTTACACATAATTGTGATGGTGTACATTATGAGTCATCTGTACACGACAGTGTAGAAAATCCTATCGAGAACTCACATCAGAAGTCAGAAAACCAACAGCGACCTATAAAAATGCTATGGAGTTAAGAAGTCGACTCTGTGGTCCCTTTCCTAGCTCAGGTGGAGCATTGTCTTTCAGAACAAAGTATGTACGTAAATACATGCCGAAAGGTTCTGAAATTACACTACATCCACCAAATCACTAAAACAATTTAGAAACATGTTTCATAGAAAACTATCTTACGTATTACTTCCGCAAATAAATTAAATTATTTTCGGTTACTCATCTGTCTATGATCTCTCGCTTGGAATCCTTTCCCACAGTTTATTCGAGCCTTTGTGTTGTTGTATTCAACACTGCTGCGATCGTAAGTACATGATAATTTCTCCACAAGACCAACATACAGAGTGCGTTCCGTAAGTAATGCGACCAATTTGTTTCTGATGCAGCGGTACACCACAGCGTGTTGTAACCGGCTAGGCTAAGTGGAGAGGGGTGTTAGCTTCAAAACGCTCTTTGTCTCATTCGGCTGCGAGCTGCCGGAGATTCAGGACGTGTGTTTCCGTCAACCCTGTTTTGAGTTTATGTAACACGGGACAATGGATCATTCTGTAGAGCAACGATACGCTATGAAATTTTGCGTTTAACTTGGGAAGTCCGCCACCGAAACGTTTCCATTACTTCACCATGCCTTTGCAAATGATTTCTTGTCCAAATCACAAGTTTTCCGATGGCACAAGTCGTTCATGGAGGGCCGAGAGGAGATCACCGACGAACCTCGCAGTGGACGGCCACCAATCGCACGAGTCGACGAAAATGTGACGTGTCTGACAAACAGCTGAGCCTTCAATTGATAACACAAACTCTAAACTTGTCAAAAACAACCGTTTTCCGCATTGTGACCGAAGATTTGAACATGAGAAAGGTATGTGCCAAACTCGTCCCAAAAGTGTTGACTGACGAACACAAGCACATGTGAGTGCTTCGGTGCCGATAAATGTGGGAAATGTGTGACAATGATCCTCATTTTTTAAATTCAGTTATCACTGGTCATGAGTCATGGATTTTTGAGTACGACCCTGAGACAAAAAGGCAGAGTTCAGAGTGGCACACCCCATCGTCGCCCAGTCCCAAGAAGGCACGCATGAGCAAGTCCAGGATCAAAACCATGCTCATTGTCTTCTTTGACGTCAGAGGCATTGTCTACCACGAATTCATACCTACCCAGACTACAGTGAACTCAGCTTTCTACTTGGAAGTGCTCAAAAGACTGAAAATGAGGGTCTCGCGCTGACGAAGTGACATCAAGGACACGTGGAAAGTTCACCACGACAATGCGCCATGTCACAGCGTCTTCATTGTCAACGATTTCCTGGCCAGGACCAAGGCCCCATTGCTTCCCCAGCCTCCCTACAGTCCTCACCTGGCTCCCGCTGACATCTTTTTGTTTCCTCAGTTAAAAGGAGTAATGAAAGGAAAACATTAGGACACGATTGAAAGCATCCAGGCACATGTTACATCAGGATGCCTTCCAGGCATGAAAACACCTCCTCCAGAAGTGTATCGACGCAAGAGGCCGCTATTTTGAAAATTTTTGATTATTTGTACGAATATATTTAATAAATGATTTTTTATGAATTTGGTCGCATTACTTATGGAACGCACCTTGTACCGAGTATTGAACTCAGTATCATTTCTCATTCTCCTGATAACAGAACCGAGTGCTCCAGTAGACGCTATTGCATTAGAATGTCATTTTCCCATCTGAAGGTTGCAAGCTAAATTCATATCTTATGCCACGTCACATGCCAGATCACTTCGCCTCAGTCACTCCGGTAGGTGCCGTGTTGTAAAGACAGATAACGTTTGTCTACAAGACATGCCTGTAGTTGTTCAGTGTCGTGATGATCTATCCATTCGCAAAAGATTACAGATTAGTTGCTCATTAGGATCTCCGGAATAGGTCAGACAATGGTGAGGTGAGCACGAGAAAGAGGTCGACTAATCAACAGTAGGATAACATTCTAAGAGTCGGTGCGAAGAATATACATAGTTGAATATGGTGGGGGAAACTTGACACGTCTACCTGTTCCAGAGAAAAAGAGTTTTGAACTGTCGAACAGACAGACATACAGATCAACAACAGGGTGATCCTGTAAGGATTCTGTTTTTATCGATAGAGGTACAGAACCCTATAAAGCCCGACGACTCGTACTTTTAGCAGTGTTTTTAACACAAGATAGCTAATAGTACAATTTTTCTTTATAAAATAATAAAATATACATTGCAAAAGTACGAGGGCAGTTCAATAAGTAATGCAACACATTTTTTTTTCTGAAACAGGGGTTGTTTTATTCGGCATTGAAATACACCAGGTTATTCCCCAATCTTTTAGCTACACAACACTATTTTTCAACGTAATCTCCATTCAATGCTACGGCCTTACGCCACCTTGAAATGAGGGCCTGTATGCCTGCACGGTACCATTCCACTGGTCGATGTCGGAGCCAACGTCGTACTGCATCAATAACTTCTTCATCATCCGCGTAGTGCCTCCCACGGATTGCGTCCTTCATTGGGCCAAACATATGGAAATCCGACAGTGCGAGATCGGGGCTGTAGGGTGCATGAGGAAGAACAGTCCACTGAAGTTTTGTGAGCTCCTCTCGGGTGCGAAGACTTGTGTGAGGTCTTGCGTTGTCATGAAGAAGGAGAAGTTCGTTCAGATTTTTGTGCTTACGAACACGCTGAAGTCGTTTCTTCAATTTCTGAAGAGTAGCACAATACACTTCAGAGTTGATCGTTTGACCATGGGGAAGGACATCGAACAGAATAACCCCTTCAGCGTCCCAGAAGACTGTAACCATGACTTTACCGGCTGAGGGTATGGCTTTAAACTTTTTCTTGGTAGGGGAGTGGGTGTGGCGCCACTCCATTGATTGCCGTTTTGTTTCAGGTTCGAAGTGATGAACCCATGTTTCATCGCCTGTAACAATCTTTGACAAGAAATTGTCACCCTCAGCCACATGACGAGCAAGCAATTCCGCACAGATGGTTCTCCTTTGCTCTTTATGGTGTTCGGTTAGACAACGAGGGACCCAGTGGGAACAAACCTTTGAATATCCCAACTGGTGAACAATTGTGACAGCACTACCAACAGAGATGTCAAGTTGTGCACTGAGTTGTTTGATGGCGATCCGTCGATCATCTCGAACGAGTGTGTTCGCACGCTCCGCCATTGCAGGAGTCACAGCTGTGCACGACCGGCCCGCACGCGGGAGATCAGACAGTCTTGCTTGACCTTGCGGCGATGATGACACACGCTTTGCCCAACGACTCACCGTGCTTTTGTCCACTGCCAGATCACCGTAGACATTCTGCAAGCGCCTATGAATATCTGAGATGCCCTGGTTTTCCGCCAAAAGAAACTCGATCACTGCCCGTTGTTTGCAATGCACATCCGTTCCAGACGCCATTTTAACAGCTCCGTACAGCGCTGCCACCTGTCGGAAGTCAATGAAACTATACGAGACGAAGCGGGAATGTTTGAAAATATTCCACAAGAAATTTCCGGTTTTTTCAACCAAAATTGGCCGAGAAAAAAAATGTGTTGCATTACTTATTGAACTGCCCTCGTATTATTATGCACTATAAATGCATGAATTAAATATTAGTGGAGTATCTGAGGGGAGGTTATTATGTCCACATATGGTCATAAAACTTGTGAAGCCAGAACGCTACAACTAGTAAGGAAAATTCCAAAGGATTGCTTAAAATTTTTCAAAACTAAATGATAGTATACAGATACGATGAGTCGGGGCTGATGGTTATTTGTTGTTCTGAAAGATGAAGTCTTGACAGTTTTGGGTAATCACAACAAGCCAACAGAAGCACTGGTCAGAGGTACAGGGAAACTGACATTTTATTACAAATGTAAAGGCTGTGGAAAACTGGTGTTCATACAAATAATAAGAATTAATGTCATCAGTGAAGACGTAGCGCCAGCTCTAAACATGCAGACTGATTGATACACAATAAACGATAAAAAGAGAAACAGTTCAGAGTTAAAATTGCACACGTTGTTGGAGCATGCAACACGACACTTTGATGACCTTAAAGTAGCAGGTGTTAAAACAACAAAAATAGAGGACGAAATAGCTTTTCAAGAGCAGCACAGTTTCTAAGAAATGTCTTGGTAGCGTTATTCGCTATCGGAAATCTAGGAGATGTAGTATTGACCGTTATGCTTATATGTGTATACTGCAAATGTTGTAGGGATTCATTCAGGTAATTCTTGAGACAGATGGGTGATAACTGTTGTGGCAAAGTATGTGTGAAAACGACCATAGGACATACATGCGAATGGCCAGAGATGACACATATTCGTAGTAGAAGGCCTGTTTATCCAACCAGACGAAACGGTGTAGAGTGTATAGTGAAGTCTCAAATCTTACATGACCCGCCTCCATGTACCGTGGCTTTGAGGAGAGGTCCAGCATTGTTTCAGTGTTGATTGGCTGCAGTGGCTGCATTTCAGAAGCAGTATTATAGCAGTGCTGGGGGGCGGATGTCAAGCAAAGAAATTGCGACCAGCAGTCAAGTGCTTAATTTCCAAGCACTGGATGGCAAGGATTCGTCCATACCACATGAAACAGGAAAAGAATAAGTCACACACTGACGGTGAACATTGAGATGGGGCTAAGGGTCAGAACCAGAGTCAGCAGACTAAGTAGGCAATAGGTTGATAAGCCTCTACATATGTCCTTTTGTTCTCATGTGGTCTGACCAGCTGTCTCTTCACCTCTCCTGATTCTGCTTATTGTTAGCTCACAGACTGTCCTAAATTTTTATCCTTTCAGTGTTGTCATTGGCGGGCCATATTTGCAACGCCAACAGACATGTGTGACTCGAGAACTGGCGTTTTTCTCACGTCTTCTCTTTTGAGGCCGTTTCCAGCGGTGCACATTGGCCTAATATCTGTCTGTGGTCCCTAGCTGTTCTGAAAGCACCTATACAACAGACAGATTTGTTTGTTATACATCACTTAGCAATAAGGTTTTCCAATACAAATTGCTCAACCTTACTTGTATACTATTGTTCCACCACAATTACTGCAGCTCTTCCCTTGTCAGCATGCACAGTTAGTGCCTGATTATCCTCCAATTCGGTATTTATACTCCTCAAAGTCTTATATTTTACTTTTTACTTCCTTGCACAAATGTAGTGTATTGTATCCAATTGTCCATTATGATTATCCGGGCTGTTATGCCGTGGTCGGTTGATGAATTCTGAGTCAATTCCCAACGTTTCGTCCCCGTCTGCGGGAGACATCTTCAAGGGAGTCTGTAGCTCGATGGAAGGTCCAACACACCCGCTGGCTCGCTACTGACTGCCGCTAAATTCCGTGTCCGCGCGCTCTCGCGCCGCGGCGTGACGTCACGTGTTTTGAAAACGTCAGTGCAATTGGCCGCTGTCCGTTGCCGTCGATCGCCGTTGCCATCACCCAGTAGTGGACGGGTGGTACACATCTTCTTTAACACCGGCATCCATATACCGTTTAATTTCACGCCCTCCTCATTTCGACTGAAATTATTTCGGTGTTTAGCGATTTCGATTGCCTCCCTGTAGAGCCTTTCGTAATATCCTCTTGTGGCCGCTAGTACTTGCGTCTCCTCGAAACGAATATGGTGGTTCCCTGGCCGGAAAGAATTCGACACATTTCATCAGCAGATTGAATGGCATAGTGGTCCAGCAGGAGGACATATTGGTCAGCTTCGATGTGGTATCGCTGTTTACCATGGTTCCACTTAATGATGTATTGGAACAGCTGGATCGAATTTTTCCTGCCGATATTTCAGAACTGTTTCAGTGTTGTTTGACGACCACATACTTCAAGTGGAATGAACAGTTTTATGAACAAACGGATGGCGTGGCTATGGGAAGCCCCCTAAGTCCCGTAATTGCAAACTTCTTTATGGAGAAATTCGAAGAACAGGCCTTAGGTACTGCCAGCAAAAAACCAAATGTATGGTTCCGATACGTGGATGACCCGTTTGTGCTGTGGAGGCATGGCAGGGAGGAACTAAGCCGGTTCCACGAACATCTGAATAGTATAAACTCGAGAATTCAGTTTAGAATGGAGGAGGAGGTAGACGGCAAATTACATTTCCTCGATGTTCTTGTTTTTAGAAACGACAATGGTAGTTTGGGCCACTCAGTATACTGCAAACCCACGCACACTGACCGTTATTTGCACCGGGATTCGAACCACCACCCACAACAGAAGCGAGGTGTTATAAAGACGTTAGCGGGTAGAGCTAGAAATATTTGTGAACCTGAGTTGCTCGATGCGGAGATGGAACATCTCCACAATGCACTAATGAAGAACGGATATTCGTCCGCCGAAATAAAACGTGCGTTGAGACAGCTACGCAGAAATCATAGTGACGTACAGGCTACTGCAAAATCTACGGTTTTACTGCCGTTTGTTAAAAATGTAACGGAAAGAATAGGGAGGATCTTGACGAAGCGGAATATTACCTTAATTTACAAGCCCACCGGGAAGATATAGGAATACCTTAAGCCTGCCAAGGACGCTCGCAAACCATTGGAAAAAGCTGGAGTGTATAGGATCCCATGCAGCTGTGGAGATGTTTATGTGGGTACCACTAAAAGAACTGTTTCAAAACGTTTGGAAGAGCACAAGGGCAGTTGTAGAAGAGGAGAAAAGGAACGATCAGCTGTTGCGGAGCATGCTTTCCGGCCATGGAACCTCCAAATTCGTTTCGAGGAGACGCAAGTACTAGCGGCCACAAGCGGATATTACGAAAGGCTCTACAGGGAGGCAATCGAAATCGCTAAACACCCAAATAATTTCAGTCGAAAGGAGGAGGGCGTGAAATTAAACGGTATATGGATGCCGGTGTTAAAGAAGATGTGTACCACCCGTCCACTACTGGGTGATGGCAACGGCGATCGACGGCAACGGACAGCGCCCAATTGCACTGAGCCGGCCGAAGTGGCCGTGCGGTTAAAGGCGCTGCAGTCTGGCACCGCAAGACCGCTACGGTCGCAGGTTCGAATCCTGCCTCGGGCATGGATGTTTGTGATGTCCTTAGGTTAGTTAGGTTTAACTAGTTCTAAGTTCTAGGGGACTAATGACCTCAGCAGTTGAGTCCCATAGCGCTCAGAGCCATTTTTTTTGCACTGACGTTTTCAAAACACGTGTCGCCACGCCGCGGCGCGGGAGAGCGCGGATACGGAATGTAGCGGCAGTCAGTAGCGAGCCAGCGGGTGTGTTGGACCTTCCATCGAGCTACAGACCCCCTTGAAGATGTCTCCCGCAGACGGGGACGAAACGTTGGGAATTGACACAGAATTCATCAACCGACCACGGCATAACAGCCCGGATAATCAAAATGGGCATGACTTTCCGGCCGTGAGAGTCTACATTTTAGTGTGGTGTATTAGTTCACACTTAAAAGCAGTTGCTTATGACAGTATGTCAAGGTACTTCACATTTCTTGTCTGTTATATTGGTTTTTATATTTCGGAATTTGATTTTGACAGACGCTCCCCTGACATCTTGTGCTGTCATGTAGTTAATCTCTCCATTGAATTGGTTCTTATCGTTGCTTACATGTGTTTCGCGCCACTAGGCTTCTCTGTTGGTCCTTTTGTTCCGCGCATGCGTGCCTGGGTGGCCCTCTGTGGACATGACAAGTGTAGTCAGTATGTGTTGTGCCAGTGTCCTGACTACTCCACCTGTGGTTTGCTCAGCCCACTTGCTGGTAAGTTCTTGTCCATTTCTTTGGGATTCGGTTTTTGCCATCATTTTCTTTTTAGGGCTTTGTCTTGCCTCGGTCCCATTAAGTTATGGTTCACGGGTCCGGTTTTTATGTGCCAGCTCCAAGCAGGGAGATAAGAGACGTCTGTTATTGGCCGCCATGAAGATGTAATAACAAGTTCAGGTGTGTAATCCTCTCTTGGTATCTGACACTTTGATACAATCAAGCTAAAAATAGTTCTCATTGTAAACTTTTCATCTTCTTTAGGTTCAAATGGCTCTGAGCACTATGGGACTCAACTGCTGAGGTTATTAGTCCCCTAGAACTTAGAACTAGTTAAACCTAACTAACCTAAGGACATCACAAACATCCATGCCCGAGGCAGGATTCGAACCTGCGACCGTAGCGGTCTTGCGGTTCCAGACTGCAGCGCCTTTAACCGCACGGCCACTTCGGCCGGCTCATCTTCTTTAGGTTCACCTGTTTGTCACATGAAGATGTGAGTTTGTGATCATGCAGCTAGTTCTGAATGATTAGTAAATCAGTTTCTGGAAGCTGTTCTTGTTTCACTGGGTGACTCGCTTGTTTCCAACGGCTGCCTCTGTGTCTCCTGGACGGTCTTATGTCTGTGCTTTGGCCAAGAGTCTGATGGTGTTCGTGATTTATAAGCATCCTTCTCGCCATCCGCTAAACGTTTTTGGCAGGTCATTTCTTCTCTAGCAATTCCAAAGTTTCACTGACCTCTTTCTGCTATTTTATCGATTGTGCATCTCAGTGCCTGCAGGGATCCACGCAATATCCGCACATCTATCACTTTTTAAGATAGATCAGTTCTTCTGCAGCAAGCCAGAAGTTTCGTGCACAGTCCATGTGTTCATGGTGCTCTTGTGTCTGTGCATCGTCCAACTACCTGCAGGGGTTTACAACAGGGGCATTTTTCCCATTGTCTGCGGGCTGTAAGCGAGGTATCTGAGAGCGATAGGCATCCACCAGCCTCCACACTGCGTTAGAGCAGAATATCCCATGTCCACACCACTGGCCATTGCCGTCGGTGGTCTAAGACTTTCCCCTCGTCCTTAGCCCCAGTACTGGTCGGTGACGGAAGTGCTTCACAGCAAAGATATTTCAAGTGTAACATCATCTCCATTATTTATGAGCACAGAAGGTGACTCCATTTAACGATGCTTTTTCCAAGCAGAGCTGAAAGATAAAGCAAGGCACTCCAAAACTCAATAACTAAATAAGACTATGGTAGAGCACTTGCCCGCGAAAGTCTAAGGTTCCGAGTTCGAGTCTCGGTCCGGCACACAGTTTTAATCTGCCAGAAAATTTCGTATCAGCGTACACTCCGCTGCAGAGTGAAAATCTCATTCTGGAAACATCCCCCAGGCTGTGGCTAAGCCATGTCTCCGCAATATCCTTTCTTCCAGGGGTGCTAGTTCTGCAAGGTTCGCAGAAGAGCTTCTGTGAAGTTTGGAAGGTAGGAGACGAGGTACTGGCACAATTGAAGCTGTGAGTTCGGGTTGTCAGTCGTGCTTGGGCAGCTCAGTTGGTAGAGCACTTGCCCGCGAAAGGCAAAGCTCCCGAGTTCGAGTCCCGATCCGGCACACAGTTTTAATCTGCCACGAAGTTTCATATCAGCGCACATTCCGCTGCAGATTGAAAATCTCATGCAAGAAACTGGTATCGTCAGTCGTGGTAGGAGAAGTACACAAAAAGATTGTAAAGGTGTGTGTTCTTTTTCAGGTTTAATAGTGCTAATCAACGACAGGAGGGCTGAAGAAAGACAATGATTGTATATACTGGGCGAGTACATGCTTTGAGGGATAATAGTATTGGAGATTATGAACAAAAAACTTCAAATGAATATAATTGTGCCCTTTTCTTAATTGTATCCGACAAACAGCTGTTTGAAATCAATGGTGTCAGCTGTATGTTCTCCTTCACATGCGAATACAACCAAATCGACATTAGGTTAGGTAGTTTTTCTCAAATCACACTATTTTCCTACATACACATTGACTTCATGGGCATACTGCTTCCAGTAGTAGGGTTCCAATATGTCTTCATAGCAATTAGCTTGTACACCACTTGAGCTGATGCTAGTGCAATTACAGACACTTTGGCGGAAACAACAGCCAAGACATTCCTCACTAAATGGTACATCTCACTTGCATTTTATTTGTTTGTGTTCAAGTAAAGGACCGTGTGAACGAGTCAGATCAGCAATACAACTGCTGTCTACAAGAGCTGCAAATGCAGTGCAGTTGATGGTGGACTTTTGTGAGGAAATGTACACAAATAAACAAAACATTAGATCACAGTATTCCATTTATTGTCACTTTCATTTGACCTGGTCCTCATTGTTATCATTAGTTTCCTTGGAAACTGTTGACAATAGTACATTTATTCATATGATGTATTTTATTTGAGAATCACTAATACAACTAATAACTAATGCAACACTTTTTTCTGAATGCAGGTTGGTTTTATTCAGGATTCCAGTACACCATATTATTTACCACTCTTTTGTTTCAGGTTTCAACATAATCTCCGTTCACTGTGATGGCCTTACGCCACCTTACTGGGAAAGCCTGCATGCCCGCATGGTATCACTCCATTGGTCCACGTCAGAGCCAACGTCTTGCTGCATCAAAGAACATCACATCGATCAGCCTCGTAAAGTGCAAGCAATTCCGTATAGATGGTCCTTGGCTGAGCTTCATGGTCTTCTGTCAGGTGGGGAGGAACCCAGGAGGCACATTCCTATAAGTGCCCCAATAGTGGACGAGTATTTCAGCACTACCAACAGAGATGTCCAGTTGAGCAGCGAGGTGTTTGATTGCCATCCATTGATCTTTAAGAATGAGAGTGTCTGCACATTCCAACATTATGCTGGGATGGTACTTTCAAAGGGCACGGTAGGTTTCCTTCCCCATCCTTGGCTCAATTTGAGCTTGTGCTTCGTCACTAATAACCTCAATGTCGGCAGGGCGTTAACCCCAATCTTCTTTCTTCCTTCCTTACGTTCCAACATTGCAAGAGTCACAGCTGTGTGTGGCCGGCCAGTACGCAGGAGACTGCTCAGGTACGTGCGACCTTGTTGCGATGATGAAAGTCGCCTCACACGAAGACTGAACGTGCTTTTGTTCACTGCTAGGTCTCCGCAGACATTCTACAAGCGACTATGAATATCTGCGATTCTCTGATTGTCTGACAAAAGAACCTCAATGAAAGCACCTCCTCTACAGAAGGTATTTTGAAGGCTACATCTAGTGCTGCCACCTATCAGAGCTTTATAGGATCTGAAGTGGGAAAATTCTACGACGTCCTACAACAAATTTCGCATTGTTTCAACCTGAAGTGGCAGAAAAAATGTGTTGCCTTACTTATTAAACGCCCCTCATATCTGCAGTCCTGGCACACATCGAAATCCCCACGCCACGGTCTCCTGCAGTTGAAGGAGAACAACACTGCACTGTCAGTAGTGGTTTATCTTGTAGTGAAGTCGAAGTAGATACTCCGTGCGAACTGGTATGGGTGGAGGTTATACTTAACAGCCGAACTAAGTTAATAATTGGCTCCTTCTACCGACCCCCAGACTCCGATGATATAGTTGCGGAACAGTTCAGAGAAAATTTGAGTCTCGTAACAAATAAATACCCCACTCATACGGTTATAGTTGGTGGGGACTTCAAGCTTCCCTCGATATGTTGGCAAAAATACTTGTTCAAAACCGGTGGTAGGCAGAAAACATCTTCCGAGATTGTCCTAAATGCTTTCTCCGAAAATTATTTCGAGCAGTTAGTCCACGAACTCACACGAATTGTAAATGGTTGCGAAAACACACTCGACCTCTTAGCCACAAACAATCCAGAGCTGATAGAGAGCATCATGACTGCTACAGGGATTAGTGATCACAAGGTCGTTGTAGCTAGGCTCAATACCGTTTCTTCCAAATCCACCAGAAACAAACGCAAAATAATTTTATTTAAAAAAGCGGATAAAGTGTCACTAGAAGCCTTCCTAAGAGACAATCTCCATTCCTTCCGAACTGACTATGCAAATGTAGACGAGATGTGGCTCAAATTCAAAGATATAGTAGCAAAAGCAATTGAGAGATTCATACCTCATAAATTGGTAAGAGATGGAACTGATCCCCCGGGGTACACAAAACATGTCCGAACTCTGTTGCAGAGGCAACGGAAAAAGCGTGCGAAGTTCAGAAGAACGCGAAATCCCGAAGATTGGCTAAAATTTAAAGACGCGCGAAATTTGGCACTGACTTCAATGCGAGATGCCTTTAATAGGTTCCACAACGAAACATTGTCTCGAAATGTGGTAGAAAATCCGAAGAAATTCTGGTCGTATGTAAAGTACACAAGCGGCAAGACGCAGTCAGTACCTTCGCTACAGAGTGCCGATGGTACTGTTACCGACGACTGTGCCGCTAAAGCGGAGTTATTGAACGCAGTTTTCCGAAATTCCTTCACCAGGGAAGATGAATGGAATATTCCAGAATGTGAAACACGAACAGCTGCTAGCATGAGTTTCTTAGAAGTAGATACCTTAGGGGTTCAACTCAAATCGCTTGATACGGGCAAGTCTTCAGGGCTAGATTGTATACCGATTAGGTTCCTTTCAGATTACGCTGATACAATAGCTCCCTACTTAGCACTCATATACAACCGCTCGCTCACCGATACATCTGTACCTACAGATTGGAAAATTGCGCAGGTCGCACCAGTGTTTAAGAAGGGTAGTAGGAGTAATCCATCGAACTACAGACCTATATCATTGACGTCGGTTTGCAGTAGGGTTTTGGAGCATATACTGTATTCAAACATTATGAATCACCTCGAAGGGAACGATCTATTGATACGTAATCAGCATGGTTTCAGAAAACATCGTTCTTGTGCAACGCAGCTAGCTCTTTATTCGCACGAGGTAATGGCCGCTATCGACAGGGGATCGCAAGTTGATTCCGTATTTCTAGATTTCCGGAAAGCTTTTGACACCGTTCCTCACAAGCGACTTCTAATCAAGCTGCGGGCCTATGGGGTATCGTCTCTGTTGTGCGACTGGATTCGTGATTTACTGTCAGGAAGGTCGCAGTTCGTAGTAATAAAAGGCAAATCATCGAGTAAAACTGAAGTGATATCAGGTGTTCCCCAGGGAAGCGTCCTGGGACCTCTGCTGTTCCTGATCTACATAAATGACCTGGGTGACAATCTGAGCAGTTCTCTTAGGTTGTTCGCAGAAAATGCTGTAATTTACCGTTTAGTAAGGTCATCCGAATACCAGTATCAGTTGCAAAGCGATTTAGAAAAGATTGCTGTATGGTGTGGCAGATGGCAGTTGACGCTAAATAACGAAAAGTGTGAGGTGACCCACATGAGTTTCAAAAGGAATCCGTTGGAATTCGATTACTCGATAAATAGTACAATTCTCAAGGCTGTCAATTCAACTAAGTACCTGGGTGTTAAAGTTACGAACAACTTAAGTTGGAAAGACTCACATAGATAATATTGTGGGGAAGGCGAGCCAAATGTTGCGTTTCATTGGCAGGACACTAAGAAGATGCAACAAGTCCACTAAAGAGACACTGCACTCGTTCGTCCTGTGTTAGAACATTACTGCGCGGTGTGGGATCCTTACCAGGTGGGATTGACGGAGGACATCGAAAGGGTGCAAAAAAGGGCAGCTCGTTTTGTATTATCACGTAATAGGGGAGAGAGTGTGGCAGATATGATACGCGAGTTGGGATGGAAGTCATTAAAGCAAAGACGTTTCTCGTCGCGGCGAAATCTATTTACGAAATTTCGGTCACCAACTTTCTCTTCCGAATGCGAAAATATTTTGTTGAGCCCAACCTACATAGGTAGGAATGATCATCAAAATAAAATAAGAGAAATCAGAGCTCGAACAGAAAGGTTTAGGTGTTCGTTTTTCCCGCGTGCTGTTTGGGAGTGAATGGTAGAGAGATAGTATGATTGTGGTTCGACTTAATGTGAATTGCAGAGTAGTCATGTAGGTGATGTAGATGTAGACGTATGCCAAGTTGGTGGAAGTGAATGACAACACTGCACCATTACATGTAACTGTGGTTAATTAATGCAGACACTTCCACTGTGGCCAAACCACTCTAAAGAGTGAAGAACTTCGTATCTGTTTATAAATGAGGTTAAAAGTTAAAATAATATACAAATTTAAGTTATCGTCTGGGCTCATGTATGATGTAATGTAATAACTAATAAGCTTACATTGTTTCGACAAATTTCATCTATGCATGCAACTGCTGTTTACACATTTTGAAATCAACCATGGGCAAGTTGTGATAACTCTCACATACACATGTAAAAAGGATCTATCAAATGCAAAGACTGCTGCCTGCTACACACTACGACAATAATAAGCTTCCATTGTTGTAATAAATTTCAACTTCTTGTACCCAGCTATTTTAAAAGTCAGCCAGTCCAGTGGTGCAGCGAGGGAAGACAAATGGGTCTATCATGCCCCAGGCGCCACTTGCAGGAGTAAAATATATTATTAGTAAATTCTGTATTTTATATAATCATATGTATTTCTGGCAGGGGGGTCGCCAATAAAGTGTAGTGTCATACCCTGGGTGCCGAAGAGGGGAGCAGCACCAATCAAGTTTTGTGTCGTACCACAGGCTCCAAGGAGGGGGGGGGGCAATGAAGTGCTGTGTTCCGGACGCCACTTATGCTCAGTATCCACTGAGCCAGTCAACTACTTACTATGGACGAGTGATGTTGTTGTTATGCAATCTGCATGTGGCCTTCGTCAATTCAAAAAGAAGTGTTCATGGCGAAATGCAGTGTCAAAACAACAGACTTTAATTGTTTTCTTTTGTAATAAAAGACAGCGTATTGCGCAAGACATAGCGTGAGTCCATTGAAAGCATGTGACAGTAAATTGCTTTCTGAGTCTTCAGTTACTCTTCCTCAGTCTTCGAATGTAGAATGTACTATTTCTGAAATTTTGACCCATCTTTAAGTCGTCATCCTAAACAACGTGTTGAGGCCTATATTAAGTCCCAGCAAAAATGGGGTGAGGTACAGGAGTTGTATTATGACTGCAATCAGGGTGGGACATTTTGCAAACTGTGTGAAATGCATTTAAAAATGATATGGAAGTTCTTGAAGAAACAGAGGGAGTGTTCATTTCTGTATCTTTTGCTAAATTTAGAAAAAGCTACTGAAAAAATTGAAAATAGTAGAAAAGCACATCAAGTCATTCCCAGTTCCCGATGTCGTGATTTTAACACTGGCACATGGACGAGTTGTCAGCTACACAGGTCCATTGTTGGGAATGTTCTGTGCATTTTGTGTTCAGATACACTTTTACTCTGCCCAGCATTAAAGTCTGATGTTGGTTCCACCACAGTTCGTCGCCTGTCCTGTTTTACTAATCTGCCCAGCTTACGATGTCCGACACCTGTAATGAGGTGTGGTCACCTAACCCCATGACATCTGGATGAGGTTTCACCTTGGTTTCGCCACGTGCTGAAGACACTCACCACACACTCCTCAAACAGCCGACAAGTCATGCAGTTTCCGACAGTGTGCTCACTGGTACTACATGCACTGTGCGTGTGTCTGACTAGCAGTCATTCCTCTCCAGGTCGCGCTGTTATCACATGGAGCGGCTTATATCGATAGTCAGGTCATAATGTTCTGGCTGATCAGTGTATGTTAGCAAATACAGGGTGATTCAAAAAGAATACCACAACTTTAAAAATGTGTATTTAATGAAAGAAACATAATATAACCTTCTGTTATACATCATTACAAAGAGTATTTAAAAAGGTTTTTTTTCACTCAAAAACAAGTTCAGAGATGTTCAATATGGCCCCCTCCAGACACTCGAGCAATATCAACCCGATACTCCAACTCGTTCCACACTCTCTGTAGCATATCAGGCGTAACAGTTTGGATAGCTGCTGTTATTTCTCGTTTCAAATCATCAATGGTGGCTGGGAGAGGTGGCCGAAACACCATATCCTTAACATACCCCCATAAGAAAAAATCGCAGGGGGTAAGATCAGGGCTTCTTGGAGGCCAGTGATGAAGTGCTCTGTCACGGGCTGCCTGGCGGCCGATCCATCGCCTCGGGTAGTTGACGTTTAGGTAGTTACGGACAGATAAGTGCCAATGTGGTGGCGCTCCATCCTGCTGAAATATGAATTGTTGTGCTTCTTGTTCGAGCTGAGGGAACAGCCAATTCTCTAACATCTCCAGATACTGTAGTCCAGTTACAGTAGCACCTTCGAAGAAAAAGGGACCAAAAACTTTATTGGCTGAAATGGCACAGAAAACGTTCACCTTAGGCGAGTCACGTTCATACTGAGTTGTTTCCCGCGGATTATCAGTGCCCCATATACAGACATTGTGACGGTTGACTTTCCCGTTAGTGTGGAAAGTTGCTTCATCACTAAACACAATCTTTGAAACGAAAGATTCATCTGTTTCCATTTGAGCAAGGATAAAATCACAGAAATCGATTCTTTTAATCTTATCAGCTGCAGACAGTGTTTGAACCAATTTCAGACTATAAGGTTTCATAACTAACCTTTTTCGTAGGACTCTCCATACAGTTGATTGTGGAATTTGCAGCTCTCTGCTAGCTCTGCGAGTCGATTTTCCTGGGCTGCGAACAAATGCTTGCTGGATGCGTGCTACATTTTCATCACTCGTTCTCGGCCGTCCAGAACTTTTCCCTTTGCACAAACACCCATTCTCTGTAAACTGTTTATACCAACGTTTAATACACCACCTATCAGGAGGTTTAACACCATACTTCGTTCGAAATGCACGCTGAACAACTGTCGTCGATTCACTTCTGCCGTACTCAATAACACAAAAAGCTTTCTGTTGAGCGGTCGCCATCTTAGCATCAACTGACGCTGACGCCTAGTCAACAGCGCCTCAAGCGAACAAATGTACAACTAAATGAAACTTTATAGCTCCCTTAATTCGCCGACAGATAGTGCTTAGCTCTGCCTTTTGTCGTTGCAGAGTTTTAAATTCCTAAAGTTGTGGTATTCTTTTTGAATCACCCTGTATACTGCTTCAGAATTATTGCATTGGTGAAGTTTTAGATAATCATGCTGAAACAATTCTTCATGATAAATAAATCAAACAATGGAAACTCCAGGTAGGGGTATCAAAAATGTAGGAAAAGGTAGATTACTACTTACTGTAAAGAAGATATGTCAAGTTGCAGACAGGCATGATTAAAAGACACCCAGTACCGCCCTCGACTGGAACAACTGAACCACATCCTTTGCCAGGGCTTTGTTTACCTATCATTGTGTCCTGGAATGAGGGGCATCCTACCTAAGATACTTCCCACCCCTCCTAAAGTGGTGTTCCATCGCCAGCCCAACCCCCACAACATACTAGTCCATCCGTTTCCCATCCAAATCCCAACCCCTAGCCACAAGGATCATATCCCTGTGGAGGACTCAGGTGTAAAACCTGCCCAATCTGCCCACCCAGCACCTCCTATTCCAGTTCTGTCACAGTTATTTCAGCCACAGCCTTCAGTAAAGACACACACACACACACACAAGCAAGTACACCTTACTCCAGCGTTCTGGGCCGGATTGCAACTTATGTAGGATGCAAGCAGCAATCTGGAGGGGATGGCGAATGGGATGGGGAAAGGACAGTAGTGTACGGGTGGGAAGAGAGAAGAACGCTGTCTTGTGGAATGTGTAGACTGCCAACAGGTGCAGCATCAGGAGGTTGTGAGGCAGGAGGTGTGTAAAAGAAGAACAAAAAATGAAAGGAGCAGGGAAAGACAGGCAGATGCATCAGTGGAGGGCTGCAAATAAAAAGAGTGGGCGACGAGAATGGGGAGAAGATGATAGTATAGAACAGGTAGAAATTGTTGGGTGGGGGTATGGGGAGAGTATGTTACAATAGGTTGAGGCAGGGGTAATTATGGGAGCAGACAATGTGTTGTAAGGGTAACTCGTATCTGCTCTCTTCAGAAACGCTGGTGATGGAGGGAAGGATCCAGATGGCTCTGGTAGTGAAGCAGCCATTGAAATCAAGTGCGTTATGTTCATGTGCATGTTGTGCCACAGGTGGTCTACTTTGATCTTGGCGACAGTTTGGCAGTGGCCATTCATCCTAGTGGACAGCTGGTTGGCAGTTATACCAATATAAAACACTGTGCAGGGGAGCTTGTAGATGACATGGCTGTTTTCACACATAGCCTGGCCCCTGATGGGTTAGGATAAACCTGTGACAGAACTGGAATAGGAGGTGCTGGGTGGGCGGATTGGGCAGGTTTTACACCTGAGTCCTCCACAGGGATATGATCCTTGTGGCTAGGGGTTGGGATTTGGATGGGATACTGATGGACTAGTATGTTGTGGGGGTTGGGTTGGCGATGGAACACCACTTTAGGAGGGGTGGGAAGTATCTCAGGTAGGATGCTCCTCATTTCAGGACACAATGATAGGTAAACAAAGCCCTGGCAAAGGATGTGGTTCAGTTGTTCCAGTCCAGGGCACTACTGGGTGATGAAGGGGACACTACTTTGTGGCTGGTTATTGGGGGTGGTGGGAGGATTGGGGTTGTGAGGGGAAATGGCATGGGATATCTGTTTGCAGACTGGGTCTGGGGGACAGTGCCTGTCTGTGAAGGCCTTGGTGAAACCCTCAGCATACAAAGCTAGCGGTTTTTGCCACTGCAGATATGCTGTCCCCAGGTAGCCAGCCTAAACGGGAGGGCTATTTTAGTGTGAAGCTGTCAAAATGCGGGTACTGTTGGTGGTTGGTTGGTTGGTTTAATGTGGACATAGGTGCGGATGGAGCCATCAGAGAGGAGGTCAACGTCTAGGAAGGTGGCACACTGGGTTGAGGAGGACTACATGAAACAGATGAGAGAGAAGGTGTTGAGGTAGGAAAGGAACGAAGATAAAGTGTCTTGGCCCTGGGTCCAAATCATAAATATATCATCAGTGAACCTGAACAAGACTAGGAATTTGGTGTTCTCAGAGGCTAGGAAGGTCTCCTGTAGATGGCATGAGTTTCTTAGAAGTAGATACCTTAGGGGTTGCAAAGCAACTGAAATCGCTTGATACGGGCAGGTCTTCAGGTCCAGATTGCATACCGATTAGGCTCCTTTCAGATTACGCTAATACAATAGCTCCCTACTTAGCAATCATATACAACCGCTCCTGTACCTACAGATTGGAAAATTGCGCAGGTCGCACCAGTGTTTAAGAAGGGTAGTAGGAGTAATCCATCGAACTACAGACCTATATCATTGACGTCGGTTTGCAGTAGGGTTTTGGAGCATATACTGTATTCAAACATTATGAATCACCTCGAAGGGAACGATCTATTGATACGTAATCAGCATGGTTTCAGAAAACATCATTCTTGTGCTAGCTCTTTATTCGCACGAAGTAATGGCCGCTATCGACAGGGGATCTCAAGTTGATTCCGTATTTCTAGATTTCCGGAAAGCTTTTGACACCGTTCCTCACAAGCGACTTCTAATCAAGCTGCGGGCCTATGGGGTATCGTCTCAGTTGTGTGACTGAATTCGTGATTTCCTATCAGGAAGGTCGCAGTTCGTAGTAATAGACGGCAAATCATCGAGTAAAACTGAAGTGATATTAGGTGTTCCCCAGGGAAGCGTCCTGCGACCACTGCTGTTCCTGATCTATATAAATGACCTGGGTGACAATCTGAGCAGTTCTCTTAGGTTGTTCGCAGAAAATGCTGTAATTTACCGTCTAGTAAGGTCATCCGAAGACCAATATCAGTTGCAAAGCGATTTAGAAAAGATTGCTGTATGGTGTGGCAGGTGGCAGGTGGCAGTTGACGCTAAATAACGAAAGTGTGAGGTGATCCACATGAGTTCCAAAAGAAATCCGGTGGAATTCGATTACTCGATAAATAGTACAATTCTCAAGGCTGTCAATTCAACTAAGTACCTGGGTGTTAAAATTACGAAAAACTTAAGTTGGAAAGACCACATAGATAATATTGTGGGGAAGGCGAGCCAAAGGTTGCTTTTCGTTTGCAGGACACTTAGAAGATGCAACAAGTCCACTAAAGAGACAGCTTACACTACACTCGTTCATACTCTGTTAGAATATTACTGCGCGGTGTGGGATCCTTACCAGGTGGGATTGACGGAGGACATCGAAAGGGTGCAAAAAAGGGCAGCTCGTTTTGTATTATCACGTAATAGGGGAGAGAGTGTGGCAGATAAGATACGCGAGTTGGGATGGAAGTCATTAAAGCAAAGACCTTTCTCGTCGCGGCGAAATCTATTTACGAAATTTCAGTCACCAACTTTCTCTTCCGAATGCGAAAATATTTTGTTGAGCCCAACCGACATAGGTAGGAATGATCATCAAAATAAAATAAGAGAAATCAGAGCTCGAACAGAAAGGTTTAAGTGTTCGTTTTTCCCGCGCGCTGTTTGGGAGTGAATGGTAGAGAGATAGTATGATTGTCGTTCGACGAACCCTCTGCCAAGCACTTAAATGTCAATTGCAGAGTAATCTTGTAGATGTAGATGGCCCATAAAGAGGTTCACATACGAGTCTTCCATGTGGGTGCCCATAGCTGTGCCGTGGATTTGTTTATGTACCCTCCCTTCAAATGAGAAGTAGTTGTGTGTTAGGAACGTATGACGAGGTTCAATGAACTTGTGACTTAGGTGTATCAATATGCTGATTTTGCCTCAAGATGTACATCCACTATTTTAAAACAGGACCTGTTTAAATACGTATTAAACACAGTTACAAGTAATCTTAAAAGCCTAAACATTAGGCTATTGCTCTGCAGAGAGCAACAATTCTCCTTTCATTCACTATTTCACTTGTATTCGTTGTATTCCAAATGCAGTCCAGGCATTGGCTTAGAGCCTAAACTTTATCATTACAGATTGCAGAACTACGCAGAAAATCGCCTGTACTTCTTATACTCTAAAAAAGATCCACGCTTGAGCTTAACCAATGTGCGCTAAGGTCATTTTCTTTTAAATGTTTTTTGTACCACTAATAGTCTCAGCTCCTCAATATGTTTGTTGAAACTTTATTTCTGTAAAATTAGTATTATCAGTTGCTTTGCTGCTTCAGTCCTTCCCCCATGCATGAAGTAGAAATAACTAACAGCACTCGTCTTCTTACAAAACTGTTTAATAATGTTCTGTTTCACCCACGTAGCGAAAGGTTGGCAATCAATCTAGTAACTCCAAAAACCCACGGTATCAACTTATCTTCGGACCCACTACATTTTTTTCATTCTCGTTTTGCAAAAGGAAAGTACCTAAATAATCTACAATCCTAGGGTATCCACTTGGTATTGTGTTCTACGGTCTAGGACATAATAATCACATAGCTAAAAATGCCTAAATAAATTCAGAAAACCAATTTTAACTTTCAAAACGTGTAATGAGAGAAAAAACTAATTCTACGTTGCAAAATACTTTTTCAGAGTGCAGAATTACTTATATAATAAAATTGTTATTTCTTCAATAAAAATCATTATTACTACCAAGAAAAAAACTCAAATACGTGGTTCTAGCTCCGTCATAAGTTGGAGTGAGAAGTATCTTTTTTTAATTTCTTCATGGTGACTAGTTTCGGACATCTCTGTCAATTTTCAAACCATCCTACAAAGAAAATTACGATTGACATTAAATAATGCAACATTGCTCATTTGTCTGGTTTTTGCCGATCAGCGTTTTTATCGTAACGTAAGAAATTATAATCATTCCAAATATCAGATGATTTTGCTTGTCGCAGTTTACATGGCGATCGGATTAAAAAGCTGGTAGTTATTTTGGTCTTCGTACGTGTTTGCGCACCCTATGGTTTTCGATGCTGTAGTAATTAAATTGTAAAAATGTTTTCTCTTTGGAAGAATGAATGTAATTGTGGTTTGTAAGTTGTAACTTCAAAACCTCTTACCTCAGGCATTAGAGAACTGTATTAAATTAGAGTTAGCTGTTGAGATGATTTCACATGGGTAACTCTCGTTTCATTAGGTACTATATTTTATTTAAGTGTAACGTATAGTAGTTTGACTACAGAACGTAGTCTACTGTAATATAGCATCAACTACGTGTGGCGTCATTGTCTGACGCAACGCAAGAGTAGTCTGGTGTATTTCCAGGCACTTGAGACCAGTGTATCGTCATAGCTTGTTTTTGATATTGCAGAGTGAGAATTGCCATCATTTATACCACGTTTGCGTTGGCCTATATTTTTACTGTATGCAAAACAATGCAATGCAATATTGTGCTGCTTGCCTGGAGGAGTTCAGCCACATAAAAAGAAGTTTAATGTACAATAAGAAGGGTTTTGTTATTTTTATGATTGTAAAATTTAAACTTTCATGGCTGGAATTGTCGCAGTTAATGAAATATTCCGGGCTATTATGTCATGGTCGAATGGATTTCACTTTAAAACCCGACGTTTCGTCCCCATCTGTGGAGGAAATTTTCAAGGGGGATAGTAACTTCGTTGAATGTCCGATTCACACCATGATTCGCTACTGACTGTTGCGAGCCAGGCTGTGAATCGGCCATTCAATAAAACAACGATCCCCCTTGAAAATGTCCTCTGCAGATGGGGACGAAACGTCGGGTTTTAAAATGAAATCGCTTCGACCACGGCATAACAGCCCAGAATATTTTATTTATTGTATTTTTATGCTGTGTTTTAAAGATTTTTAAATAATGATATTTTTGCTGATTTGTGTGGTTTTTTCCAATCGGTGGTTTTATTTTAACTTAATTACGTTTTAATATGGGAGTGTGCTCTCACATCAGTTCGACCTGAGGATTTAAGATAAGTTGTATAATAAGAAATTTAATCTGAAAAAAGAAAGGATTTATTATTTTTATGATCTACTTAAAAACTTTTTAAAAAAGTGCAATTTGCTCATTAGAGTACAGTATGTAAAACTATGTAAATCAGTTGTACGCACAGGCTCCTCCTCCCGTGGTGGTACATTGGAGTTTGACTGTATAGTGCAAGAGGACTCACTGTCCCCCCTTATTTCCACTCGCAATAATTGGACAGAACAAATTGTCTGGTATAAGTGTTTGTTTATTCTAATAAACTTTACAATGTGCGCAGCCAGCGCGCTAACTGTGGCTCCTGGCTTAGCTGAGAGACATACACCGTACACGCCTGTCGACTATGGGGTCTCGAAGGTACCTGCTCGCCGCTCGGCCGTTACAACCGCTAATCTTAAGCCCGGTCCACACGCAACGATCTGTCTGCGCAGACATCGGTGCAGATGTCTGTACATGCAAAAGATCGCTGCAAATGTGGTGTGTTCACACGACACAAACCCCAATCTACTACTCGCCCGCCATCTGTCGGTGTAGAAAAGAAATATCAGTGGCAAGCGACTACGCTCCCCGTAAACGTCAAACATTTAATTCAGTTATTTTGAAATATAGAAATGGAGGAAGTTCTGTTGTGGTCTGTGTTCGCAACTTGTGTTGCAAAAAACATTCAGACCAACCGCAGGAAACAGAGAAAGCGGGCAAAATGGTGTAGACAGTGGCTGCTAAAGCGAAAGCAGTTTTCTCACGTAAATTTACTGAGAGAGTTGCAGGACGAACCTAACGACTGGCGAAATTATTTGCGGATGGATGTCGAAACTTATAATTATCTCTTAAAGCTTGTAACCCTTCATATTATGAGAAAAAATACTTGTATGGGCAGAGCAATTTCTCCTCATGAACGGCTGACGGTAACATTGACACTCCAATTTCATCTTCAATTGTACTCCTGCTTGGTCTTGGTGTTTCTTGATCACTAAGAAAGCCAAGCAGATCAAAATACCATAACGTTGGCTGGTATACTTGATCTACTCCTACACCAGATCTAGATTTCTGAACTTTGGATAACTCAATTAGAGCATTGTATGCTGCAGTCTTTTTGTCTCGGTCACTATATTCTTTACTTTTAATCTTCCACAAACATGGGTGGTTTCTACATATTTCAATGAATTCACTTACAAACTCTCGAGAACACTGATGAGTATCAGCCATTTTAATGCCCTGTGCGCACAAATACAAACACTAGACTGAGCAAACAGCTGTTTCGCGCCAGATTTGTGGCTATCTCCTGTCCACACGCTCCAACTTGTCTGCGCAGATGTGGTTTGAACCCACAGATTTGAGAGGTTTCGCTCAAACCTCCAACTCCAACTTCCAGGTTTGCACACACCTCAGGTTGGTGCAAATCTTCTGTCCACACGCAACGATCTGTCTGCGCAGATGTGATGTGCGCAGACATTTGCGCAGACAGATCGTAACGTGTGGACGGGCCTTTACCTGTGCGGCGTGCGCACAAAGGACCTGGGAGAGCCACTTCTGCACGTAGGTTGCAAGATCTCCCCATAGGGAGCAGACTATACTGGACAGTCTGACCTGCCCAGTTTGGAAGCTGCCACCAGATGGCAGTTGGAGTGAGTTGCAGAGTCCAAACATCAGTTGTAAAAGTCTTGTCGTTTCAACATTAGATGTGTTTTCGCACTAGTTGCGCTATGCATTTATTTTGTAGCAAAAAGAAACGCAGTTTTTGCTCATTGGAGCACAGTAGGCAAAACTATGTAACTGGCTTATTCACACTGGTTGTTTGATTCTGTATTTAAGTCTTTCAGAATAATGCTGCACGTTATGGCTTTATATTATTATAATTGAATGTAATTTTTGGTTACTGTATATAAAACTGTTTTACTATGTTTTATGTGAAAGTAAGACGCTTCTCTCCTCCGTTAGAGGCCTGAATAGTAAACTGATTTATTACTGTTACGATGATCTGCTTAGAGGGCAGTCTTCTTGCAAATGGGCAGTTTAATCTATTTTTGGAATGGGGACTGCCACACTTTTTGGTTTTGAGTTGTAGTAAAGACATGTAACTTTTTAAGGATTGAACATAAATTATGTGTAATGTATAAAAGTGTAACTACTGAGGGTAGCCCATGCAACTGTAACATCTGCAGCTGACGTCATGTCATGGCGTAACGCATAGCACACTGATGTGCTGTTAATATTAACAAAATAATCCAAATATCTCTTGCACATTGTGCAGCTGTAGATGAAATGGATCAATCAATCATTCAATCAATTCGATCCACTGGAGACCAATGAGTGGTGTTAGCGAAAGAGTTTTGTGGTGTGTAGGATTTTTAAGTATATATTATTAATTTATATAAATGATATGCCCTCTAGTATTACGGGTAACTAAAATATTTCTGATTGCTGATGAGACTAGCTTGGTGCCGTTCTCGGTGGCCGTGCGGTTCCAGGCGCTGCAATCCGGAACCGTGGGACTGCTACGGTCGCAGGTTCGAATCCTGCCTCGGGCATGGATGTCTGTGATGTCCTTAGGTTAGTTAGGTTTAAGTAGTTCTACGTTCTAGGGGACTGATGACCTAAGATGTTAAGTCCCATAGTGCTCAGAGCCATTTGAACCATTTGAAGTAGCTTGGTAGGAAAAGATATGTGCAACATTGGCTCAGATTCAAATAGTACAGCTCATGACATAAGTTCATGGCTAAATCACAGTATGACTCAGATTTTACAGTTTCTAATACCCCCCCCCCCTCCCCCATGAATGGACGTTGGGACCTTGCCGTTGGTGGGGAGGCTTGCATGCCTCAGTGATACAGATAGCCGTACCGTAGGTGCAATCACAACGGAGGGGTATCTGTTGAGAGGCCAGACAAACGTGTGGTTCCTGAAGAGGGGCAGCAGCCTTTTCAGTAGTTGCAGGGGCAATAGTCTGGATGATTGACTGATCTGGCCTTGTAAGAACAACCAAAATGGCCTTGCTCTGCTGGTACTGCGAACAGCCGAAAGCAAGTGGAAATTACAGCCGTAATTTTTCCCAGGGGCATGCAGCTTTACTGTATGGTTACATGGTGATGGTGTCCTCTTGGGTAAAATATTCCGGAGGTAAAATAGTCCTCCATTCAGATCTCCAGGCAGGGAATACTCAGGAGGACGTTGTTATCAGCAGAAAGAAAATTGGCGTTCTACGGATCAGAGCATGGAACGTCAGATCCCTTGATCGGGCAGGTAGGTTAGAAAATTTAAAAAGGGAAATGGATAGGTTAAAGTTGGATATAGTGGGAATTAGTGAAGTTCGGGGGCAGGAGGAACAAGACTTCTGGTCAGGTGAATACAGGGTTATAAATACAAAATAAAATAGGGGTAGTGCGGGAGTAGGTTTAATAATGAATAGGAAAATAGGAATGCGGGTAAGCTACTACAAACAGCATAGTGAACGCATTATTGTGGCCAAGATAGATACGAAGCCCTCGCGTACCACAGTAGTACAAGTTTATATGCCAACTAGCTCTGCAGATGACGAAGAGATTGATGAAATGTATGTTGAGATAAAAGAAATTATTGAGATACTGAAGGGAGACGAAAATTTAATAGTCATGGGTGACTGGAATTCGGCAGTAGGAAAAGGGAGAGAAGGAAATGTAGTAGGTGAATATGGATGGGAGGCGGGTGGGGGTGGGGGTGGGGGTGGGGGGAAAACATGAAAGAGGAAGCCGCCTGGTAGAATTTTGCACAGAGCATAACTTAATCATAGCTAACACTTGGTTCAAGAATCATAAAAGAAGTTTGTATACATGGAAGAAACCTGGAGGTACTGGAAGGTGTCAGATAGATTATATAATGGTAAGACAGAGATTTAGCAACCAGGTTTTAAATTGTAAAACATTTCCAGGGGCAGATGTAAACTCTGACCACGATCTATTTCTTATGAACTGTAGATCAAAACTGAAGAAACTGCGAAAAAGTGGGAAATGAGAAGATGGGACCTGGATAAATTGAAAGAACCAGAGGTTGTAGAGAACTTCAGGGAGAGCATTAGGGAACGATTGACAAGAATGGGGGAAAGAAATACAGTAGAAGAAGAATGGGTAGCTTTGAGAGATGAAATAGTGAAGGTAACAGAGGATCAAGTAGGTAAAAAGACGAGGGCTAATAGAAATCCTTGGGTAACAGAAGAGATACTGAATTTAATTGATAAAAGGAGAAAATATAAAAATGCAGCAAATGAAGCAGGCAAAAAGGAATACAAACGTCTCAAAAATGAGATCGACAGGAATTGCAAAATGGCTAAGCATGGATGGCTAGAGGACAAATGTAAGGATGTAGAGGCACATATCACTAGGGGTAAGATAGATAATACCTACAGGAAAATTAAAGAGACCTTTGGAGAAAAGAGAACCACTTACATGAGTATCGAGAGCTGAGATGGAAACACAGTTCTAAGCCAGCAAGGGAAAGCAGAAAGGAAGGAAGGAGTATATAGAGGGTCTGTACAAGGGCGATGTTCTTGAGGCCAATATTATAGGAATGGAAGAGAATGTAGATGATATGAAATAGGAGATATAATACTGCGTGAAGAGTTTGACAGAGCACTGAAAGACCCAAGTCGAAACAAGGCCCCGGGAGTAGACAACATTCCATTAGAACTACTGACAGCCTTGGGAGAGCCAGGAGTATATAGAGGGTCTATACAAGAGCGATGTTCTTGAGGACAATATTATGGGAATGGAAGAGAATGTAGATGAATATGAAATAGGAAATATGATACTGCGTGAAGAGTTTGGCAGAGCACTGAAAGACCCAAGTCGAAACAAGGCCACAGGAGTAGACAACATTCCATTAGAACTACTGGCAGCCTTGGGAGAGCCAAGCCTAACAAAACTCTACCATCTGGTGAGCAAGATGTATGAGACAGGCGGAATACCCTCAGACTTCAAGAAGAATATAATAATTCCAATCCCAAAGAAAGCAAGTGTTGACAGATGTGAAAATTACCGAACTATCAGTTTAATAAGCCACTGCTGCAAAATACTAACACGAATTCTTTACAGACGAATGGAAAAACTGGTCGAAGCTGACCTCGGGGAAGATCAGTTTGGGTTCCGTAGAAATGTTGGAACACATGAGGCAATACTGACGCTACGACTTATCTTAGAAAATAGATTAAGGAAAGGCAAATCTAAGTTTCTAGCATTTGTAGACTTAGAGAAAGCTTTTGACAATGTTGACTGGAATACTTTCTTTCAAATTCTGATAGTGGTAGGGGTAAAATACAGGGAGCGAAAGGCTATTTACAATTTGTACAGAAACCAGATGGCAGTTATAAGAGTCTAGGGGCATTAAAGGGAAGCAGTGTTTGGGAAGGGAGTGAGACAGGGTTGTAGCCTCTCTCCCATGTTATTCAATCTGTAAATTGAGCAACAAAAGAAAAATTCGGAGTAGGAATTAAAATCCATGGAGAAGTAATAAAAACTTTTTAGGTTTGCCGATGACATTGTACAGTAATTCTGTCAGATACAGCAAAGGAGCAGCTGAACAGAATGGACAGGGTCTTGAAGAAGGACATAATATGAACATCAACAAAAGAAAAACGAGAATAATGGAATGTAGTCGAATTAAATCGGGTGATGCTGCAGGAATTAGATTAGGAAATGAGACGCTTAAAATAGTAAATGAGATATGCTATTTGGAGAGCAAAATAAGTGATGATGGTCGAAGTAGAGAGGATATAAAATGTAGACTGGCAATGGCAAGGAAAGCGTTTCTGAAGAAGAGAAATTTGTTAACATCGAGTATAGATTTAAGTGTCAGGAAGTCATTTCTGAAAGTATTTGTATGGAGTGTAGCCATGTATGGAAGTGAAAAGTGGACGATAAATAGTTTAGACAAGAAGAGAATAGAAGCTTTCGAAATTTGATGGTACAGAAGAATGCTGAAGATTAGATGGGTAGATCACATAATTAATGAGGAGGTATTGAATAGAATTGGGGAGAAGAGGAGTTTGTGGCACAACTTGACTAGAAGAAGGGATCGGTTGGTAGGGCATATTCTGAGGCATCAAGGGATCATCAATTTAGTATTGGAGGGCAGCGTGGAGGGTAAAAATCGTAGAGGGAGACCAAGAGATGAATACACTAAACAGATTCAGAAGGATGTAGGTTGCAGTAGGCACTGGGAGGTGAAGAAGCTTGCACAGGATAGAGTAGCATTGAGAGCTGCATCAAACCAGTCTCTGGACTGAAGACTACAACAACAACATCACACAATCAAAAAAACCTGACGTTTTAAATTCGCACCATGGGCATATGATTAGTGAAACTGAACCGTTCAAATTTCTAGGTGTTCAGATAGATAGTAAACTGTCGTGGAAAGCTCACGTCCAGAATCTTGCTCAAAGACTTAATGCTTCCATATTTACTATTCGAACAGTATCTGAAGTAAGTGATCGTTCAACATGAAAGTTGGTCAATTTCGCTTATTTTAATTCACTTATATTATATGGTATTATACACTCCTGGAAATTGAAATAAGAACACTGTGAATTCATTGTCCCAGGAAGGGGAAACTTTATTGACACATTCCTGGGGTCAGATACATCACGTGATCACACTGACAGAACCACAGGCACATAGACACAGGCAACAGAGCATGCACAATGTCGGCACTAGTACAGTGTATATCCACCTTTTGCAGCAATGCAGGCTGCTATTCTCCCATGGAGACGATCGTAGAGATGCTGGATGTAGTCCTGTGGAACGGCTTGCCATGCCATTTCCACCTGGCGCCTCAATTGGACCAGCGTTCGTGCTGGACGTGCAGACCGCGTGAGACGACGCTTCATCCAGTCCCAAACATGCTCAATGGGGGACAGATCCGGAGATCTTGCTGGCCAGGGTAGTTGACTTACACCTTTTAGAGCACGTTGGGTGGCACGGGATACATGCGGACGTGCATTGTCCTGTTGGAACAGCAAGTTCCCTTGCCGGTCTAGGAATGGTAGAATGATGGGTTCGATGACGGTTTGGATGTACCGTGCACTATTCAGTGTCCCCTCGACGATCACCAGTGGTGTACGGCCAGTGTAGGAGATCGCTCCCCACACCATGATGCCGGGTGTTGGCCCTGTGTGCCTCGGTCTTATGCAGTCCTGATTGTGGCGCTCACCTGCACGGCGCCAAACACGCATACGACCATCATTGGCACCAAGGCAGAAGCGACTCTCATCGCTGAAGACGACACGTCTCCATTCGTCCCTCCATTCACGCCTGTCGCGACACCACTGGAGGCGGGCTGCACGATGTTGGGGCGTGAGCGGAAGACGGCCTAACGGTGTGCGGGACCGTAGCCTAGCTTCATGGAGACGGTTGCGAATGGTCCTCGCCGATACCCCAGTAGCAACAGTGTCCCTAATTTGCTGGGAAGTGGCGGTGCGGTCCCCTACGGCACTGCGTAGGATCCTACGGTCTTGGCGTGCATCCGTGCGTCGCTGCGGTCCGGTCCCAGGTCGACGGGCACGTGCACCTTCCGCCGACCACTGGCGACAACATCGATGTACTGTGGAGACCTCACGCCCCACGTGTTGAGCAATTCGGCGGTACGTCCACCCGGCCTCCCGCATGCCCACTATACGCCCTCGCTCAAAGTCCGTCAACTGCACATACGGTTCACGTCCACGCTGTCGCGGCATGCTACCAGTGTTAAAGACTGCGATGGAGCTCCGTATGCCACGGCAAACTGGCTGACACTGAAGGCGGCGGTGCACAAATGCTGCGCAGCTAGCGCCATTCGACGGCCAACACCGCGGTTCCTGGTGTGTCCGCTGTGCCGTGCGTGTGATCATTGCTTGTACAGCCCTCTCGCAGTGTCCGGAGCAAGTATGGTGGGTCTGACACACCGGTGTCAATGTGTTCTTTTTTCCATTTCCAGGAGTGTATTTTGGAGTAACTCTTCCCGTTCTAAAAGGATATTTTTGGCTCAGAAACGGGCGTTTCAGGCAATAAGTAGTGTAAATTCACGAACCTCTTGTCGGCCTATGTTCACTAGTCTGGGTATTTTGGCATAGGCCTCTCAATATATATATTCTTTACTGTCATTTCTTGTTAACAATATTAGCTTATTGCCAAGAATAAGCATCTTTCACTCAGCTAATACAAGGCAGGAATGAAACCTAGATTTGGATCGGAATTCCTTAGCTCCTGTGCAGAAAGGTGTATACTGCTGCATTCATTTTCAGTAAACTACTGCTAGAACTGAAAAATATTAGCAGTAATCCACTCTCTTTCAAATCGAAACTGAAGAGTTTCCTCCTGGGTCACTCTTCTTCTGTCGGGGAGTTCCCTGAAATCACGGAAAACGTAAATCGGGATGGCAGGACGCGCTTGATATGTAATTATAAATAAGAAGACATGCATTTTTCATGAAAGTAGCAATTAGATATCCGTTAATTAGCATATTTTCGAGAGCTTTATATTTAAGTGACGTAGGTATTCGAACTGAACGACAAAAAAAAAAAAAAATGTAATGAGTGAAATGAGTCTCGAACCAGAGATTTTCATTATCGAGACTACTGATTTTTGTCCATCTTTATATATTTTATCCTTGATGGAATTTCTAGTAGAAGATACAAATCTGTTTAAAAATTTGCATCATCTGGGTGTCGAACCTACAATCTCCACAAGGCGCACGAGCATTCCACCACCCAGCCTGTCGAGAAAAATCGACCTTGCTTTAGCATATTATCAACGGTCGGAAAACTTCAAAGTCGATTTCCTTAAGACTTTTTAAGAGTTGCATCAAACTATTTTCCGAGATTTGCGTTCTGATTTTCACGTACTATAAATGTAAAAAATTACAAAAATCCGTTTACCATGTCGTCCCCTTGTTAGGTCAGACGGTCTCAAAACTATGAAAACGTGACTGCGAGACAACGCGATATCCTGGCTCCTGAGCTGGTTCCGAGTGACGCCTTTATGCAGCTGCCGTGTCGTTGAAGCAACAGGTACCGACTCATAAATTGAAATTGTTCTGGTTGGCAGGAGAGCCAACACCGTGTTACTAGAGGAGGCCAAAAGGAACGCGTTTTAGCTCACGCAGGCTGGCGTGAGGTCTGGAACAGGACAAGGAAATTAGAATTTAGAAAAATGGACGTAGCTGGTGGAATACTTAACTTTAATCCATTAATGGTGAACGTCGGTCTGGACGGTACATGAATCACAATATCAATAGTAACTGATAATGGCGACTTGCTAGGTCGTAGCAAATGACGTAGCTGAAGGCTATGCTAAACTATCGTCTCGGCAAATGAGAGCGTATTTTGTCAGTGAACCATCGCTAACAAAGTCGGTTGTACAACTGGGCCGAGTGCTAGGAAGTCTCTCTAGACCAGCCGTGTGGCGGCGCTCGGTCTGCAATCACTGATAGTGGCGACACACGGGTCCGAAGTATACTAACGGACCGCGGCCGATTTAAAGGCTACCACGTAGCAAGTGTGGTGTCTGGCGGTGACACCACATTCCTCCCCCGCAAATCGGCGTACGGTTGTGGCATAAGGCTTCCGCCCGCCGTGGGGAGGACCCCATGTTGACGTATGCGACGAGGTGGGGAGCCTAATAACAGGCGAGGTTGTGCCACCCGCACCCTGCCATTCGGACCGCGGGGAGCTAGGAAACGCCTGAAAACCTGCTCCAGGGTGCACGCCAACATGCAGTGTATGCGCCCGCAGAGAGACAGGAGGGGCCGAAGGGTCGACCTCCATCGGGTCGGGGCACCCGACGGGCGAAGACGACATATGGTCCGGAGGGGGCAAGAGTTCCATGTCGGAGGACATCTGGTCACGGGAAGCGATCGGCGGCGCGTGACCCAGGGATGCGCCCGGCGGCTGCAGCGAAGCGTCCACTGCGGGCGTCGCCGGCGGGAGAACAGGCGGCGGCGGCGGTGGCGGCGGCGCGTCGCCATGGGGCAAAATGGAAGGCACCGTCGGTAACACCTGGGGCTGAGGCGAGCCAGTAGATGGGTCCCCAGGGCGCTGACCGGACGGCACCGTCGCTGAAAGCAGACGGCAAGCGGCAGATCCCATGCGACGACAGAGGCGCAGCTGGTTGAGATGCCGGCGCACCTCACCAGATGCCCCCAAAACCAGATACATAGCACGTCCGAGGCAGCGAAGAATGCGTCCTTCGAGCCAACGCCGTGAACGTCGGTAGTGACGATAGTAGACAACGTCGCCTGGAGCAAAAGCAGGTGTCTGCCGCTGCACAGTGAAATATTGTATCCCGGCTAAGACACAAGTTGAAAATATGGTCACTATTTTTTATTTACTTACATTTGCCATATTTCGTGACAGTACCTTTTCCGTTAGACGTTTGCAAGGCGATATTAGTCTTGGCTTCAGTTGTCTAAGTATGATTCCACAATGCATCTTTGTCGGCTGCAGAAAAGACGTGGTTCAACGTGTTTGCCTCATTTTGGTGTTTCAAATACCATTTCTTCAAATGTAGTTTCTTTTTTTATGGTTAATACAAAAAATATAGTAACATAATTCAAAATTATTTATGACGGCGACCTTCACATTGTTCTTCCGTCAACACACACCAAGAGTTACCTGCCGACTGACTATAGTCAAAGACGACTCCAGCGTTAAAGATGTTTTACACAACACACAAGCTTCCACTTGTAATCAGTCTCTTTGCTATTCTTCGATACATTTACTAATAGTAATCAATATGCTTTCACTCTCAAAAACATAAGTAAATTAACATATAATAAGGCAAATTACAATAAATTCTGACAAAAAGTATAAAAAAAATTTACAATTTGGTATCGACAAATACAGTAAAAAGAATAACATCTCCCAGATCCATAACAACTGCTCCCCAGGGCTTTTGTTGTTATGGACATATACAACAAAATCCTGACCACACTCAGTGATGGATCTGTATTACACAATTAGTACATTAATGATGCAGTCTGATAACCTCTTCCAAATTTGGACTCTTTGAATCTGTGGACTTGTTACTGGCTGTTGTTGCAATGATACTTCCCCATCAATCCCATACACAAAAAATTCAAGTAAAGAAATTATTTGACATGACAAATATATATGGTATAAAACATACATGAGAAATATTCTAACATACAGCATACAGATTGAAAATAATAGGAAGGTAAAACTCATTTCCTAGAATAAGATTTAATTTTTTTAAATATTTGCCTTATATATATATATATATATATATATAGATTTTTATTATTATTTTTTTATTCATGTTTTTTTTCTTTTGTATATTTTTTTGCTTATGATTTTCTTTTTAATTTTTTTACACATGGTTTTTTTGTATTTTTTTTGCTTATGATTTTCTTCTTTTAGTACAGCTAAAGATACATCAGTATTATCTAAATTTTTTGCACTTATTTATGTACACTTGTCTCTCTACTACAATATTACTACAAGTCACATTCTTGTGAAGAGTACTTTTGCTCCCCACAACATCAGTATAAACAACAATAAACTGCTCATATATCATGAGGCTTTATCTAAAATTGTTTTTTGAAACTTATACCTTAGCATGCATGTCCTCACATGCATGCCTTCACCCACAGGGAAGACTTAGCTTCCAAAAATTAGAAAAATTCAGAAATGCTCACTAGGGAGACTTTTTTTTGTAAAAAAGTAAAAATAAATCTTTCTCTCATTCTTTGTTACAACAGTGTTTTTTCATCAGTTTCAATTAACATGTGACTTCAAATTATTAATTTACATGCAAATATACATACTTGGTTGTACAGGTAGTTTTGTTCTAACAAGCATATTCTAGTGGAGGACTTTTGTTTTAGATGATAATAGGTTATTTAAATCTTGAAATTATGATTTCTGTTTATATAGTTTCAAAGAGACAACATTCCTGAGACCAAATAATTTCTTTGACTTAGGATACACCAAACGATAAGCATTAGGGTGTGGATTTTCTATGACTTCAAAAGGCCCAATATAGATATCACAGAATTTTTTAATTTCTGAAGTTAACATTTTTGATTCTTCATGAGATTTGACCAGAACAAGATCCCCAATTTTGAAAGTGGTTAGTTTTACCCTATTGTTATGTCTTTTATTCCTCTTTTCCCCTTGTTTCCTCATAGTTTCCCTGACAATATCTTCTCTCTCTTGCATAGTTAAAGGTGTACATTTAGGAAATTCAATAAGTTTTGATATAAGATTTGGAGGTCTAATATTAAACATTATCTCATACGGTGAAAATCCTGTGGAACTATGTTGTAGGCTATTCATAATATCTTCAAAATTTCGAATGTGCTCAAACCAAGTTGGATGTTTATGGCTACAATAGGTTCTACAAAGTCTCCCAATTTCCCTCATATATCTTTCTGCAGGATTGGTGGACGGAGAATAAACAGATATAAGTATATACTTCAATCTTGATCTTTCAATAAACTTTTTCCAAATTTTAGAGGTGAACTGTGAACCATTATCTGATAATATAACTTTTGGTTTACCCACCTGTGCGAAATAATCTCTTTCAATTTTTATTATAATTTCATGGCTAGTAGCTTTTTTCACTGGATATAGTTTAATTAATTTTGAAAATACATCTACCATAACAAACATGTAACAGTGACCACCTTTACTCTTTGGTAACATTCCATATAAGTCCACTGCGATAAGCTCTAAAGGTTTTTCCGGAATAATGTTTTGTATCTCTCCACCACATCTTTGATTGCTCACTTTAACTCTCTGACATTTGTCACAGGTTGCCAATTCTTTTCTTACCTTCTTTCCAATATTGTAAAAATAAACATTTTCTTGTATCTTTTGAATGCACTTCTGTATCCCACAATGACCAAAACTTTCATGTATGTAAATGATCAGCTTATCAGCATCTGCCTCTGGCCAACACAGTTTCCAATTATCAGAATCTACATCTGTTCTCCGAAATAAAATCCCCTTATGTAATTTGTAAATTTATTAAGTTTCTCATACCCCTTCTTGCCTAAACATTCTTTGATTAATTTCCAACTCTGATCTAAATTTTGATTTTTTCTAATTTTGTTACACATACCTCTAATTGTTTTTTCATTTTCCACCCCTTTCAAGTATCTAATTTTAAATTGCTTTTCCTCCTCTTGTTCAAAAATCTCCTTTTCTGCCCCAATTGGTAACCTTGAAAGTGAATCAGCTACTACATTCTCAGAACCTTTTATGTGTTTGATTTCAAAGTCAAACTGTTGCAGAAATATTGCCCATCTGGTCAATCTACTGTGGTATAATTTGCACTCTTGTAAGTAACTCAAAGCTTTGTGATCCGAAAATACTATGGTTTTATGTCCAATAAGGTAAATTCTAAATTTTGTAAAAGCCCAATGAATTGCCAAAAGTTCCTTCTCTGTGACTGTATAATTTTTCTCATGCTTGAGCAACATTCTGCTTGCAAATGCTATGGTACAATGTATCTTAACTCCATTCTCTACTCTTTCTTGAAATAACTCTGCTCCAAGCCCATAATTACTGCTATCAGTGTTCAAACAAAATGGTAAATTAAAATCAGGTCTGTGTAATAAGTGTTGCTTCCTCAACTCTTGCTTAATTTTATCAAACTCTTCCTGACAACTTTTATCCCAAACCCAAACAGTGTTTTTCTTAAGTAACTACTTAAACATGGTGCATTCAGCCTCTGATCACTTATATGTTTTCGGTAATAACCGCATAACCCAAAGAACGACTTTAATTGTTTTTTAGTCTTAGGAATAGGAATTTCTGAAATTGCTTTAATTTTTTCTGGATCTGCCAAAATTCCCTTGTCTGTGACAACATGACCCAAAAATTTTAATTCAGAAACTGCAAATTTACATTTTTCTAATTTCAATGTCATCCCCCCTTTTCTAAGTTTTTCACAAACTGACTTCAAAATCGAAAAATGTTCCTCCCAATTTTGCCCTGTAACCAAAATGTCATCTACATAAATTATCAGTTTAGACGCAAGTTCTTGCCCCAGTACATGATCCAAGGCTCTTATAAATTCGGAAACAGAAGAATTTAACCCAAATGGCACAACACAATATTGGTAACTCTTACCATTGTACAAGAAAGCAGTATATTTTCTAGAATTAACCGAAAGTGGTACCTGATGAAAACCCGAAGTTAGATCCAAACTTGACATATATTTTATATCTGTAAATTTATAGAGTAACTCATCAATATTTTCGGAATGGTCTGTCTGTCTGAACAAAATTTTGTTTAAGTGTCTAGAGTCCAAAACCAATCTTACTCCACCATCTTTTTTCGAAACTACTACTAGAGGATTATTATATGCACTGATACTCCTTTCTATTATATTACATCCTTCCATCTTTTTCAGCTCTTTCTCAACAGCAGGTCTTTTTGATATCGCAATACTGTATGGTTTTATGAAAAATGGTTTATGAGGTTTTACCTGAAGCTCACACTGATAACCCTTTACCCTACCAGGTATGTTACTGAAAACATCACTGTATTTCCATAGCAGATTTTCTAACTGTTGTTTTTGCTCCCCAGATAAATTATGTGTTTCTGAAATTTTCAAATTTACTAAATTCCCAAATTCAACTTCATCAGTATCAAATCTATGAGTTTCAATATTCTCCAATCTATTTTCTTTTAGTAAATTGGTACTGTCAAAATTTCCATTTCTCTGATCATCAAGTGTGTTCACAAAATTTGTCTGAATGTATTCCCTTTCACTAGTTTCTAACAAAAGTTTTCTTCCAACCCAATCAAATGCTGTATTTACTTTTACTATCCAATTCATACCCAAAAGAAAATCCTCATTAAATTCCTGAATTACAAAACATCCATGTGTGAACAACTTGCCTTCAATTAAAAATGTCACAAAAGCCTGGCTTTTTACCAATTTACTGCTCTTCCCAGTAGCACCTTTTATCTTTACCCCAACAACAGGCATTTCAACATAATCTTTCCCCACTTTCAATTTCTTGCTTAACCTTTCAGATATTCCCGAGATCTGGGAGTTTCTATAATATTCTCATTGTTTAATCCATTTTCAACCATGTGTATACCCAACTCCCTATTTAAACTAATGATATACCTTTCCTCAACATCATCATCAATACCATTACCATAATTATCAACTTTATCATCAACATCATTATCATTACACATATTCAGGTCATACACATTCAAATTATCCCCCAAAATATTATTTCCCCTTTCTAAAGTTACCAGATCCCTTTCACCAACATTTTCATTCTCACAGCATGCATTCTCTCTTTCATTCACACACATCTCTGAACTACTACAAATTACATCATCTGACAAAGTGTTGTTCTTTTCTGCCAAAGTGTAAAACTCTGTTAAATTAAATGAATCACAATTACTTTTATCTACTGTATGTTCTTGTGTACTGAAAATGTTATCTTTATCATCATTATTTTCATCTTGAAATTTCTTCAATAAGTAACAACTAATGACCTCATGTGATAGCTTAGGTTTGGAACTGTCATGTTTGGGTTTATGATAGTCACATCCATTGGTCCTTTCATCATGCTCACCTTCTGCCTCAACCTTGCGGACCTTCAAGTGGGCGTCTACTCGTTTTTTATTTCCGGTTCCTGTTTGAACTGCTGATTGTGGTTCTGCCAATGTCTCCGATCAACATTTCTGTTCCCATTCCTATGCCAAACATTACCTGATTGTTGGTAGTTTCTATTGTACTGATCTCTAACAAAATTTCTGTGATTTTGATCCCCAATGTGTTCTCTATTTTGTTGATTATTTCCGCGAAAATGTTGTTCTTGTTTTGGATAAAAATTATGGTCCCTCTTTTGAAAATTGTTATATCCGCATGAATTTTGACTAACACCATGATAATTGTTTTGTTCCCTTTTATGAAAGTTGTCATTTTCCCAATTTTGACCATTACCTTTCTGAGTAAACCCACTGTGTGTTCTTGTTGTTACCCTATCCAACTTTTCAATATAAGACAATGAACTAAACTCAACTGCATTGCTGATGGCAATCTTCTCTTTAAGATATCAATTTTGATCAAGTCATCCAAAGGTTTTGTTAAATGAATAAGTTTTTGAAGTTCACTTTTGCAAAATTGTTTCATGTTCCCATCTGATTCTCTATAGTTTCTCCCATTCAAAAATTCACTTTTTATTCTAGTTTGTTTAAGATCATCCCAAAAATTTTCCAGAAACTTTGATTCAAATTCTGAAAAGGTCATCCCCAAAGTTACAATCTGGTTTGCCTAAGTCAAATCTTCCCATTCCAAGAATTTTTTCACAAATTTAATTTTTATATCATCTGGTGAGTGAGGTAAAAAAACAATCCTTACAATACTGTATAAAATCAACGGGATGTAAGGGTCCATCTACCGAAAAGTGCTTCACTGGAATATTAGATACAAGATTGCATGTATTGACATTATGATTTTTGCTTTGAAATTCAATGTCAAAACTTTCAAGTTTTTCGCTAAGTTCTCTGACAGATTTTTTGTTTTCTAAATCATTGCACTCTATTTTTTTCTAGAGTAACCAAACGATTGTCAGTTTCTTGTTGTACATTTTTTACTAAAACTTTTGTGTTCTCATCCAAATTTTTAATTTCCCCTTTTATCTCATTAAATTCAATTAAATTTCTTTCCCTATCTACCAGTAACCCATTTTTTGCAGTATTAATTTCACCGCTCAATTTAGCATCAATTTCATTTACTTTTGCTTCCACAGATTCAATTTTTTCCTCAACACTGCCAACTCTGTTCGAAAGATCACCCACTTGGGTATTGACTGCTTGGACTTGCAACAAAATGTTATCAATTTTTTCATCCCAGTAAGTCTTATTGTCGTCAATTGATCGTTTAATATCTTTCGTGAAATTTACAAGAAAACTTTTTAAATCAAATTGATCAGTTCTTTCTGTTTCATTTGACCTGTCCTGATTTTCGAAGTCTATTAAATTACTACTTTCTACTTTAGGCACAATACTCTCGAAAATCTCATAAGTCATTGTGAAGAACAAAAATTTATACACAACAATACAAAACAAGATAAAAATATTGTTTTAACAAAATACGAGGGTTTCGTGACTTATCTGGAACACTATTCTACTGTTGCAAATCCACGTTTTCCATCCATGTGATTGTTGACCAAAATTCTTGAAGTATTTTCTTCTGTCGAAAATTATTTTTTTTTGCCGAAACATTTCTTCTCAAAACTTTTACTTCCCGATGAACACAAATACTGTAACACACATTCTGAAGAAACTGGTATTAACACACAAAAATTTTCTTCCTCGTAGCACTGTTGAAGATCTTGTGAACACAATATCCCGGCTACAGTCTCCAGTTGAAATATTTTATCCCGGCTGAGCCCCCAGTTGAAATATTGTATCCCGGCTAAGACACAAGTTGAAAATATGGTCACTATTTTTTATTTACTTACATTTGCCATATTTCGTGACAGTACCTTTTCCGTTAGACGTTTGCAAGGCGATATTAGTCTTGGCTTCAGTTGTCTAAGTATGATTCCACAATGCATCTTTGTCGGCTGCAGAAAAGACGTGGTTCAACGTGTTTGCCTCATTTTGGTGTTTCAAATACCATTTCTTCAAACGTAGTTTCTTTTTTTATGGTTAATACAAAAAAAATAGTAACATAATTCAAAATTATTTATGACGGCGACCTTCACATTGTTCTTCCGTCAACACACACCAAGAGTTACCTGCCGACTGACTATAGTCAAAGACGACTCCAGCGTTAAAGATATTTTACACAACACACAAGCTTCCACTTGTAATCAGTCTCTTTGCTATTCTTCGATACATTTACTAATAGTAATCAATATGCTTTCACTCTCAAAAACATAAGTAAATTAACATATAATAAGGCAAATTACAATAAATTCTGACAAAAAGTATAAAAAAAATTTACAATTTGGTATCGACAAATACAGTAAAAAGAATAACATCTCCCAGATCCATTACAACAGGAACCTGATGCGGCGGATGTAGCAAAGACATCAAGGTTCGATGATGACGACCGTGGAGCAACTCAGCCGGCGAGCGACCATCTCGGGGCTCAGAGCGATACGAGCACAAAAAGAGCAATAACGCGTCCTCCCGAGAATGCGACTCTTTTAACTTCAACATCTGTGACTCGAAAGTCCTGACCAATCGTTCAGCGGCACCGTTTGACTGTGGCGAAAACGGCGCGGACGTCAGATGTTGAATACCATTGGCCTTGCAGAATGACTGAAATTCTGCAGACATGAATTGTGGGACATTGTCGGAAACAATAGTCTGTGGAAGACCTTCAATGCAAAAGATAGCAGATAACGCTTGGATGGTGGCAGATGACGTCGTGGAAGACATCTGGACAACAAAAGGAAATCATCAAGGAAATCAACAAAAGGAAATTGAATGAATCAACCACAACCAACCATCTGGACCAGCAAAATCGATGTGTAAGCGTTGCCAAGAGGAAGTGGCTTTTGGCCATGCAAAGAATTTCCGCGGTGGGGCTGATTGTTGTTCGGCACACACCATGCAAGAAGAGCACATATTCGTAATCGCGGCATCGATTCCGAACCAAGTACAGTGCTGACGAGCAAGTTGTTTCGTTCTCACTATACCCCAATGTCCCTGGTGGAGAAGCTGTAAGACAGAGGACTGTAACGAACCTGGGACCACGACCCTGGACTCATCATTATCAGAACGCAACAGCAAAACACCACGTCGAACAAGAAGTCTCTCCTTGTGAGCAAAAAATCGGCGAACGAACGGATCCCCGATCCGTGACTTTGACAAGGGCCATTGCGTAGCAACAAAACGCAGAACGGTAGCAAGGACAGGGTCGGCAGCTGTGGCTGTAGCTACACGACGAAAATCAATCGGAAACGATTCGACCACGTCATCGGTTTCCGAATCAATGAACATGCAAGCAAGTTCGGAGGAATCGAATGCTCTATCCTCAGCAACAGGCAAACGGGACAACGCATCGGCGTCTCCGTGCTTAGCAGTGGACCGATACAAGATATCGTAGCGGTACTGCAAGAGGAAAATAGACCAGCGAATGAATTTCTGCACTGTACGTGGAGGTACAGGCTTGGTCGGATGAAAAAGCGATGTCAAAGGTTTGTGGTCTGTGAGTATGGTAAAGTGACGACCATACAAGAAATCATGAAACTTTGTAACACCAAATACGAGAGCCAATGCTTCTTTCTCGATCTGTGAATAATTTCTTTGCGCAGACGAGAGCAATTTGGCCGCAAAGGCAATAGGGCGATCGTGCGATCCATCTTTGTGCGCAAGCACAGCACCGATCCCGAATTCCGATGCATCTACCATCAACAAAAGGGGCTTCTGGGGATCGAATGGCGTAAGGCAAGTATTGGAAAGCAACGCCGATTTCAACTGGCGAAAGGCGCGTTCGCATTCCGTCGTCCAGACGAACGGAACACCTTTATGGCATAAGCGATGAAGCGGAGCTGAAATGGAAGAGGCATGTGGCACATATTTATGATAATAGTTGATTTTTCCCAGCACACTCTGGAGCTGCTTCAAATTCTGCGGCGAAGGCAAGTCTTATATGGCACGGAGGTGCTCGGGACTGGGATGTATGCCTTGGGCATTGAGTACATGTCCCAGGTAGGGCAAGTCACGAGCAAAAAACACACATTTGTCCTTCTGCAAGAGAAAACCATTTTCTTGCAAGACCTGAAATAATGTTCTGAGATTGGCCAAATGTTCTTCTTCCTTCTTTCCGGAGATCACAATATCGTCCAGCTAGTTTGCTGCAGTAGGGACCGACGCACAAACAGTTTGTAGATATTGCTGAAACAATGCAGGGGCGGATGCACACCCGAATGGCAGTCGTTTGAATCGATACAAACCAAGATGCGTGTTAACCACCAAAATGCGCTGGGATTATTCGTCCACCGGTATTTGCAAGTACGCATCTGCTAGGTCCAACTTGGAAAAATATTTACCCAGGCACAGTTTGTCAAAAAGATCTTCTGGGTGGGGTAAAGGAAAAGTTGCAATCACTAGTTGTGGATTCACTGTTGCCTTGAAGTCCACACAAAGTCTCAATTTTCCGGAAGGTTTTGGAAAAATTACTAAGGGTGATGCCCAGAGAGAAGCCTGCACACATTCAATTACACCTTGTGATTCCAAATCGTGTAATGTTTTTGCGACCTCATCACGCAATGTGTGGGGAACATTGCGCGCTCTGAAAAATTTCGGTTGCGCGTTTACTTTCAGTTCCAAATGTGCTTTATAGTTCTTAGCGCAACCAAGGCCCCGTGCAAAAATGTCTGCAAATTCTGCACATAGACGAGAAACACTGTCTGAAGGCATAGTCTGGTTCACTGATAGGACCTGATTTACTATAGACAAGTTAAACAACTGAAATAAATCGAAACCAAACAAGTTCACTGCTGAAGAAGAACGAAGGACATAAAATGATACAAGTTTTGTTTGTCCTTTGTATGTTGCAAGAAGGCTGCACTGTCCTAACACAGGGATACCTTGACCGGAATAACTAGTTAACTTAACATTTGCGGCACGCAACGGAGGTGTGCCCAGCTGTTTGTACGTGTCTTGATAGATCAGTGAAACTGCAGCTCCAGTATCGAGCTGGAATGGTATCACTTTGCCGTTAATGTCCTGCTGATGACAAGAGCGACTGTCTCGTGCAACGTGAACTGACACTGGTACATAATTACTTGCGACTTGATGGGATTTCTGGTGATGTCGACGCACACTATTTGTGGGACGAACACAGTCACTGTTAGAGAGAGTGGCACTGAGCAGAGTGGAACGAACTACATGAATTTCCATGGGCGAAGTATCCTTAGTTCGAATTCGGCGCAAAGGGCCTGCAATGGTTGTGAGTTTCTGATCTGAGCTTTTTCTGGCAAACACTCTGAACTTGTCCTTTTTTATTACAGAAAAAGCAAATTGCCTGGCGTGACGGGCAATTCTCATGCGAATGTCTATTAGCACACCGCGGGCATGATTTTAGCACTGCATTTGCTTGCCTGCGCGGCACACGTGGCTGAGAGCCTGGCGGCAGCAGCACGGCCAGGCGTGAGGGCTGTTTACTGCTCCGCGCAGCTCGCCCGGTGGGCCGGTTAACCTGACACACGGCTGGTGAAGTTTCAAATGATTCCTGAGCAAAGTCAAGTGTGTCCTGCCGATCCAATATGTCCATCACTTGTTGAAGGGAGGGATTGACTAGTTTCAAAATCTGTTCCCGTATACGAACATCAGAAACGTTCTGTGCAATTGCATCACTACCATAGTATCTGAATAAGGGAGTCCACATTGAAACTCAAAAGCACAATCCCTAGTAAGGCCTTGCAAGGTTGCAACCCACTCTCGATTAGTCTGACCTGCCGTATGTTTTGTACGAAAGGAGGTACACCTTTTCGCAACTACATTGACTGATTCTTTGAAATATGCATCTAATGCAGACAAAATTTCGTCGTAGGACAGAGTTGCTACATCGCGTCGGGGAAATAATTTGACTATCACACGGTACGTGGTCACCCCGACTGATGATAACAAAAAAGGCTGCCGCTCGTTACCTTGATTTCTGTAGGCGGCGAGATGGAATCCAAATTGGCGTGACCACTCCGTCCAGCTTTCCAGTGCAGCATCAAAAGGTCGAAAAGTTGGTGCAACAGCGTGTTGTGGCTGCGTTAGCGGTGGAGCGGCAGCTGCCGCATCGTTTTGCATTGCCCGTTGACCCTGGACGAGCTGTCCAAGGACATCCAGTGAGGCCTGCGTCTGCTGATTCTGTAAGCGATAAAATTCGGACAGTACATTTGGAGATTGTGGCGAAGCCATTACACAAGTAAATCAGGGCAGTTTAGAGAAGAACGCGGGTTTGCCTCGTCGCCAATGTTTTGGTTGGCAGGAGAGCCAACACCATGTTACTAGAGGAGGCCGAAAGGCACGTGTTTTAGCTCACGCAGGCTGGTGTGAGGTCTGGAACAGGACAAGGAAATTATAATTTAGAAAAACGGACGTAGCTGGTGGAATACTTAACTTTAATCCATTAATGGTGAACGTCGGTCTGGACAGTACATGAATCACAATATCAATAGTAACTGATAATGGCGCCTTGCTAGGTTATAGCAAATGACGTAGCTGAAGGCTATGCTAAACTATCGTCTCGGCAAATGAGAGCGTATTTTGTCAGTGAACCATCGCTAGCAAAGTCGGTTGTACAACTGGGCCGAGTGCTAGGAAGTCTCTCTAGACCAGCCGTGTGGCGGCGCTCGGTCTGCAATCACTGATAGTGGCGACACGCGGGTCCGACTTATACTAACGGACCACGGCCGATTTAAAGGCTACCACGTAGCAAGTGTGGTGTCTGGCGGTGACACCACAGAAATGGCCGTTATGCCCGCACTGGCCACTATGAACATTCTTCCTCTGTTACAAAAGTCAATTAATTTCATTGTTTCAATGTTCAAAAGATCTTGATAAGAGCGTTCAGTGGATCTTCCAGTTCCATCCAATTACGAACTATTTGTGTGCGAGATTTAAGTTAATGCCAGAAAATATATTCTACGTGGGTTTAGAAAGGAGTACATGTCCGGTTGGTCTCAAGAATGTGATGAACTATGTGCTGAATATCAAGAATCCCACAACGACACAACAGCTGATACGCTCTTGAGAGCTCTCGATTAGAAGAGAACACAAAAGTGGCTTACAATAAAACTTGGTACAGACCCAAGATTGTCACTTATGTTCAATTATGTAATTACCACTTCTGTTGCAGGCAGACGAATGGAGATTTCGAGAATTATCATAGATTAGGTATATACTGGGTGATCAAAAAGTCAGTATAAATTTGAAAACTTAATAAACCACGGAATAATGTAGATAGAGGTAAAAATTGACACACATACATCGAATGACATGGGGTTTTATTAGAACAAAAAAGAAAAAAAAAACAACGAAGTTCACAAAATGTCCGACAGATGGCGCTGGACAGCAAAACGTAACTGCTACCGTGAAAGGTGAGAGGTAAGCCGATATGTTACAGAATCGCATCATCCCCAGCCTGGCTGATAAACACATGCCGGAACGTACGATGTTTATGCAGGATGGTGCTCCACCCATATTGCTAGACGCGTGAAAGATCTCTTGTGCGCGTCGTTTGGTGATGATTGTGTGCTCAGCCGCCACTTTCGTCATGCTTGGCCTCCCAGGTCCCCAGACCTCAGTCCGTGCGATTATTGGCTTTGGGGTTACCTGAAGTCGCAAGTGTATCGTGATCGACCGACATCTCTAGGGATGCTGAAAGACAACATCCGACGCCAATGCCTCCACATAACTCCAGACATGCTTTACAGTGCTGTTCACAACATTATTCCTCGACTACAGCTATTGTTGAGGAATGATGATGGACATATTGAGCATTTCCTGTAAAGAACATCATCTTTGCTTTGTCTTACTTTGTTATGCTAATTATTGCTATTCTGATCAGATGAAGCGCCATCTGTCGGACATTGTTTGAACTTTTGTATTTTTTTGGTTCTAATAAAACCCCATGTCATTCCAAGCATGTGTGTCAATTTGTACCTCTTAATCTACATTATTCCGTGATTTATTCAGTTTTCAAATTTATACTGACTTTTTGATCACCCAGTACATGAAGCGTGAAAAAAGAATTGTATATAAACAGGTCCCATCCAGAACCACCTCAAGAGTACTCACGTGACTTCCTCATTGAGGAACTTGATACAGCCTTGAATATGCTAAAGCTAAATAAAAACCTCCTGGCTTTGGTGGCGTATACCCAGAGTTCCTTAAAGCCGCCAGACCTACAACAAAATTATGGCTCATCGAATTTTTCAGTAAGATTTTGAGAACTGGAAAATTACTAAAGCTTTTTAAATAGGCTAAGTTAATTGCCATCCCAAAACCAGGCAAAGACAGAACTAGTGCACCTCTGTGCCGACCAGTACCGCTGCTCAGCATGACATACAAATTACTAGAAAGGCTTATTGTAAATCGCATTCAAGAGGCCATTCATCAAATCATCCATGATCCCTGACGAACAAGGTAGAAACATTGGAGCTGCTGCGACAAGGTCTTAACGTTGACAGCTGTAGTAGAAACTGGATTTCAGCGATGTCTTAAACCACCTGCAGTTATCGTCGATCTTACGGCAGCTTATGACACTGTGTGCAGGGAGGGATTGATGCTGAAGTTTAATTAAATCATCCCGTCCAGAAAGCTGGTGTTCCTAGTAATCAACATGCTTTCTGACAGGTCCACATGTTAGCAGATGGAGAATTATAAATAATGACCTCTCTCAGAGATCAGTTCTCGCTCCCAACCTGTTTAACCTGTATATCCATGATATGCCAGGCATGGACACCGTGAAATTCCAGTATGCAGATGACCTAGCACTAGCCTTCCAGAATAAAGACTTGATACACTGTGAAAGTGTGCAGACAAGTGATCTGATGAAATTGAAAGGTTACTTCCATAAATGGAGACTTCAGCCTAACCCAAATAAAAGTGAGGTTATTCCATTCCATTAAGTAATATAGAAGCCCATAGGAAGCTACACGTGACTTTCCATGGAATCGAAGTACTACGTAACTACAATCCAATATATCTAGGAATCACTCTGGATCGGTCCTTGACATTCAAACAACAGTTGTTTGAGAGACTTGGTTCAAGAGCAAATCTATTTCGCAAGATTGCCAGAAGCAGCTGGGATCAGGACGCCAATACCCTACGCTGTACTTCACTCGCTCTTGTTTATTCTGCTGCTGCAAGGGAAAACAGTGCCGACATGACAAAGGTTAATGAAGCCCTGGGAGTTATCACTGATTCTGCAGATCTATTCCCAGTCAGTGGCTGTATGTCTCAGCCAATATCGCTCCGGAAGATCTAGAGAGGAAGGCAGCTAAGATAAACTTGCTTAAAAGGATTACTTCTCATAACTGTCCTTCCTTGTATGATGCCCTACAAGATCAACCAACAAGTCGTCTGAAATCACGCAAACCTCCCTATGTTGATTTATAAAATATCGTTTTATTATTTTTTTTTTTTGACGTGACCTCTAAATAGCCGCAACGCTAGAACGAACATCCATCCAACGACACTCACCTTATTGAAGATCCAACAAAGAAAGAAGAGGGATTCGAAGTTCTAGATCAGGACTGACTAAGGAAGATGTGGATACACCATGAACAAGCGGAGCTTCTGTTCATCTGCTGCAGTCTGGAACCGCGAGACCGCTACGGTCGCAGGTTCGAATCCCGTCTCGGGCATGGACGCGTGTGATGTCCTTAGGTTAGTTAGGTTTAACTAATTCTAAGTTCTAGGGTACTAATGACCTCAGAAGTTGAGTCCCATAGTGCTCAGAGCCATTTGAACAATTTCTGTTCATCTGCTAACTGCGACCGCGGATCGGAAGAGCAAAGAATAGATCACATTGTTAAGAAGTGCCCATTTCTAGCATTTAATAGCGAACTAGTTACTTCACATAGAATGTCTCAAAGTGCTCTTGACTGGTTGTCACATTCGGACATTTCCATTTGATTGTAGATACTTTTGTGTACTTCTAAAACCATATGATAAGTAAATAATAATAATTGCTTTATTAGGGCCTAACATCATGCATATAGGTAGGGCTGGACAAAAAAAGGACTCGATTAGAACAATCAAGCGGAACTGGTATAAAATAACAGTAGAAAACGTCCCAGAACAGATGACGATAATTTCAGTCGGGCTTCTCGAAGTCATCAATCTGCATTCACAGACATTGGGCCTCCCAATTTCTTAAAAGAAGAAGAGGAAAAATGAATTGTGCATGGTTGCAGTCCATTAACATCTACGTGCTATCTCGCATCGCAACTGTAAGAATTATTTAATTCCACCTGTTCTTAACGGTATCCACCCTCGTGGAGGTACGGACGCTGCCCGGCACAGACCGGTTGTGAATGAAACCATGGAATCTTACTAGAAGGTGAGCAACTCGACCTGGTACTATACTGTTCGTGTGAGCGCGCGCGCGCGCGTGTGTGTGTGTGTGTGTTATTGTGTGTGGTCCCAGAGCGGAAAGGCCGAGCAAACAGCATGTTTGTGCAGCGGGTCGCAGCTCTCTACACTCCGTAAGTGGACTAGGGTATACCTGCTACTTCCTCCCCTGGCTGTACCATTCTACACTGAACCGCCAAAGAAACTTGTATAGGCATGCGTATTCAAATACAGAGGTATGTAAACAGGCAGAATACGATGCCTGTATAAGATAACAAGTGTCTGGCACATTTGTCAGATCGATTACTGGTGCTACAATGGCAGGTTATCAAGATTTAAGTGAGTTTCAAAGTAGTGTTATAGTCGGCGCACGAATGATAAGACAAAGCGTCTCCGAGGTCGTGATGAAGTGGGGATTTGCCCGTACGACCACTTCACGAGTGTACCGAGAATACCAGGAATCCAGTAAAACATGAAATCTCAGACATCGCTGCGGACGGAAAAAGATCCTGCAAGAATGGGAGCAACGACGACTGAAGAGAATCTTTCAGCGTGACAGAAGCGCAGCCTTTGAGCAAACTGCTGCATATTTGAGTGCTGGCCCATCAACAAGTGTCAGTGTTCGAAACTTTCAACGAAACATTATCGATAAGGGCTTTCGGTGTCGAAGGTCCACTAGAGTACTATTGATGACTGCACGACGCAAATTGTTATGCCTCGCCTGGGACCGGCCGGGGTGGCCGAGCGGTTCTAGGCGCTACAGTCAGGAACCGCGCGACCGCTACGGTCACAGGTCGAATCCTGCCTCGGGCATGGCTGTGTGTGATGTCCTTAGGTTAGTTAGGTTTAAGTAGTTCTAAGTTCTAGGGGACTGATGACCTCAGATGTTAAGTCCCATAGTGCTCAGAGCCATTTGAACCTCGCCTGGACCCGTCAACACCGACATTGGACTGTTGATGACTGGAAACATGTTGCCTAGTCGGACGAGTCTCGTTTCAAATTGTATCGAGCAGATGGATGTGTACGGGTATGGAGACAACCTCATGAACCCATGGATCCTGCATGTCAGAAGGGGACTATTCAACCTGGTGGAGGCTCTGTAATGGTGTAGGGCGTGTGCAGTTGCAGTGATACGGGACCACTGATATGTCTAGATACGACTCTAATAGGTGACACGTACGTAAGCATCCTGTCTCATCACCTGCATCCATTCATGTCCATTGTGCACTCCGACGGATATGGGCAACTCCAGCAGGACAATGCGACACCCCACGCGTCCAGAATTGCTACAGAGTCGTTCCAGGAGCACTCTTCTGAGTTTAATCACTTCCACGGGCCACCAAACTCCCCAGACATGAACATTATTGAGCGTATCTGGAATGCCTGCAACGTGCTGTTCAGAAGAGATCTGCAGCCCATCGTACTCTCACGGATTTGCGGACAGCCCTGCGGGATTCATGGTGCCAATTCCCTTCAGCGCTACTTCAGACATTAGTCGAGTCCATGCCACGTCGCGGTCGTGTTGCGGCACTTCTGTGTGCTCGTGGGGACCCTACACGATTTAGGCAGGTGTACAAGTTTGTTTGGCTCTTTAGTGTAAGGTGGTATGTGCTTATAATGGCTATTGCTTGGATGCTGTGTGATCTAGAATTTCCATGATTTATTCCTTCGTGTTCATTTCGCGAAAGCAATAATAAGTTGCCCGACTTTTCTTGGAAGTTCTCTCTCGCTCTCTGTCTGTCTGTCTATCTATTTCTCTCTCTCTCTCTCTATTAGTTTACTCGATTTCGACTCTCCGAGATCCCACGAACTAAAGCACGGCACTTTCTTCTGTCCTGCGCTATTTCCCGCAGACTTTCCAGGGCAGACTCCATTACTTCTGTGATGCCATTGATTTATCTCATCCTTTTCCGTCCTCTTCTCCTTGTGGCTTCGCCGATCCCCAGCATTTATGCCTTTTCCAGTGTGTGTTCTCATGATGTCATGATGAATTTTTGTTTCAGTATCAGGTCTTCTAAGGAGAAATGTGGTTTTACTTGCTATAGTACTGACCTATTCGTTCTCTTTGTCCATGGCATCCTAAGGCGTTTCCTCCAACAGCACAATTCGGAGGCGTCAAGTCTCGTATTCTGTGCCACTCAGCCTTTCTTATGGTCCAACTATAACACATCACATCAGGAGAGGCCATGGTCCTCACTATACGGATCTTTGTTGTCAAGGTCAGACACTGCCTTTCTACCAAGTAAGAAGCGTCTCTTGATTTCTTGCCTACTGTCACCATAAGCAGAAATCTGGGGGCCGAGGTAACTCCTGCTACATGCCATGAAGTGCTAGGTGTACTTGCCATAATTTTCTTATTCTTGACATACACCATTAGACAAGCCTTTGAACTTTCTTCTTTCGGCGTCAGTAAGAGAATATTTAACTCTTATTCACTTCCTGTCATCAGGATAGTATCATCCGCATATCTAAGGTTATTTATGTTTATCTCAGCATTTTAATTCCAGTTTTTCTGCATCTGACTCAGCATTCCTCATAACGTGTTTTGCAGACCGACTGAATGAATGAACTGATCCTATGCATGCTTGCCATACTCCTTTCTGAATCTTAACCCATTTAGTTGCTCCATACATGAATGGTTCTCACAACGGGTTCTTGGTCTGTGTATAGATTCCGTACGAGGTAAATGAAGTGATCTGGCACTCCCATCTTTCTGAGTACTTCTCTAATTTATTGTGGTCAACGAAGTCAGAGGCTTTAGTATAATCAACAAAACAGAGATACGCATCTCTCTGGAATTCTCTTTGGCAGTTTGATCTCTGGTCCCTTTTCCTTTACAAATTTCAGGTTGTTCTTCAGGTAGCTCTCGGCCTATACTCTGCCGGAGTCTATTTTGTAAGATTCTAAGCATGACTTTGTTAGCATGTGATACACATAAGTTCGATGATCTGAACACTCTTTAGTAATTCTGTTTGTTGGATCCGCAATGAATACTGAACTTTTATAGTCTTTTGGCCAGTGTTGGATTCTCCATATTGTCTGACATACTAAATTCAACACGTTCACCCCATTCTCCTTGCTGCCCAACGCCTCTCTTGCATCGTCTGCCACTAAAGTTTTATGAGCATCTCGGTGACGCTCCTGCGCACTCCACACAAAACTGTGACGAATCGCATTGCTCTTGAAACTTCCTGGCACATTAAAACTGTGTGCCGCAACGAGACTCGAACTCGGGACGTTTGCCTTCCGCGGGCAAGTGCTCTACCAAGGCAAAGGTCCCGAGTTCGAGTCTCGGTCCGGTACACAGTTTTAATCTGCCAGGAAGTTTCATAGCAGCGCACACATCGCTGCAAAGTGAAAATATCATTCTCGCATTGCTGTTCTTTGGATCACCTCTATTAATCCGATTTCGTAATGATTGAGGTCTGACGGGAAAGGTACAAGAACCAGAGTTCAGTAGGCTGATTCTTTAGTGGGAGGATTCTTGCAATGAATCTGAGGCTACATCTGCATTTCCTACACTTTACGTCTCTTCACACGTATACCACTCGGTGTTTTAGGGTTGTGACTATCTCTTACAATTCATTGTCAATATTCTAATCGAACAATAAAGGGCCTTCTCTCCATCTGGACGCAATACGCAACAGTTATTCATGTTGAAGGTGAGTTGCCAAACCCTGCACCAACCATCGATCCTCTGCAGGTCTTCCTACTATGTTTTGTTTTTTTCTGGAAATTTCCGTATATGACATCAACCTCAGGGAGCAACCGTTATCCGCCAGTTACATTAACATCAGACTTCGCTGGTCCCAAGTACGTATCTTTATTGGCGTACTTTCTTTTTCAAACACAATTTGTGCCCAACTCGAGCTAGTTCTTTTGCTGTTCTCCTTCACCGTCTTGAGATGTGTTCCGTTACACTGTGAATTTGGTCACCAAACGTCCAGATCATACTTTAGGTTAATAGTGCGTTGCTTATGGAAACGGATTATTCAAAGCGTGAATATCTTCTTTAATTTACATTCTGAAAAAAAAGGCACGTGGGCTTTCCGACCGCGGTATTCCTGACCCTTTTGTAGGTGCCACAGGTACTGTGGGACTTTCGGGCGACGAACTCTGCACCGTGACTTTCCCGTCCAGAGCCTCCCCCCACTGTGCGTGAATTCCTAACGGAGTAAGTGCCGAGGCCGTCCGAAAATTGTAACTGGCACGATCATGGCTGAACAGCAACAATATCGCCCAGCTGGCGAAGCAGACGTGCAGATTACAGACTAAGAAACGAATGCATAACTGCAGGAAAATAGTCCACGAAGAAAAGGTAGTGCCTGTTTTCCACGTTTTTGAAGAAGAATTTCAAGATGTGACAGATTAAGTTTTAAATTTCGTCGCAAATATGCGAATTTATGAGGACGCCAAGACGGTATTTTGTAAAGCAAGAAGAGAAGTGACTGGGACGACCCATAAACCTGGCATAAGTTCGGAGGTTCATCTGAGCGAAAACATTTTGAAATTAACTGAAGGTAATGGTTTTCTGAAAATTGACGATTTGTCTGTTATTACCAAAAGCTTACTCGTGTTTGGTTGTGAGGAATCGGAGAAAATCCTGTGTGAAATGAAACTGTTCTCAAGTACGGGACATTTGACAGTTGTTCGAAACAATTCAAACAACTAATCGCACAAATCGGAAGCACAGAAGAAGAGACGAAGGTATTTCCTGTTTTATTTGCTTTGCTCCCAGTAAAAGACTTTTTTATGGATTCAAAAATAAAATGCCAGTAAAAAACTATAGAGATAAACTTTGAAATAGCTACAATTAAAGCTATGAAATGTGTTCCATAAAACATCCCTTTCCGGTTGCTGTTTCCATTTCAGCCAGTGTCTGTGTAAGAAAATACAAGAACTGTAACTAATGGAGGAATAAGAGGATAGATAAGAAGTCTGATAATTTTGCCGCATGTGTACTGCAGTGTCGCATCTTCCACCAAACTATCTTGATGAATCGTGGACGATAATAGTGGAGGAAATGTCCATTGGAAAAAAGGTCATGAAATCCACAGACTATGGGCTCAATAAATGGATGGAAAATCCTAGTATACCAGTTAAAACGTGGAATGTTTTTAACCAGCAGCAGAGGAACACGAATGCTGTCGAAGGTACGTACATGAAACTAAACTCTCTGATAAATAAACTGAAGCAGGAAGCAGTAAATGCTATATTTGAAATTAAAAACTTCATTCCATTGGCCTGCCTGTTGAAAGAGCACAAAAGATACATAGATATTGACAAAAGGTTAAAAGACAGTATAAGAATGTATACCTCGGAGGGTTTAAGCATAGAGTAAATACCTCTGGAGTGAGCATTCACATGCGCAGAACAGATTTTGTGTTGTCAACATACATTGCCGGCCTGGTCACGTGTTCTCGGGACGTCGTGCGTTTGTCCGTATAGCGCCCTGTATATTTAGAATGTCACTACATCCCTAGTACAGACGGAGACTTTTCGTACGTGTCGTGGATTATTTATATATGTTGCGCAGACATTTTAACAGTATCCATTTGATACCGGGAATAAACCAGCTACGTAACTTTTAAGGGCAAGTGATATTGCATTCTGCTTCTTTGCGATAGGTGTCACAGTTCAGATGCACTCGATTTTTGGTAGTTTTCGGTATGATACGGCACTTTTTAGTATTACACAGCCTGAAGTACATTTTTACAGTGATAGTCTTGCAAAACGACTTGCCAGTACGCTAGTACTTTTGCAAGTGTCTGAAAAACACCGAATTTGCCACACATTAGCGATTATATCTCTGCTAATTCGTCCTTTTTTCTGCTATTTCTGCGTATTTATTTTCTCGTTTTTGCGACCTAAAGCACAATTTTTCTTATTGGTGACACTTTGAAGTATTTATTTAACGCATTTTACGTACTTGCTCCCAGTTTATTAAATAAATAGTAGACTGCGTAATCTATATACATAATCGATAAGTTACTGATAAATGTATGGACGATAGTATTTGCTGAAACAACTTACCATTTCCTTTCCTGTTCCACTAGCAAATTTACGAGAGAAAGCGATTATTTGTAAGCTTTTGTACGAGCCGTAATATCTATTATATAGTCATAAAATCGTAGAAAAATAGGTCTACAGAATCAAGCCTTAATTATAATGCGTCTCGAAATTTTTAAACATATACAGTGTCTCTTACTAATATGAGAACTATAATCAGAGCTACATGGTATGTACCCATGAAAAGTTACTATCCCTCCTTTCACATATTTTTCTTTGCATCCGTAACAACAACAGTAATTCACCATCGCTATTATACTATCAACAAACGGTGAAACACAACAAAAACTCTTGGTATTATAAACTTCAAACGCTGCAGGAAGTACACACGCACAGCAAAGTCCCGAAAACACGTGACAATCCTGGTTTAATTTTGATAACGTGCGCAGAACGCAATGCCCACTCCAGAGATATTTACTCCATGGGTTTAAGGACGTCATTAAAATCTCTGGCTACATTACAAATAATTGAGTGGAAAGTTAAAATTTGGCTGCAGAGAAGAAACAGGTAAAAATAAAAAAATAAAAAGAACATTTAAACATCAATATGTATTATGGGCATAGACAGTCCCCCACTGTTGCAGTTTCCTCTGACGGTA